>NC_085966.1:2068732-2398706 GCF_910591565.1 Cydia splendana | reverse complement strand
GAGGCAGATTTCTGGAATCAGCTTTCACAAATTTATAGCGTAGGTATTTTGAAATTATTGATTTAGGGATTCAAAATAAACGAGTTTTCCAGACGATATTATTTATAGAAACGCGTGACACTGACATATTATTGTAGACAGGTGACATTACAATCAATTGACAATTACAACTATTTTTTTAATGTTTGTTATTGCTTGTGCTTTATCAAATCAGCCACTACATGTAATTTACGAGAAGTTGTATCTCATATTTTCAATAAATTATAAATATTCAACCGAGCCGTGAATTAATAAATCATTCAAATTGGTATCTTAAATTAACCTATATTTTCAGAAAATAAAATAAAAATGGGGGTCTAAAAAAATGAACAATCCTAATCGATGCAGTTAATGCGGTGGGGAATGTCACTTATTTTATCAAGGAAATTGATAGATACAGAGGCAGCAAGAACGACACAGCCACAGTAATTCAGCTGCAGTTGACAACGAACGTCACCTCATCATGCACATTTCATACCTATATTATTAGCCGGAATATCTACCAAGTAACTTGTATGTACAATTCATAAAATAATTTTATTCTGCGTTAAAATGTAACCTATCACGCTTTACAAATACAATACTACTTCTATCAAAAAACGAATTAATAAACGTTCAGCAACTGAATATCCAGCCTTTAAAAAACACAATCAGCGATATCGAATTCCATTCCATATACATATAATAAAAATAAAAATGAACCAATCAAAATGAACTTTCAGAGAGATGGGATTATATTTTTCAAAATTGCGATTAAAAACTGTTTTAAATCGAATAGTTCTCGAAATTCCGAGAAACATACAATTCCAAATGTCCAATTATTCACAAAAGAAATTACTTTACAATACGTTTCATTTCCTGGAAACACAATTGCAAATATTTTTCTTCTCACTTCACTTTTCACAGAAAGCTAAGTGCACATGTTCCATTACAAAAGGTTTAGTTTATCTTTCAATAACACTAAAGTAATTGCAGCCATATGACCTACGCTTTTAAGTCCATTTTCAAACAATGCATTAAGAGAAATAAGACATTTTCAAAGGAAATTTGCACGACCGCATTAATTTAAAATAAACCTTGTATACTCCAGTTTAAAGTTAAATTTCAAAGAACAGATGTGAAATAAGAGCTTGCTAAAGAAAACGAATTCTCTAATGCACAGACAGAAAAGGACGTCAAAGTCAGTGCTTGTTTGGTTAGAGTCCTTTGTAAGACTAATTACAAGAGAAATGCCGAGGCAGAGCAAAGAGGTAATTAAAAGGTTTAATGAGATAAAGCTGGATTACGGGATAATGGAAATGCAACTGGAGATGGCGAAATGTAGGATAATAAGGATAAAGATAAAACAGAAGATACTAACAAATGTAATTTTGAAAACTGACCAGGGAATGATTCTATAGGTACTGATAAATGGCTGTTTAGATAATGATTTCAGATATATCATAATCATGAAAACATGGTTAGATAATTAATTTATGGCCTAATAACCAAGCGACAATTGTATAAATGAAACGCCAATTGAAACTTACCTACATAATGTTTGTACGGAAATACTCACTCACGTCAGTTTTCGTTATATCTGTCATCCTGATATATTTTTACACGACTGCCCAAACAAAAAGAGTGTATTGTTTTCAGCGTTCATGTTTGTATGTATGTGAGTTTCTTTATTCCACCTTAACTTCTGAATGCCTTAACCGATTTAGACGTATGATACATCATTAGAATCCTTACGTCATCCCGGCTAACATAGGCTATATGACGTCATTATAAAAACAATATAGCGGACTTAATGCGCCATATTACGCAACCTTTAGAAAAAAATATCGTGCAAACCTATCGAGTAGGGTATCAAAATGAAGGGCTTTGAAAGCCAATTGATAAAATATATGCAACATGTGGGTTTAAGTTTCATTTTGAGAAAGTAAGAATTGACAAAATATGTTAAGAGAAGCTAATCTCATAAAACCAAATATTATTATTGAATGGGATACTTATTAAAATAAAAGGAAAGAGTTTGACCGCTGATCATAAAAAAATATCATCATCATCATCATCATATCAGCCAGAGGACGTCCACTGCTGGACATAGGCCTCCCCCAAAGAGTGCCCACAATGACCGGTCTTGCGCCACCCGCATCCAGCGGACTCCCGCGACCTTTACCAGGTCGTCAGTCCACCTTGTGGGGGGTCTACCCACGTTGCGCCTTCCGGTACGTGGTCGCCACTCGAGAACCTTTCCGCCCCAACGGCCATCGGTTCTACGGGCAATGTGCCCCGCCCACTGCCACTTAAGTTTAGCGATTCGGAGGGCTACATCGGTTACTTTGGTTCTGCTGCGGATGGCCTCATTTCTGATGCGATCACGCAGAGAGACTCCAAGCATAGCCCTCTCCGTTGCCCTTTGGGTGACTTAGAGCCTTCTTATGAGGCACACAGTAAGCGGCCACGTTTCAGTTCCATATGTCATCACTGGCAACACACACTGGTCGAAGACTTTCTAGTAAAGTAGTAGTATAAAAAAATATAATTATATTATATTAGGTACATACTACTCATAGTTTTTAAAACATGTTCGTAATTGCGTTAATGGAATCGGAAAGTTTAAAATATAACTTCTATTTATTAATCGATACGATTCAGAGTCTGTCTAAGCTAACTCTGCACCGACTTTGGCAGAACAAATCGTGAAAGTATCATTATAACCGTATGGTTTAATTTAATTTTAACATTTATGATGATGACATTACTCAGAGCGTAAGAAAGATGTGCGCTTCCTGCAACTTGTCCAAGTATATGCACTCGGTCCAAAGCCAGGCGCCAAAGGCGCCCCCACACTAAAAGGGTCAGGCGTAGCCCGACGTACGTGACACGCTATACTCTTACCAAAGCCGGGCGCCTTCGGCGCCCTCATACTCAAAGCGTCGAGCGTAGCCCGACGTACGTGGCGCGTTGTACGCGTTCCAAAGCCGGGCGCCTTCGGCGCCCTCATACTAAAAGAGTCGGGCATAGCCCGACGTACATACGTGGCGCACTGCGCGCGGTCCAAAGCCAGGCGACTTCTACTTTCTCATACTAAAAGTGTCGGGCGTAGTCCGACGTACGTGACACGCTGTATGCATACCAAAGCCGGGCACCTTCGGCGCCCTCACACTTAAAGGTTCTAGCGTAGCCCGACGTACGTGGCGCGCTGTACGCGTTCCAAAGCCGGGCGCCTTCGGCGCCCTCATACTAAAAGAGTTGGGCATAGCCCGACGTACGTGACGCGCTGCGCGCGGTCCAAAGCCAGGCGACTTCTACTTTCTCATACTAAAAGTGTCAGGCGTAGTCCGACGTACGTGACACGCTGTACGCATACCAAAGCCGGGCGCCTTCGGCGCCCTCTTACTCAAAGCGTCGGGCGTGTACGAGGCGCGTTGTACGCGTTCTAAGGCCGGGCGCCTTCGGCGCCCTAATAGTAAAAGAGTCGGATGTAGCCCGACGTACGTGGCGCGCTGCACTCGGTCCAAAGCCAGGCGCCTTCGACTCTCTCATACCAAGTGTCGGGGGCGTAGGCCCACGTACGTGACACGCTGTACGCTTACCAAGACGCCTTCAGTGCCCTCTCACTCAAAGCGTCGGGCGTAGCCCGACGTTCGTGGCGCACTGTACGCGTTCCAAAGGAGTCAGGCGTAGCCCGATATATGCGGCGCTCTGCGTGCCTTTCTGTACTGAGGACGCCCTCGCAAAAGTACTAATATAAAGTGACTTCAAATGGTTAGTAACGAAATCATGACCCCAAAGTTAATTAAATAATTAAAATTAAAAAACACGACTTCGAGAAAGCGAACTGAAAAGATGAAAATATTTTTTAGTTGTGTTAGTTACTCAACTTAATGAATGTAAAAATTCTAAAAAGTATAAAATAAAATAAATTAATTAAAAATTAAAAAACACGCCTGCGAAAAAGCGAACTGAAAAGACAAAAATATTTTTTAGTTGTGTTAGTTTAGTTGAGTAATTTAATGAATGTAAAAAATAATTAGAATATGAGTGTTTAGTGAAGGTTATAAACAACAAAAGCAAAAGTTTTATGCTCATTTAGGATCGTGACTGTACCTGTGTATTTTATTTCAATTGCAGTCGGGGACCTTGATGTATTATCATTTTCCCATTTAATAGGTTCCCGACTGCAATTGAAATAAAATACACAGGTACAGTCACGATCCTAAATGAGCATAAAACTTTTGCGTTTGTTGTTTATAACCTTCACTAAACACTCATATTCTAATTATTTTTTACATTCATTAAATTACTCAACTAAACTAACACAACTAAAAATTATTTTTGTCTTTTCAGTTCGCTTTTTCGCAGGCGTGTTTTTTAATTTTTAATTAATTTATTTTATTTACATTTTGATTGGCGTTTGTTGATTTCCGATTGACACGAAAAGCCTTATTTTTATTCGGTGTATATAATGGTAAACATTTCATATGAGTACTTAACGGTGATTTAAAACAGGGCCACTGAAGACTGAAATAAAATTCCGTGAGAAAAATGAGTGTCATTTTTAATGGAAATGAACTGCTTGCAGAATAAAATGTAAATTCGTGCTGTACATCACCATTAAACGTTAACGGAGTTTGCGATTCCTTTGAAATTACAATAAATAACATGCCATTACTTATACTGGTGCCCGCATTTGTGTACTTTCAACAGATAACCTACAAACAGTCACAGAAATAGCTAAGCGGGCAGGTAAGGTGGTTAGCAGGGGGCTAAAGCAAAATTGTTTTTATATTGATTTTTCACTTCACACGTTTTCATGAAGAAAATTACACGGAAATTAAACTACTTATACATATTTTCAAGGGCAGACTCCAACCAAAAACCTAAAAAGGTTAAAGTTGGCTCGAAAAACGTCACGAAATAGTCATGTCTAATCTCAACCTCCTTTCGCCATCTTGGTTACTATGCTCCCATTCAATCTACTGCTATTTCTTTTCACACTGTTTCTAATTTTATCGCTCAATTGAACTTCATTTCTGCCTCATTCACTTGACTCTGTGACTGTTTTGACCTACATATAACTGAAATAACCTACAATTGAATAAAAAAAAACCTTCCCACATTTAAGTACAGCTTCACAAACACCTAAATAAACTTTTTGACTAACTAAACAGTGTGCAGACATTGTAATTATAAACAAGTCATTGTCTTCAAATAAAGTGTTTCCCATGACTCTATTTCAGTTTCTTGTATGACGACGAAAAATTTTTAAGATGATCCTTCGTGTTCAAGCAAGAAGATACTCTATCAACTAACTTAGACTGTTCAAATTAAAATGTTTAGAGTTATTTATGAAGGTCAGTAAGTTTTTCTAGTAGGTCTTATTCCGAAGCATTAAGATCTACTTAAAGTTGTTAATTATTTATGATCGGGTTAATGGGGAGATTTAGTGAATGAATAATAAAAAGAAGGCCAAGGCCGGTTTTCTTTTTGCTGAGAAAGTGAAATTAAATGAATGTGAACACAAAAACAATAAGTTATATAGTTAAATGGTGACAGTTTAAAGTAGAACGTGGTTCAGGTGATTTATTGTGTCAGATTTTCAAGACACTAACTAGTGAGAATCAAGACAAGAAAGCAAGTTTTTAAATAAGTAATTTGGAGTTATTTTTCCTAGTGTCTTTGATTTTGTAACAAACAGAAACTTCTGTAAACGATACAACATATCTTATTACTCTTAGTAGAGTTCAAAATGTATGAAATAAGATAAATTCAGCGCGCCAAAATAGCTAATGTACCTAAGTAAGAAAGTAAGTAAAAATACTTTAGTGCACCACAAAAAAAAATAGATTTACAATGTATATAAAGGTAACAACAGACGATTTTATCGCTTTAAGCGATCTCTTCCAGACAATCATAAAGTAGCAGGATATAAAGTACAAAAAGAAAGAAATAAATTACAGGAATAAGAAAATTTCACATACAATTGGCACAGCATTGGTTTCAATAACACCGAGGGCAGTGGAATCTTTTCATTTATTTTAACCCCCGACTCAACATGTCTGTATGTCTGTCTGTGGCACCGTAGTTCTGTAATGGATAAACCGATTTTGAGGAGTTTTTTTAAAGCATGTTTTCTAGCGCTAATTCTTAGACATGTTTTATCGAAATTTCTTCATCCGTTTCGTTTTCGATAGGTTGGTTTTTAAAATTTTTTTTATGTGTTTTTAAAACAAACTGAGTTTCTTAAAACGTGTTCATAACTTGTTGTCAGTAAATTTCTCAAGGAGCAATACCCGAAATTTAATTTTCCCCCAATAAACTCACCGGCGCCCATCGAGCCGGTAAACTGCTTAATTAAATCATCGATGCTTGTGTCAATTAAGAAAGTCATTGATTAGGAGTAAATTGGTATTTATTTCTTGTAAATATTACACTTTATTTGTAGGGCTCAATGGCTATTGGCTATTAATTTTTGATTTATTTTAAGAGTCTCAACCATCATTGCGCCTACAAAAATTTAATTGTAACTACAGTCTGTCTAACCTATGCATTGACTTTGACAAACAAAGTGTGGTAGTGTTATTATCAATGTCAGTAGAAAACACCAAAAGAGACTAAAATAATGTATGAAATTAGTCACGCGACTTTTTATAGTATCTGTCATTCCGATACATTTTTTCTTTTCTTTTGCTGTTTGTGATTGTACGATTCTCATCATGGCTAGGATCCCAGTGTTACATGTGCTAATAAGCGACAGCAACGGAGTTGACAGCAGTCGCCGTGGCCGAAGTCGGCCGTGGAGTTATTATATATATATATATATAAATTTTTTCTTCTCTTTTGCTGTTTGTGATTGTACGATTGTCATCATGGCTAGGATTCCAGTGTTACATGTGCTAATAAATGAGTGTTGTTAAACGAAAACCAGAATTTTTTGGTTTTAATAATAATATTTAATTAAATTTGTTTGGAAAATAAATAAGGGGAATACAACCTAGTCATGGACAGGATGTTCGTACAAAACGGAAACTAAAATAAAACACTTAAAACTTTGAAACACAAGCTAATGTCGGGCAGAAAACTCGACTTCTAAACCAAATATTTCCCCAAACTTCACCTAAAGCGGAATATTGTTTTCTGAACTTGCTTCGAGTTTTATCATGAGCATGTACGCTATTGTTTTAGTTTCGTATTCAAAATATAAGTTAAGGCACTACGGCAAAGTTATAATATAACACGTCCAAATAGCCTGCTGTTTAGAGATTTCCTCGCTAGTTGTGAAACAAAAGAATAGTTGATCGAATGAAGCGTCTTTGTTTTAGCTTGGTTAAGAATGATTGCGTATGTCCGACTGTTATCGTCTAACCCCCTTATTCATAAAACTTTACAGGCCTGATTTAGTTAAATTATATTTTATCCCTTTCTTAAAAATACATAAGTCAAAATGACAGATAAGGACAAACGATTATTAGCTAATTGAGCTAATAGTTTATATCAATCATCATCATACTGAGCAGATAAAGTCGAGGGCAGAAGCTAATATAGTAATATGTATTTTATAAAATTAAGTTTATAATTCTAAGTCAATTCAGTTTCCAGTAGGTAAAACGTTTCCTATGACGACTTCTTTTTAAGTTCCTTTTCACAACTATAACTTCTTTTTACGCTGCCGATTTCTACAGTAAAAATCCAGACTCAAATTTAAATTTATGTACCAGGCTACCAGAGCAGTAAAGAGTTTGCCTATCTCAAACTTCAATCAACTTCAATTCATGGACCAGAACAGGCAAGAACAATTCTCTGAAATCTAAGAGTAACTTTAAAATCCTTATTGTCTTTGAACGTCGGAAACTCGAGGCAATATGGAATATTTACGAAGTACTGAAGCAAAATATATGTATACATATTTGGTCTTATTACAATGAAATAAGGTGCTATATTGTATAGATATTTTTGTTGTAGATTGTACGGCGCCATGCGACACTAGACATTGGACTTGGTGTAAAAATAGCGACAACATGTGTTCTGTGAACGAGTTAAAGGAGTCATTGTTTCTAAATAAGAAGTCATATTTTGTACTGTAGTTGGTGAGCAATCTTGCACAATCAAATATGAGGTTAGGGTTTTTTAATGAAAGGTAAACTGTAAAAAATCTAAATGTAGTATCGCTTCCAGACGTGTTCGCTTGATAAAAAATAGTTTATGAGGTTAGGTGTATAAACAAATACAGTAAAACCTCGTTAAGATGATTTACAAGGTCATGAAAAAAATATTAACAATTATTAAACGAGCAAGCTTATTAACTGTGCAAAAATAATACAGTACCTAAGCAAATAGGATGACTCATGTAACTCATGTTACACCGGGCCGTGTCCGGGCCGGAGCTTCCGGAGCTTCGTTTTCTATGGAAAGGATCGCGGCTTCAAACTTACTTAAATTGCTGTTAACATTTTACTTCGCAAGTGTCTAAAGAAATCGAAAGATAAATATTTACGTCAGTAGTATAGTCTCTTGAAACTTTAAATGGCAGGAAATTGGAGACAATCCAAGTTGCAGGTCGCGGCCTCTCGGCGTTACTGAATAGACGATAGACCGGTCGCGGAAAAAAGGGATATAATTTTGAGAGTAACGAAACCCTGAATCCTGGAATCTTGAGCTGAGCGTTACACAACAAGACGCGAAGGTTAAAAAAAGGAAAGAAAGAAAAGAAAAGAAAGAAAGTGAATGAGGAATGAAAAGTTTGGTGTAGGAAATTTTGTTACCGAATGAAACAAAAAAAAACACTACTCCAACGGGAGAAAATACTAAGCTGGTGTGGTAAAAAATCTTCAAAGACACACATTTAGTTCACCCTTCAGACATTTGATTTTCAACTATCGTCTCTCGAAAAGACACGTAAACTAAAACAAAAGACATTCGTCAAATAAATTTTCACGGTCTGGAGCACGCAATCCAGTATATAATTCGTATATTTGATAAAGTTCTCCATTGTGCCTTTATTTTGGTTATAATAGACAATAACTGGGATAGACAGCTTGCGAATTAGGCTTAGAAATTACGTCTTGTGCCTTCTCGAGACTATAATAGGATTAGTCGATATAACAATTTAGTAGTTGCTCATAAGTAGGTACTATAAAGTACAGACTTGGAGAGCCGTTATTAGACTTAAAAATGCAGAAACCTAGGACTCTGAACGGATTTTCGTGAAAAATTTCAAAGGTCTCCGATTTAGCTTGGGCAAAAATGCTTATTTTCGGCTGTTCTTCTCTACAGAGGACATTTCTCAACCAATTCTGGCGAAATGTTGTAAATACTTATACGTTTTTTTTTGTTTTAGAGCAAGCCACTACTATTGTTTAATATCCTATCCAGTTCAGCTTTCGGCAAGTTTCTAGAACGATCTTATTATCAGCGGTAAGTCTATAAGGCAAAAAATAAATATTACCACAGACTAAATAACACGATTAGTAATAAAGTGCCACGAAGCCACAGCGTATCGAGTGACGGATCAAGATTAAATACCAGATAATTGGTCGGCCGTGGCCTAAGAGATCTCGTTGCTAATGGCCACTAGGTAACAATTAGTTTCTTATTTCTAGAAATAATCTCACGGTTATGGATATTAACAGAGAAATATAATGAATATAATATTAATTAATGGAGCGATGAAAAATTGTTTTCTTTTTTTGATAATTTGTTATTTGATACAAGAAAGTATTTATTTATTTTCCCAAGACCTATAAATACAAGACATTTTATTTCTTGAAAGGAGACATTCCAAGTTTCCTTATATCGAAATTCGAAAAGATCTTGAAAGAAATAATATTCCTTGGTTAACGACATTTATCCGTACATCAAAGGTATCGATGGTGAAAATACCGATACCGAAAAATACTTGTAAGTTCGATATAGATAACGAATGCGATCCGAAAATAAATACGATACAATAGCAGTTGTTTTTCCTCTAAAGTAATTGGTTGTTTTTGCGTATGGGCACGATAGTTTTTGTAGCTGTGATGGATCGGATAGTTTGATTTAGTTTCGCTGCCGAATCGTTTAGGTTTCGTTGATGTTTTTCAGACACGGTTACATTGGAACGTAGTTTATTCAGTTTATTGGATCCAGCGCCAAGGCCAATGAAAAATACCTCCTACCTAAGTTAATGTATAGAACCTGTTACCGACATAAAGTTTCTAGGGGTACATATAGATGAAAACTTATCTTGGACAGCCTATATGGAAGAAACGTGCAAAAAACTTAGCCAGTATGCCTACGCCCTACATATACTTACTAACCAAAAAAGCAAGTCCATCCACACGTAGTTTTAGTGTAATATCATAGTTTTGTAACTTCAAAATTGCGGTATGGTATTATATTAGGGGTAATCTAAATCTATTGCACAAATAAATAATTCGTTTTTAAGGCACAAAAGAGGTGCATTTGAGCAATGGCCTAAAACCAACCGACAATTGCGTAGGTAAGTACTCTAATTCAAGGATTATTCAAAATACAGACTTCATGGTTTATAAAGATTTTTCCATTCAAAATATCCGACTAATATTAACATTTCCGAATACAATCCTAAAAGTGTCACGGGAGAAACAACCGTAACACAAGACTTATCCCTTAAACCCTTAGACTGACAGCTCAGGTATGACATTCCTTTTCATACCTCATATTAAAGAAAAGGCTGATTCTGTTTTTACAATTTGATATGGTTCTCATCTCATTTTGATACGACCTTGAATCGTGTTATCAAGCATCTCAATCGCACCAATAAGTGCGAGTGAAATGCCTTATGAGACGAATCCTGGTTGCATTTTGTCAGCTCCAATCAGCGAGAGCCTTTTCAGCCGCTAACGGTGATTATAACAAAAATAAGAAAAACCGTATTAAATAATATTAATTTTACGGTTTCACATACATATTTCGGAGTACTTAAGCCTAAGTGTATAGGCCTTGAAAATTCAAGCACTAACAATGCTGAGTAGCGGTCACGTTGGCTGCGTGCCGCGTACCGTCGCTCGCCGTAAACCGTAAATTTAATAAATTTTGTAAGAAACAAGACGCAAACAAAATTGATAAACCCCAACGTTGATAAAACAAGATACCAAGAACAAATTTTGATAAAATATGTCTAAGAACCAGCGCTAGAAAGAAAACATGCTTCTAAATAGAAAAATCCGCATCCAAATCGGTTACCCTAGTGCTATGGTGTCACAAACAGACACACACACACTTATAACACCCCTGTTTAATTAGTATGACTCACGACAGTTTAAATTAGAGCATATTAAATTATTTAAACAGAAACGGCCTCCAAGCGAAATCCGCGTTGATTTGCCGTGACAGAGCGAGGCAATTAGTAACGTGTGTCAAATAACAGAAGGGTTAAAGGCCTACCTGCTGACAGAGATTGATGAACTGGCATATTAAATCAACTATGTACCTGAAACAGACGAAGACGTTAATAGTAAAGACAATGAATTAGAAACTGTATGTGTTATAGATGAAGGTTCTAAATTGAATGGAATAGACGAAATTTAAACAATGAGAAATGAGACAGACAAGATATTAGGAACTCTGTGTCCAAACAACCTACGTCCTAAACTCAAAATCGAAACCCGAAACTATCAGTGGTTGTTCTGTTCCTCAAGGATCTACCATGGGGAATAATCTTTTTTTAATTCTAGTAAACGATATTACAACAGCCTGCCCCGAACATGAGTATGTCATGTTTGCGGATGACACTTGCGTTATTGTTAATGCCGAAAATCTTACAACATTGAAACATAACGTCAACAAAGCAATGCTCGAAATAACCAAATGGTTCACAGCCAACGGCATGCTTTTGAACATCGAAAAAACCAATTTAATTCATTTTCAACTACGCACTGCTGCTACTGACGAGTTAAATATAGAAGTAAATAATGTAACGGTCCCTCAAGTACGTCAAGTCAAGTACTTAGGCTTCATTATCGACGCTGGCCTTACGTGGAGTGCGCACATTGACGCGCGCTGCGACAAACTAGCCTCGGCCAATTACGCACTTTCCAGACTTGTAAACAGCCTATCTACTGAAAACCTGAAAAAGGCGTACTACGGCTACTTCCATTCCATACTTATTCAGGGCGTAGACCTATGGGGAACAGCAGCTGACCGAGACAGACTGTTTAAATTACAAAAACGCGCATTACGCCTAATTGATAACAAACCATTACACTACCCGGCACAAGAATTGTTCAGGAAGCATAAAATACTCACGTTACCAAGTATTTATATACAAATAGCCTGCACACATGTAAGGGAAAATCTACATAATTACATAACTCTCACTAGGACTGATGTTAGAAGCACTCGCCGACAAAACCCGCTACTTGTTCCGAGATATAGGCTAGCAAAGTTTCGAAAGTCGCTGGGTGTCATGGGACCCAAATTATATAATTCACTACCTAAGGTAATAGTTGATTCCGCCAGTGACCAAATATTTGCACGTAATTTAAAAAAGCTGCTCCTAGAAAAAGCTTACTACACTACCGATGAATTCCTCACAGGGAACAACCAACATCTTTAAACTAAATTGTAAACTGACAAATAGATAATTAATTTATAAATATTATGACATATATTATTTTAATAATTTAATTTGTTTTTTAATGTATAAAAGTATATGACTTTTCTTGATTAAAGTACTTACTTATAATTATTATTACAATGTGATGAAATTTACCGCACTATGTAAATATTGATGAACTGTTGACATGTAAAATATTACTTTTTACCAATAAACGCTATCTATCTATCTATCTATCTGTGTGCTAAAGATAAAGGTCGGGAATTAATTGAAAGATCCTACAGTTTAAACCTTGGGGTAGACAATAACGTTTAAGATAATAAATAAGATTAAAGGTGACTTACGGACGGCAACTGCAGAAAGCACGACTGTTGCGAGCAATACATTGGTAAATTGCATTACCGTCGCGATTATAACGTTCAATCTGCTCCAGTACCGTTACAACAGCAACGCAGAAGTCGCTATCCGAATGCAACCTTAACGCGGTTATCACAGAATGAAAACCGATAGGTACCGTTAAATGTACATACTTTGCTCCAGAATTGCAGAATTGCTTAAATATTCGAAAGTTTACTTATTTTTTTGTATATTGTGGTAGGTATGTTGATATATAGGTATGCTGAATGGAAGTGCACTATCACTATCAGTTGTAGTTTTCATACATAAAAACGTTGGAGCATAATACCAGTGGATAGCAAAAAAGGCACATTTACGGTACAGCCTAATAAAGAAATATGAGCTGTATGCTATAAGTAGAAAGGACCTAATTCAATTGAATTAGATTCTACACTTTACAATTAAGGGTTGTCTTTTCAAAAGGGCTTATTTCTCTATGGAGACCATACTCAAATAAGCCCTTTTGAAAATACACTCCTCATTTTAATTGATATTGCATCTGTCTGAAGTAATTGGAGGTTTAAGGAGTTTCCCCAGCGTTGATTAAAAACGTGTATCCTTTGAATTTCTACAATCTCTGCCTTTGAGTTTTAATTAAATACAGTTTTAAGATCCAATAGGGCCAGTGCACGAGTGTAATGAACAGAACTAAAATACAGTGAGCTTGTGAGTTTTAACTTAGCTTTGCAAGAGTTATACCACAAAAATATTAATATTATTTTATTGCCTACTATAAAAATTGCGTCCATAAAAATTTTGCTACGAATTTCAACTTTTATTCCCGACTGTCAAATAATTTATGTGCCTCGTACCCACCAGGTGGCGTGATTGTCGCGGTAAACAGAACAAAGGATTTTATAAATTAAGTACTTACATAAAAGTCATAAGGCATAATCCGTAGAACAAGATAATATAAAAAAACATAATTACATTCACATATATCTTGTGGCCTGAGTCGGAAACATATGTGCACATGTACATTGCCAAAGCAAGTGCTACCATCTACCGTATTCGTCTGTACGTTTCCTTGTGCATAGTAGGTACAGCAGAATGTAGTAGTCCTTTTTATTAGGGTTCCGTACCCAAAGGGTAAAACGGGACCCTATTACTAAGACTCTGCTGTCCGTCCGTCCGTCCGTCTGTCTGTCACCAGGCTGTATCTCACGAACCGTGATAACTAGACAGTTGAAATTTTCACAGATGATGTATTTCTGTTGCCGCTATAACAACAAATACTAAAAACAGAATAAAATAAAGATTTAAGTGGGGCTCCCATACAACAAACGTGATTTTTGACCGAAGTTAAGCAACGTCGGGCGGGGTCAGTACTTGGATGGGTGACCGTCTTTTTTTGCCTTTTTTTGAATTATGGTACGGAACCCTTCGTGCGCGAGTCCGACTCGCACTTGCCCGGTTATTAAAGTTAATGACGCAGCAAAGACCAATCAATAAAGCTCACGCTAACTACAAAAAAATTGACAAACGCACAGCCACATAATTTCGCAAGTAAAATGTCTTCATCTATAAGTCGTTATTTCTAATATATACTTAGAAAACCCTTGTAAAACTTTGTCCTTTTCTAACCAATACAAATCTCAAAATGACAGATAAGGCAAACCGATTATCAAGGCCTTATTAGACTTGACATGCGTTTATGATAAACGGTATTAGGTAGTATTCTAAAAAAACAGACAAATCATATATCGACAATCGATATAAAACACGTGACTCTATCAAATCGTGATGTGATCGTAAGATACAAACGTTACACCTAAAACCTGTATAAAATGTCTTTTACATTGAAATACTTTAACAGACTTTTAGTTTGAAGGAGACGTAATTTACGCACTTAACGAGAAAATTGCTTCGCCATTATGTCGGCGCGTCAAAGTTAATGCGCCAGTTCTTAGAGATGGTAAAATATGGTTCTACATCTCTTTTCTCTTTCTATACCAAGCAAAGAGATGCAACAGATTTATCCAATTCAATTACATTTATAAACTGAAATACATGTACTGGCCCAAACAAAAGGGCCAAGTAGCCTAGAGGTCCATGGCGCTGAAGTCGCCGGTTCGTATCCAGCCTCTGTCACCTCTAGTGGCTTCTAGAGGCTTAGTCACTTTTTCATTAGTATATGACATCAATTTCAGTTCATAAATTATAATATTGTATAGTAAGTATGACTACTTAAACACACAAATCATAATACATAATAGAAGTATTAGAACAAGTTAAATTATTTTCAGAAAATATTTTAATGTGTTTCATTTCAAGTAGAAACACTACTATATAAATTATGCAGGCACCTGCCGCGATAGCAGAGGATGCTGGTTCGATTCCAGCCTGGGGCACTGGAGGCCTTGGTCACTTTTTCTTAGTATATGACATTTATTTCAGTTTACAAATCAAATATCTAATAACTTGATTTGTTCCCAAAGGTCAATTAGGTACTTATCAACATTAATTTTTATACTTACATAAGTTTGATTATATAGGTTTAATAATACGAACATTTTAATAACATATTTGGGTTTCAATACTTCGCGGTAAAAATACCTATAAACTTTTATAAAAACAAACCTTGCTCATTGGACGATCATTACATTCTGTTATACATTATACAACAAAAAGTGACCATGATCTTGTTCTTTACCTCAATTTCAAAACGTGATAAGCGACCTCTCTCCAAACGTTATCGACAATCGCATGTGATTTGCGATACATTGCGGCATTTGATCGATCGATTGACTTCGTTGCTCCTACTTAGCCAGCAATGATCTAAAATCGCTCACCATTTGTGACACCATTTTAAACAATCAACAGTGTTACTACCTTGTCGCATCAACACAGTTAAAGAGCTGCCATAAGGTTTATCAAAGTAGTTACAGTGGCAAGGTACTAAAGGGGCCCACTGATTAACAGTCCGCCGGACGGTATCGGCCTGTCAGTTAGAACAAAATTTTGACAGTTCCGAACAACTGACAGGCCGATACCGTCCGGCGGACTGTTAGTCAGTGGGCCCCTTTAGTGTACGCTAACTGTATTGAGATTTTACGTTCTGTATTACCAAAGAGAATAGAGTGCATAGAGACGGATTGTCAAAGTAAATTATGTAGCCACTGTAAATTTACTGCCATCTTTCGACAGAAAATAAAATTGTTAGAACGCAATTTGACTTTGATCCTTATTCTTTCACGGATACGTGTTAACTTATTAAATATTAACGCCATCTACTCGACTATAGGCCAAAGGTATGGTGCAATCTTTTCGAGGGATGGCGCCATAACCTTCAGCCTATTCTCGAGTAGATGGCGTTAATATTAATATTTAACAAGTTAACACATATCAGTGAAAGAATGATGATCAAAGTCAAATGGCGTTCTAACAGTTTTAATCGTCTGTCGAAAGATGGCAGAAAATGTACTGTAGCTACATAATTTACCATGAGCGTAACTCTTTATTTCAAATTCTCTTTGGTATTACGTAAGCTAACGTCTTTGTACTCTTTGTTATGTCAAGTATGATTCAATGTTACCGTGTTATACTTTAGATTTCAATAATATTGACGTTGTAGTAAAAATTACAACACATATTTTCGGTAGTGGGTGGGCTGGGTTCGTGTATTACCAGTGGGGAGACACTCCTCCTTTCGGGCATACTCGGCTCCATTCGGCTCAGTATTGCTCCGAGCAATTATTAGGGTTGGCACCACTTGACGTCCTTTTGCGTGCACGACCACAGATGAGATAATGACTTGAATTTTGACAACCCTAAATAGCCGAAAGGGACAGCGCGATACATTAGAAAGTGATAGCATGATTCGTCCCTGAATCGCTGTCAAACTTCGGTTTTGTAGGAACTGTCCTTTCTGTACGGTAGTACTATTATTTATTCTGTAGTATTACCTACATTATTAGTTCTTCATTAGGTATATTAGGTTAGTTAGGTATATTTGGACTATTTGATTTTGAGAACAAGACATGTTTGTATTGTATCGTATCTATCGTATGATTAAAATTTTGGTAATATGCCAATATATGTATATCATGACTATGACTCATATGGGACTAATGCCAATTTCAGATGTAATTCAGATGTACAAATCTTTTTCGGAGGCGAGGTCTAGATACTTACTAGATAGGTATTCTAGTAGATACAGCAGTGTGTTTGGACACCTTTAATAAAGGCACAGAATAAATAATAGTACTAGGTACAGAAGATTCAGTCTCTAACAAAACGCGTCTGTTAAGGCTGGCGTCCACTAGACTCGCCGAGTCGAGTCGAAACGCGTAGCAGCAGAAATTCGCCTGACGAGCAATACGCGCGGAGAGTCTAATCGGCGCGCCGCGGCTATTCGTCAATGGACGCAGTTGCATAGAAAATATAGGAGGCGAATTATTGCGATTCGATTCGATTCGCCTCGGCGAGTCTAGTGGACGCCAGCCTTTACGATTAGGACAGATATGACCGCTAGGTGGCGCAAGCGCCACGCGCGGCCTATGGCTAGCCACCAAAATTGGTGTGGGACGGATGGACTTGTAGCTACTTGTCGCGGCGCGACGAAATCGCGGAGTGAGCCACGCCTGATAAAGGCCACGTGACACTGCATATACACGAATCCATTCTACCCTTTTAGGGTTCCGTAGTCAACTAGGAACCCTACAGTTTCGCCATGTCCGTCTGTCCGTCCGCGGCTTTGCTCCGTGATCGTTGGTGCTAGAGACTAGAAACTGCAATTTAGCATGGATATATAAATCAGTTACGCCAACGAAGTCGGAAAATAAAAACTAGATTTTAATTTTTATTTTCAAATAAGCTCGCCCTTTTCTTGAAGGATTAAATTATCTGCTTTGCCCGAAGGTTAACCGGTAGAGAATGCATTCATAGTTTTATAAAATAGAAACCAGTAATTTTGCGTGGAAGGATAATTAGTCTATCTTTGTAAGCGACATGGAATATTTTTATCAAACTACGTCCAAATAAAGAGATCGTTTACACCCTAAGGCTTATCCCGCAAACGAGTAAATCCAATTATTATAGTGCTCTCATTAGTGCGTCCATCGTAATTGGTCAGTCTCTGCGTGAGCAGGATAGAAATGATGATGAATCTGCTCTTATTTCATCATCATTCTCTTGCCCTTGTCCCATTCACTTGGGGTCGGCGCAGCATGTCTTTCTCTTCCATACCTCTCTCTCGCCCGTCATCTCATCACTCACTTGCATTCGTTTCATATCATCTCTCACACAGTCCATCCACCTTTTCCTCTTATTTATCAGTTTACTTAGTCGTATTTTTGATTTCGTTTATTGATCTTGCCTGTTCTACTTGGTTAATAAATACATTTTGTATTTTTTTTTTATTGGATATAGTCACCTACACTTCATTACTACACAGAAGTTACAAAATTAATCCAAATCTTACGTATTAGATGTAGTCACTCATAAAATTACAATAAATTATAAAGAGGCAAAAAAAAAGTCAAGGGGATCAAAAAAATATAAGGCAATTAGAGAGGAAAACGAAAATAATATAATATAATAATACCTTACGCGTGCCGCATAATGAATAAAATTAAAAGGTACTTAACTTAATGAATGGAAATCAGATGAATCGTCAATTATTTAACAGTCAAGTACTTTTAAAGTTCATTGTTCTAACTATAAATACATAAAGCAAGAATTTTGATTTGTAGGTAGGTACTTAATAAAGTTAAAGTAAGGATTTTTTTAGATTAAATAAATGTAACATACATAAATAAATATGTTGAGAAAATCTTACACAAATCGACCTAGTCCCATAGTGAGCTTATCAAATGTCAAAATGTCAGATACTCAAGAGCATCAAGAGCTTTGCAAATAGATAATGAAGGAACGAACACTCTTAAAGAATACTTATTACTTTCTTGAAGGACGAGTCTTATTTTTTATTATGATTTAGAAATTACATGCCAATGACAATGATATTGATTAATATCAATTGGTAACACTGGAGTCGAAATTTTGATTTTTATGCTGATACGTGAGAGAATTTTAATAAATGACTCCTCCTCCTTGCGTCGTAATCCTCAGTATTGAGGATCGTGACCTCCCTTTTGATACACTTTCTCTCTTACAATCATTCTCCATCTGGTTCTGTCCTTAGCGGTGTGGAGAGCCATGTGGACTGTGGAGTCAAGAGCGGTGCGGATCTGGTCGGACCAAACGTATTGGACTGCGTCCATGTCCAGGCCTTTTCCCATCCACTTTGCCGGTCACAAAAAGCTTTTCGAGGCTGCCACCGTCTTTCCTTGTTAATAAATGACGCCCACGTTGTAATAACGATACAAAATCCCTGTGTCACGTGAGTGTAAAAAGATATAAGGATCTAAAAATAAAACATCGAGGGCAGAGGGTGGTGTGTTTTATTTTCCCCCGCAGGTTATTAAAAACTTCACATGGATGAATACAAAAAAGTAAATAGGTTAGCTATGTATGTTACGTACGTGGTATTGTTCTTGTTAAGGCCATGTCCTCTATATGGCAGCAAATACTAAAAACAGAATATAATAAATCATTAAGTGGGGCTCCAATACAACAAACGTGATTTTTCGCCGTGTTTTGCGTAAGGTATGAGTATAAATTACATACGTTGTATGAATCGGTTGAATCCGGCGATAGAATAGACATCATTGTTCTCCGTTCAACACAACCGGCAATTGTCAATACCCACATCCAACCTTACCACGAGTAATGGGCCATTTTATTTAAAATTGGAAACTAAACTTTTTTCAAATTTGGGAATTTGGAATTTTTCAGAGTCATCTCTTTCTTACCTAACGACGACGATGACGTGGTGGACTAGTATGACCAGCTTATTAAAGAAGGAGAAACTTCCTGGTCCGACAAACCTAGACAGAATGTCATGGCACAGAAAATTTTGGAGAGCCGACCCCACCGAATGTGGGAATGAGCAAAGAAGATCTCTCTTTCGATCCTAAGAGGAGAAAAAAAATCCAAAATACTAGTAAATTAGCGACACGCGTTTCTTTCTGAATCGCCTGTTCTGGTACTTCTGGTGTAAGCTAGGTTCAGCACATTCCCAACGCTGTTACCCACTTTAAGTAGGTACATCTCGCTCGCACCAATAAACCACCAGCACTAGTATAAGTGAGAAACACTACGAGACAATTCACGCCGTCGCTGGTAACTATTCCTGGATTATAAAACTTGCTATCAATATCAAACCCCATACATTTTGTTGAGAACTTAAACACTCGTGCTTTAAAGTACAAGTTAAAGTTTTACAGGCTGAGTTCAAATATGACAATCGAATGTCAGTCTTATTCATTGAAAAAAGAACACAAGTTTGAACTGCCGTATGTGGGAAATATATATCTCCCTCAGCCTGGTAAAGGGTTAAAATGAGAAAGCCATATACAGAATTAGTACAATTACACATGGTACGGGTATCATACGATTATCAGAAATGCCATTATCAGGCGTATGGAAACAGATATGTGTTGGATGAACGCTTCCTATTTCAGGAATTGTATATTAAATGTTACAACATTCAAAAGGTTATTATGCTATAATACCTATAGGTATACTTTTGTAATATACGAAAAGATTATACTTTTGCTAAATAATTTCAGCGGTGTATTTAGAATCAAGAAATGCGTTACGTTTAAGTACCTACCTTGCTCCCCACTGGGTACCTAATTGTGCTCCGATAGTTTATATACTTTATATGAATGAAATGATGATGAAACTATGATACAACATGATAGTACGTAGTGATGGTCTACTTTGAATCGGCACATAAGTATATCACTTATTGTAGTATAATAAGATTTTATCGCATATTTGATACTTGACGTGTAATCTTTTACATTGTAGATCTGTGGTCGGAATGCTCTTGATTTGAAATGCTTTATTTAATTTGCAAGCGTGGCGTGGATATTGAAATCAAATCCGTAGCATATTCTGCGTATCCAAATAACCTATTTACCGATCATCATATAAACGAGCAAATGATCAAACCGCTTTCAAATCGTTGACAGTCAAGCAATTTGCAACCCTTTCGCAACCAGTTAAGGACTACCAATTAATTATGTTACTGTACGTAATCTACCTCATTATCGTGTTTACTACTGTAATATTAACAGGGCGGTGTTGTCCAATGTGATGTGCTCTGTGAATCTCGTTTATGTATCTGCTAGGATTTGAATTAATTTTTACTAATTTAAACCTTATTGCACAAGCATTACGGTTTTATTTTCAACAAAGTCTAAAGAGATATGTCATATGAGTTTAAAGTCCTTAAATAGGTAACATGTTTTGGAATGAATGGTGCGGTTAAAAATGAATGAATTCAGCAATGAAAACAATAAAAACATACAAACGTAATGTAAAAAATCCTGATTTATATGTACTGAACTGATTCAACCGAAAAATATAACCTTAAAAGGATTTAAATAGATGTATATGTCGCAGTCAAAAGTGTGAACTGGTCAAAAGAACTTTTAACCGACAAAAACAGGCAAAACTGCTTTTGACTGAGCATGTTGGTCAAAAGTAGTTTTACCTGAAAATCATTGGTTAATAGTAATTGTGACTGTTACTATCAGTCAAAAGTACTCGCAGAGATAGGTAGGTTAGGGTTTTTTTTTTTGCTACGCCCAAAAAACGAAACTGTTCCCAGAGATAGGTAGGTTAGGGTTATTTTTTTTTGCTACGCCCTAAAAACGAAACTGCTGCCAGAAATAGGTATGATTTTCAGGTAAAACTACTTTTGACCAACATGCTCAGTCAAAAGCAGTTTTGCCTGTTTTTGTCGGTTAAAAGTTCTTTTGACCAGTTCACACTTTTGACTGCAACATATATAAGCTGGAAGCAAATAAGCTGGAAGTCGCAGATAAAGCTTTCATAGCTATATTTAAGGACACAAAAAAATCCTCTTTTTTTAAAGCGCCCAAATATTATACACTTGTCTTAGTTTTTCGTTAATTAAACTTCAATTCGCCACAATCAATTCACGTTACACATCCACATGAGTTCTAAATACATCTTAAGATCCCCATACGTTCACAGAGGTCAATTTACTAAATGATTTCCCTTTAGACCTGCAACGAGCCACTAACGCCAGCGATAATGAGTTTTGTAGGTCAACCCATATATTACTGCTGTTAACGAGTTCTGTAAGGTTACCCCAAGCATTTTGGCTTGAGGATATTATAAGGAAGATGTATGGCTTTTGTATAATGTGTTCTGCGGCTTTACCCGTGTTTTGGTGTGAAACTTCAGAATATAGTCTGTCTCTGTACTCAATATTTAGGAAATTAAGTTTGAAACAGGGACCTACCTAATTCCATATCGTGTAGTATTCTCAAATAAGTTTTGGGTTTACTCAATGAATAAACACCTAATTATGGTCATCACTGTGGTTATCCATCTTCTTCCTCGCGTTGTCCCGGCATTTTGCCACGCTTCATGGGAGCCTGGGGTCCGCTTGGCAACGAATCCCAAGAATTGGCGTAGGCACTAGTTTTTACGAAAGCGACTGCCATCTGACCTTCCAACCGAGAGGGTAAACTAGACCTTATTGCGATTAGTCCGGTTTCCTCACGATGTTTTTTTTCACCGAAAAGCGACTGGTAAATATCAAATAATATTTCGTACATAAGTTCCGAAAAACTCATTGGTACGAGCCGGGGTTTGAACCCGCGACCTCCGGATTAAAAGTAGCACTTACCGCTAGGCCACCAGCGCTTATTGCGGCGATCATTGTGGTTATCCATATCAACCTATAAGCTGATGCTGGCACTTCACGTGACTGTATTTGACAAATATTCGTGTTGCATTCTCTTTCTTTTGACATACAAAACAAAAGGGATGCAACACGAATATTGGCCAAATAAATCCAAGTGAAGTGTCAACATAAGATTTAATTTTCTTTCTTGGGACTACTTTTTGACAGCCTCAGACATAATGTTAACCTTTTATTTGTTCAACGTAACTGCTCCTCTCTCTCTTCTTTCTTCTCCTTACCTTCACTGCATAGAAAGCCTTCATAAAATTAGTAGTTTAATTATCGTAGATGAGATTCCAAAAAACATCTTCAACCTCCCATCTTCAATCGTTATCAGTACATTCAGTACCTATTATGGATAATCCATCGGAAATCACTTCGACCGTTTGGCATACTAAGCAACAACCTGCGCTGTGAATTAGGTTACTATTTACCTATCTAGATAATCTAGATATACCTTTGTCACTCCACGGAACGTGAGCTATGTGTAATCTGTATGCAAATGCTGATCGGTTGGGTAGTTAAAGCGAGAAACAAATAAATAAACTCTCTCTTGCATTTATAAGAGGCATTAGTGAGTCTAATAATGTAGCCTTGCTCTTTGACTCTTATTGCTCTTTGACAAATGTATCTGTGTGTTCTTGCTCGTAGGTGTAATAGCGGTAGGTATAGTAGTAGTAGTAGTAAAACACTTTATTGTACAAAAATCAAAACAAAACAGGAAAAATAACATTCGTTTCAGTCCACACGAGCACGTGAATAACACGTGAATAACATTCGTGCCAGTTTAGTTATCATCATCATCAATATTTAAGAGCTATGCTCTTGTCGGTGGAGTAATCGCCACTCTTCTCTTTGCTTGGCCTTTTAACTGCCTCGTACCTCGTACGGCACGACAGAAACTCTATATTTTATTTGGCTGAGATATGTGAGCCTGGGCCTTGCTCTGCGTCTTTTCCCCTCAATCTTGCCCTCCAGGAGGTATAGGTATGGAAGATATTACATATTTCTTTTGGTACTTATCTGTTTTGATTTCGCGTATTTACCCTTATGGTTTGGATTCAGATTCAGGACGATTAATTGATTTGTTATTTGTTGGCGTATATTTTATCAAGTTACTGTGTTGTGGCATATGTTGTTTACTTGTTTTCCAATCTGAAATCTTGTATTTCTTTTCTTCAAAATCGCTTTTGTAATGTGCTTTTGAAATTATTATTTTTATTTCTTTGATATGCAGTTTTTATCCTTTTTTATAATATTTGACAAATAATTACTTCAGAGTTTTACGATTTGCTATTGTACCTACTACGGAATCGAAAGTATGTTTTGATATATTTTATAATTCATAGCTTCTTTCGTGATCTTATTTAATCATAGTCAAACGGAAGTCATAAGATCTACTTTTGCTCAACACAAGTAACATTGTTTTTCACCACATTGACTTGTGAGTTGTGTAGATACCCAATGTTTGCATAGGTCGAAGGGTTTTGTTAGACAACGCTACCTTTTGAGCACGAAACGGTAAAGTCAGCAAAAAAACATGCTATAACGTGAAGCCTTATTGTGTACTTTAATACCACGTAGAATGCACATGTATCTTAACATAAGACGGAAGTATAGCTACTGACAAAAGGTACATTTTCATACAATTCCCATTTCGGGAGAAAACCTTTTCCACTAACTAAATCTTAACATATCACTTTGATTTTGATGTTGATCGCTTCAGCATAATATATTCTAGGTTTATAGATATCGCTTTAAAAACAAATATATTTTTTTGTATTAAATGCAAATTTTTAAAAAAGGAAAACCTATAAACCTAGTTTTTGATTGTGTCAATAACATACTACAAAATCATGGAGAATGGTACCTAAATATTTAGAAGTGGAAAAACGTTTTCTCTTTTTGTATGGACGATCACGTGCTATTATACTTCTCTCTTATGAAGTGTATCTCGTCTCGTGGTCTTCACATGAGTTGCTTCTAGACACTGACAACATTAGGGGTATCACATATTCCCAACTTGAGATTCTGCCTTGATGTCGATGTTTCGTTTGTCTAGCTGTTCTCCTCTACTGGTCGTATTTTTCGAAAATCATGTGAGTACGTTTGATAAATTTATGGGATGCGATGGGATGTAGGTCTTGTAGGTATATACGTTGAATCTATTCGTTCGTTCTTTATTGTTCAGAACTTTAATAGCTCTCAATAGAGTTGAATATCATATATGGCATAGATGGCTTCGTATGCGGTAAAAGGATTAGGTCAAAGTCAAACCTGGCATTTGCTACCTATATATAGTTCGTTTTTTTAGCATTAGAAATAAGGTAAACAATCTTGATGTATCTTTTAAGTGAAAAACACATTTAAAAATAAGTTACGGCAAATATGTAACAATTATGAATCTAATACGATCATTTATATTCTTCTGCTTTCATAGGTAAATAGTTACTGATTTTTAAAAAGCGTTTTTCAATTAAAAGACATGTCAAGATCGCTTACCTTCTTTCAAGTTCTTTCTAATGCTAAAAAAAACAAACTATAGCTATAGCAGAATAAATCGTTCTCGAAAAAAATTAAAAAGATGACAAAAAATTTGGTCAGGATCCTTACCATACATACACATACAAGAGGTTAAATGGCTGATCCATGTCAGTAGCTCGGAGCTGTAGACCCAGGGTCTACTACAGCTGATAACCAATACAGTTTCTGTTGCTGATTGTACCTTTTCGGCCTACACAGACAGCGTGTAACCTTCCTGATTGATATAGTACGCAGGTAGCTCCCGGGTGACTCAGAACTTTAAATGGGTAAGCGTGGGGGTGTATTGCACACATGAGTCTTAACTCAACGGGATAAAGTTTAATTTAGAGATGTCGTTAGTACATCATTATTCCGTGTTTTCCATAATCACCACACTGTAGGTAACTGTCTTATTAAGTACTTGTTACGTGTTCTAAGAGATAATAGGTTCGTTAAGTAAACAATATGGTTGTTCGTATTGTTTTATTAAGGTAAATAGACTGACTAACTACTATCTAAAGCACATATAGCTGTGAATTGTAAAGCGAGAGCAATATAGGTTATAACTAACTACGCTAAGCGTCCTTAGAGACAGCGTGACTACGTAAACAATAGCCAAAATCATAATAAACATCTTACCTTCTATAGCAACGACGTGGTCACGGATCTGCTGAGCCAGTAGAGGATCCGGCACCAACTCCACAAGGTCATACAGAGCGTATATAGAAGGATGCACACTTTCGAACCGCTGTATCTCCTGCCGAATAGACAGGGACGTGTTTAGACACGCCTGCGTATGCTGCCGGTTACACATTGCGCCTCTCGAACTGAACATTTGATTTTGATACACCACAAAATTTACACCGGCCGATGCATTCTCATTTCAACGCAACGCTAACGATACCGCACATCGCGACGAAACTTTCGACACACGCTTTATAATCTCCTATTTGTTTGTAACACTGACAACTTTATTCGTTTAAGCACTTGTCACTGTGATGATAACGATTAGAACTGTGATGTAAATAAAGTAAACAAGCAATCAACGAGTGACGCGCTGCGAGCGCGAGGAGCAAACCACCCTAGCAGCGGCCATTAGCAATACTGGCTGTCTATGGCATTTCGTGTGCGTCCGTAAGCGAGCTGTCAAAATAGACCCGTTTTTAATTTCAGCGCCATCTTGCGGGGGCATTGTTCGCTCGCTAGTACTAACTAGAACCCTACTTCACGTAGTTTTGTTGTTTTGGCATAGATGGCGCGTTTGTCAAAATACGTTGTAAAAATAGAAATGAATAGATTTCACGGTTGAATGGAGGCTTACTCAACTGTGTAAACGAATGTCCATTGATAAACGTGTTTATATAATGCATGTGTGAATCCGAGTATGTCACATGAGTATAGTTGGGTAAATATTTAATTGTTCTGATAAATAACTATTCTCTCTGTATCCTTCACATGTTACTGTTGATTTAATAAAAGTCGGGTGTCGTACATCAAACTATAAAAAAATTAGGTAAGTACTTATATTATCATGAACAATCATAGATAATAATAATAAAATAAGGAGTATTTTGTGTTCAAAATTTAAAATTTAATGTGGCCACCACATATTTATTATGGACTACGTTTTTTCCAATAAAAAAAATACTGAAATAGTACCTAAATGTAATTTTTATAATGTAAAACAGTAGAAAGTGCATCTAGTTAGTACCTATTAGATATTTGCCATTTTTAAAATTACCCCGCGTTCGAAGTTACCTCAATGCACCTTAGGGGTCAACCATTAATTACATCACACAAAATTTTGATTTTTTGAGACCCCCTCACCCCTTGACAATTTTTTCATTGGGAAAAGATAGGTCCTTAATTCGTAGGTACTATCCTATGCACACTTGGCATGATCCCCCTTCCCCTGTTCCTGTGACGTAATATATGGATAAACCCTTACCTAAATCATTGGGTACCTGTTTGATTTTGTTACATTATTAATTATTACCTAATATCACCTTACATAGTTTTACATTGTTAAATAGGTATTGTAACATTTAGGTCAAACAGATTGTAAAGTAATGAAATCTGCGTTCCGTTTGGTAAACGCATAATGTAAAAACGTGATTATATTATCGTTCAATAATGTCCTAATTACATAACTCGTATTTATAACTTTCACTGTCATGGTTCAACTGATTTGATTATTGGTGGCCCTTGTGTGTAAATAAATATACATAATACTTTTTAGGGTTCCGTACCCAAAGGGTAAAACGGGACCCTATTACTAAAACTTCACTGTCCGTCCGTCCGTCCGTCCGTCCGTCCGTCCGTCCGTCCGTCCGTCCGTCCGTCCGTCCGTCCGTCCGTCCGTCCGTCTGTCTGTCACCAGGCTGTATCTCACGAACCGTGATAGCTAGACAGTTGAAATTTTCACAGATGATGTATTTCTGTTGCCGCTATAACAACAAATACTAAAAACAGAATAAAATAAAGATTTAAATGGGGCTCCCATACAACAAACGTGATTTTTGACCAAAGTTAAGCAACGTCGGGAGTGGTCAGTACTTGGATGGGTGACCGTTTTTTGTTTGCTTTCTTTTTCTTTTTTTTGCATTATGGTACGGAACCCTTCGTGCGCGAGTCTGACTCGCACTTGCCCGGTTTTTTCTTGAGCTTACCGTGGGGCTTACTGCCCGTTTCGAACTTTAAGATACCTTACGTCAATTAATAGATCTAGAAACGATATGGATTAGATGTGTCAGTGTCAAAAGTGACGTTTTTGTTCGAAGATAGGTCACATTTGACACTGGCATATCTTATCCATATCGTTTCTAGATCTATTAATTGACGTATTTAATCTTAACGTTCGAATTTGGCCGTGTGAAAAATGTCCTATAATATTCATTTATTTATTTTCATATATGAAGAGTATACCCCTATAAATACAATATCCCTACTAATATTATAAATGCAAAAGTAACTGTCTGTTACCTCTTCACGCTTAATTAAATCACTGAACCGATTAAAATCATGTTTTGTTATACCTAGTTAAATAATTGTAAATAATTTTGATTTTAATGACATATGTTGTAAACAATATGTAAGTTATGACAAATATTATTGTTTTTATTTTAAGAATTTTAGGCCATTCCTTTTTTATGTTGTCTTGTTACAAAAAATTGCCTTTAATAATGGTTTTCATGTACAACTACAGAATTTTAATATAGGTAGGTATCTAAACTTTTCGTTTATTTATCTATGTAACTAGCGACCCGCCCTGGCTTCGCACGGGTTACATAAAACCTTAACAAATTGTACACCTAAACCTTCCTCAAAAATCACTCTAAGTATTGAGGTGATATCCGCATGAAAATCCGTTCCGTAGTTTTTGGGTTTATCGCGAACATACATACTTACAAACAGACAGACGCGGGGGGGGGCTCTGTTTTATAAGTTGTAGTGATTACTTCCTACAAAGAAAGGAAAGTTTGTCACCAACATGTTTACTATGCAAAGGATTCTCCATTAGGGCCCTGACCCAGCCTTGTATCGTAGTTGGCGCGGCGTCAGAATCGTAATCAGACTGTCAATGTAATTGGATACAAAACAAATGGTAATTAAGTGTCAAACAATTTAATTTCAATACCATTTCGTAACTTGTCTCAATGACAAAATGACAATCAATATGAAAGTCGCTAAGGACCTTATACTATTGTCACTGTAACGATGTCCTAAATGGTATAAGTACATAAAGATAATGGTACGAGTATACTGAAATTAAATTCCTCGAGAGAGGATAGGTACCAACCTAGTGGATGACCAACACAAACTTAGTCCCTATTTTTCTATTGACATTATAGAAAATATTTTTACACAATTTTAGTATTTACCATAGCCCTTGAGTTTTTTGATCTTTTGATTCGTAAGTTAGGAGCGAAAAACAGATTCCATAGAAAGTATTAAAATTGCGTAAAAATATTTTCTTTAGGTAATGTTAATAATATTCATAGAAGAAAATGGGTTGGGGAAAACATCGATGAGGAAACCGGACTAATCCCAATAAGGCCTAGTTTCCCCTCTGGGTTGGAAGGTCAGATGGCAGTCGCTTATTAAAAACTAGTGCCTACGTCAAATCATGGGATTAGTTGTCAAGCGGACCCCAGGCTCCCATGAGCCGTGGCAAAATGCCGGGATAACGCGAGGAGGAAGAGAGAAGAAAATAGGTACCTACTAGTGACAGTGGTGTCCAATCAAAATACGCATTGGGCAACTTGGAGTTGGAGCTAAATTGACGTTTAATTTAGAATTACGAACGCCTTCGTAATTTTTATACTGCGTTTCAAGGATTCCTGTAAACGCGACATGAATGGTCTCGACATTCCAGCTAACTGTTGGGAGGAACGCGCGTAGATAAGACCGGAGTGGCGTCGTAACCCGCGGGAAGGCATGGCAAAGCATGACGGGCTCTGCTTGGACTAACTTAAGCAGAAGCGAAATCGAAGAGCTGCTGGACCACCCCAGGAGTCAAGACACGTCTGTGATCGATGCGGCAAGAAATGCCGATTGGTGATACAGTCATCGCAGTCGATGTAGCCTGTAGACTATCTCATCAAAATACCTTCTTTAGTCGCTGCAACTATCATCTGCAAAGATGCTGTGGAAAATGATGATATAAGTACTAGCAGCAACACACTATCTGCAAAGATGAAACTCTCTCATTTGCTCAGCCTCATTTGTAGTGTTAATTAGTGGCAGCACGCACACTCATGCGCGAATGTCATTGTCGTGAGAAATAGGTGGACATACTAATAGACACGCAAACCGACTAAGTGGGTTTGGGTATTGTATCTGTGCCTGTATTATGTAGAACAGCGGTTCTCAATCTTTTTTTTTTGACGGAACCCTTTTGGAAACCGAAAAACTTGATGGAACCCTACAATAAAACAATAGTAGGTATCGGCGGTGGCGGCATAGTACAATTTTTCGAGGCGACTAAAGCATAGTGTTCTAAATTCTTGCGGAACCCCTGCAGGGGTGTCGCAGAACCCTAGGGTTCCGCGGAACACACTTAGATTATGGCTGATGTAGAATATCGTCATTATAAATAAATGTAACTTTCCATCAGAGAAGGGTTTTGAACAACGCGCCAAGCGGGACGTTTTGGAAACTCAAAATCCCATACAAAATGAGAATTACCGCAAACGCGCACGTCACTACTACATACTTATCTAGAGTCACACCGAGAAAAGTCTGCAGCGATTTTGGTAGCTCACGCAATGCAAGTGTCATTTTAAACGTCAAACTTCTATGAAGTGATGACGTGTAAATAACACTTGCACTGCGTGGGCTATCAAAATCGCTGCAGACTTTTCTTGGTCAACTCTAGTAGATTACAGTACAGATTTCCTGGTATCTAAAGGTGAACCATCCTTATTACAATCGCCTTAAAGGGACAACGTGTATAAACAAGAAAATTGAATTGGTTTCCGCAGCACAAGCTGGCCTAGAATTCGCAAAGAGATTTAGCGAAGCACCGCAGAGGAACCAGCAATACTTTGCCCTCGAGGTCTGTATCACAATTCACATGGTTGATGGTCAAAAGTAATTGTAAATTTTATTCGAGAGCGTGACGTGACGTACGCGTTTGCGTTAAGTGTCATTTTGTATGGGATTTTGAGTTTCCAAAAGGTCCCGCTCGGCGCTCTGTTCAAAATCCCATATAAAATAGAAGTAACGCAAACGCGAACGCTCGTCACTATCGAATGAAATTTACACGAGGGGTTGTGTATCATATTATGGCAGATGGTCAAACGTCAGTCGACTTATTTTAGTCTTTAAAATGGCTTTAGGTTAGCATTTGGATTCAGCACTGTACAGCAAGGTGGGTGACCATTCTTGAAAGCTAAATTTGACCCATTTCCCGATTTCCGATTAAGCTGAAATTTTGCATACATATGTACATCAGATGACAATGCAATATTACGGTGACATGGAGCTGATCTGATGATGGAGACAGGAGGTGGCCATGGGTACTCTGTGATAAAATAAGGCAAACTTATTGTGTTTGGAGTTGTTAGAATTGTCTCGATGACTATTATAGTTGCCTATGAAAAGAAAAGTTTAATCATCAATAGAAGCTTGTACAGTCGACGTCAAAGATGTGTTTACACTTTTGCAACTTACTCCTTTGTAATAAGGCGAAAAATGTAAACATATCTTTGACGTCGACTCTACCAAAAATGTAATTTTGGCCAAAAACTTATTTTTAAATAACGTTTTGCACAGGAATGCAGTATAGGTAAGTACTGTCCAGTATTAAGGCTCCGTCACACAGACGAGTTTTGCTTCAAGAAATGTCAATCAATATGGATGCCTTTTCAGACATTTTCTGCAGCAATGCAGCTGCCAGCAATACTGCAGCAGGAAGACTGGTATGTCTACAATTACATAAGATGTGCTCACAGCCTGTTACAAACCGGTTTGCGAATAGACAAGCGCTTTGCAGCGAGATGGAAAGACAATAGAGTTTAATTAGAAACATAAACTTCGTTAGCTGTTCCATTATACTCCTGTAACCGACTACTAAAGGGGAGGTTATGCGTTTCAAATCTATCTGCGTGTGTAATTGAGTTGTTAGTATTGTTAAGCTTAATGATACTGGTTGTTTTTAATGTTCAGCCATTCGCAATGGGATCAATTTGTAAATCATAACAGATTTTTTTAATGAAGCCAAAATCGCAAATATAATTGGTTTATTATTATATAGGGTGTCCCTAGCCATTGGACAAAGCCGAAATGTACATATGCATTAGGGTAATTAGAACCAGTATACAAAGTATCATAACAATCGGTGTAGCGGTTACGAAGAAATTAACAAATTACGTTTTTTTTACTTTAGAGCAACCTGTATGTGTTAGTAGCTCCAGATTAATAAATAGTATGAAACCTTCTTGAACCGTTTTGATTATCTTTTTTATTTATGACATTAATAAGATTCTGACTTTTAACAAATGTCATCATCGCCGCATATTTTCAAACAAATTGTCAAAAGCACTGCCAATGATTAATACAGTATGTTTCTTTTTGTTGTCGATTATTGGAAATAACTATTGTTTGATAATTTATTTTTTTATCTTTTGTTCTAATAAAAAAAAATTACTATTGGAGCATTTCTGAGAAGTAACCCTACGTGGGATTTCAGGGTTTGTCCAATGGCTAAGGTCACCCTATATATCGGCTGATAAGGCGTCCTTGTTATAATGAGATATGTTTTCTTTGCAATTTTGGAGTTTGTTCCATTATCGCATTATATAATGCATTCGGAGAGCGAACTAAAGGGTGTCGAATACCCTTCTATACTCTGCAGGAAAACAGCACAGCAATATAGCAATAGCTATTTTGTACAAGAATTATACTGCAATGGTAAGCGAAAAAAAAAAAAGCGAAAGCAATACGAGCAACGATTGACAATAAATAAAAGAAAATTATACATGTTCTCTTGTTTTTTACTATCGAACCACGCCTTTTTTAAGGTTTTGTTTGGGTTGGAGTAAATTTAATATACAGATTGCAAAACCAATCGGTGGAGCCGAAGGCACAACTACTGCAACTTACAATGTAATTAGTCAATTATCATAATTTACACAACTGAGAATAACTGTGAGAATTGCAGCACTATTATTACCTAGTAACATGGAGGAACCAACAAGAAGACAGACAATCTAAAAGTCTTTCCTTCAATATCCGCGATCTATTGAACGGATCATTTTGATAAGGCGTAAACCACCTAAGTACCTAAACTAGACACTGAAATAGATATAGAATAGGTACCTAGATTTCATTTAGGAAATCGTTTTGTATAATGTAGAAAAATATATTTATTAATAACGAACAAAATATATAATCTAAACATTAAAATTAAAACTAAACTAACTAAACTATGGTACAATGCCTCAAGGGCCTATTTTAGATTTAAGCTAGTTATTAATTTAGTTTAGTAGTACCACTGTATATATATTGTATGTAAATAAATGATCAATCAACTATATAACAAATCTTAAAGTAAACTTATAAATAAAAAATGCTCCCCAGTACGGCTACCATCAGTTTGTCACTGACATAAACGCCGTCGAGAACGTAATTTAATTTCTATACATCTCGCTCGCACTCGCATATTAGTGCAAACGGGATGTGTAGAAAGTAAATTACGTTCTCGACGGCGTTTATGTCAGTGACAAACTGATGGTAACCGTACTGGTCACCTTGCGTTATGCGTTACTGTGCCCAGGCTGGCAGCGTTACCTTTATGGATGGCCAGGCTTATCCTCTGGCCGAGGTAGCTGCCAGCCCTCCGGTCACCTGAGGTGTCAGTAAGGCGCTCGGACATTTCCTTGAAAAAGGTTTTGGCGCTAGGCTTCCACGGTCCCAGAGTTTCTACGCCAAACAATAGATTTATAGTATAATAATATGACATAGGTACCTACTAAAGAAAAAGTGACCAAACCCTATTAAGGTGACCGAGGCAGGAATCGAACCGACTTCTTCAGTTTACGCGGCTAATGCCCTGGCCTAGTGGTCTAGTGACCACACTGTGCATCTATTTCAGTTTATAATTTATATGTAGAGTAAGTAATATGACTACTTTAAAACACAAATATAAATATTAATTGTTTTGTTCCCTTGTTGTAAGGGGCCTACGTCCCAAGCAACATGAATGTTCAAAATTGCTTAATTTCTTTTAATAGATGGCACTACTGAACCTGAACCAAAAAATATGGTGTCTGTAAAGTCGGTTTACAGACGATAATTGAGTCGCTTAACTTCAAACTCGGGTAAATCCATCTGTCAGATTATGTGATTTTGGTATTAAGAAAAGGTAATATGGTTGATATTTGCTGAGAGGGTCGAATGGATTTACCCGAGTTTGAAGTTAACCGACACAATTTTGCGTGATAACGTCATAATAAAACATTACATATTACATTACGTAACGTTACCATGGAGATTTGTCCACAACGTTACCATGGAGATCCGTCCACAACGTGACACTTTTTAGTGCATGCTACCGGTGTTCATCGATTTATAAGACGTTATCACGTCAAAAATTCTGAACAGGCCCCGTAGACAACATACCAATCGCTAACGCTCCGTAGCGAACGAAACGCAACTGTCACTGTCACACTAATATGGAAGAGCGATAGAGAGACACAAAGCGATTCAATGGCGAAGCGTAAGCGATTGCCACCTAGGCCGCTTGAGTCGTGCTGCAGTCAGTACCGTCGAATCTTTACCATAAGGGCACACCTGGCCCGTGCCCTGGGCCCCCAAGGGGGCCCCTGAAGGACAGACAGTAACAGTAAATTGATTACCCATGATAAATAGAAGATCGTACCTAGTAGAAAAATGTTAGTTTAATTCGCTTTCTTTACTTTCCAAAAGGGCCCCAAATTCTTATGTGCCCAAGGGCCCCAGTATAGTTTAAGACGGTTCTAGCTGCAGTGACGCATCTGGCAATAACCAGAATATTGGACGAACACGAATATGTAAAGTCATTGTCAGTCTTCTTGTTAAATTCGTCTATGTTAGTAACTATTCAAGAACCCGACGACCCCATCATTCATCAATTTTACGACCAACACGTTTAGGTACAGAAATAGATCCTGTAGGTCATTCAGAATCCTAACCTTCGTCAGGTTACGGATCTAAAAAAACTTCTTAAAGTACTTCCTTTTCTTTATTGGCAGAAGCCATTTATTTAAATTAACCGCCCACTTTGAAGACAACTAGCACGAGGAAAAGGTAATGTTACTTACAGCACAAATATGGTTGATCTATTTCGATAAAGAAGGGTAAAAATGGGACCCTATTACTAAGACTTCGCTGTCCATCTGTCTGTCTGTCCGTCTGTCTGTCTGACTGTCTGTCACGAGGCTGTATCTCATGAACCGTGATAGCTAGTAGGCAGTTGAAATTTTCACAGATGATGTAGGTATTTCCATCGCCGCTATAACAAGAAATACATAGGTAGTTAAAATTCTATAGCCTTTCTTAAACTTTGCTCTCATATCAGAACGCACTCTGTATATGTACATATCATAAAATTGCAATAATAACACATTATGTTTTATGTATCCTACCCAATCTATAGTTTTATCGCCTACTATTATTTCCTCGTAAATCGATTTCGCTTTCTATTGTGATTGTTGCAATATTTCCGCAAGATAAAACACTATAAAGCAAATTCAAGCGGGTCATTTTCTGCGGAAACGTATATACACAGTGACCCAGTTTTATTGCACTCAAGTGTATTGAACTTTATATAAGTGCTTGATGTATTTTATTGCCTCGTGCAATTTTTATTACATTTGAAATGCGAGCGAAACATACAGTGATTGTCAATAATGATATAATATCTGGGAGACCGAGCTTTGCTCGGAAAACTTAAAAAAACTCAAAAATGCGCGTTTTCCCAGAGATAAGAGTGATAAGACCTAGCTAGATAGATTTTTCGCCCCCGAAAATCCCCATATAGCAAATATCTTCGAAATCGTTAGAGCCGTTTCCGAGATCCCCGAAATATACTATATATAAATAAATAAACAAGAATTGCTCGTTTAAAGGTATTAAATATAATATATAGATAGAAATATCCTACCAAATGTATAGTTTTATCGCCTTCTATTATTTCCTCGTAAATCGATTTCGCTTTCAATCATGAGTGTTGTAATATTTCTGCAAGATAAAACACTGAAATGCAATATAAACGGTTCACGTCCTACGGAAACGTATATACATAGTGACCCGGTTTCAAAATAGGTATAAGTATCAAAATCTTACATGTTCTACCATAGAATAACTAATAGTACTACCGTACATAAAATTCACTCCTTCACAAAAGTCAGATTTACGTATAAAATTATACATATACTCGCCGCCTGCAACAAAATTAAAACTTATAACCGCGCACGAACGGTGAATCTTGTTTGCGCGAGCGCCACGTGACATGACTATCGTGCGGTCCAGCGGCAGCCCACTGCCACGCCTGCCCTGCCCGGGAGGTGCGCCGGCCAAATGTACCTAAACTGCGTACCGTAAAACGGGGTGAGTAGATTTCGCGGCTAGCTATGGGTTATGAATGGGGAGAGAAGGATTGAGAGGGGGGTGAGGTGGGTTTTTAAGGCTACTGCTACAAAAATAATGTATTCCAATTTAAAAAGGAGCTATAGTAATATTCATAATAAAAAAAATCGATCCAACAATCTTCCAAAATCACCTTTGTATGAAAAACCCTCTCACCCCAAATACGAGGCACTACGGGGTGAGGTGGGTTTTCCTCTTTATCGTCAAAGCTATGAAATGGAACTACCCAAAATAAAATACAAACGTACGAACCACTTATTATATACACCATTCAGTTTTCACATGTAAAAATAAAATTTTATCGAGGTTTGAAAGTCAAATTTCACCCAACTCACCCTATTTTACGGTAGTGACACCCCCCTGGTTCTACGTACTTCCGCAAGAATTAGTTTAGCAACAAACCGAGTGACCGCATTCATCATATCGTCAATCGTCCTTTTTCTACGATCCCGTATCACATGGCAGACAATTGTCGACCTATCATCACCAGAGTACATTTAAGTAATCCATCTTTGAACCAAAATAACCAAAACGAGCGCAAAAATATGACAATGCAGTGGAAGCCTCGGTGTAAAAGATTTTGATTTTGTAAAAGGAATTGTGCTGGGTTCCTAAATAAAGTATACTTATTAGAAAAAGAGCGAGAAAGGCGACAGATTTTTGACACTTAGGAAGCATGCCAACAAGCCAAAAATAAGAAATGGACGAAGGTGTAAAATACCACTTGCATAGAGTAGGAATATTAGGACACAAGGGTCTAAAACGTTATGGAATAGGTACTGGCGTATTTTCTGTGGACGATACAAAATTTACCTGACAATTTACAGAGGCTTTAATCATACAGCATTTTAAGAAGTAGAATGTTGGAACATGCCTATAAGAGTCCGACGAGAAAATAAGGCTTTAAAGTCCATATATTTTATAATGTCCACAGGAAAGACATATACCTAATAACCTCAATTCTTTTATAAAAAGTTTTTAACATACATGCAGTTGTTAAGATCTAAGATTTGAACGAATAACGCGAACTTCTAATTTTTTAAATTTATTTTTAAATTCTTCTAATTTATTTTTTAATTACAGCGGCCATGACGTTCTCAACCTATTCAGACGACACCCTGTTTATCAAAAGCTTGTAACTTGTAATACAAGTGGAAGTCCCTTTCTAACAAAAGCTGTCAAAAAGGGACTTCCATTTGTATTACAAGTTACACAGGCTTTTGATAAACAGGGCAATCTTACGAGGAGTTTTCATGCCTGCGAAAAGAACAAAACAAACACAGGGATTTAATATCAATGGTGTAAAATTTGGTTTCAGCGTTACGATCACGGCCCCGGGCGTCGCGATGGCTTTATCAATTAATATAATTGCGGCGACGGGCGCCGAATCTAACCGAAATAACTCAATGTGATCTTGCCGATGACTACATGCAGTTGTTAAGATCTAAGATTTGAACGAATAACGCGAACTTCTAATTTTTTTTTATGTGACAGTCAGCAAACGAGCAGACGAGCCGCCTGATGGGAAGCGGTCATCGTCGCCCATGGACATGGAGCCACTTAAGCGTTGCCGACCCTTGAGAACCCTAAATACCCGCTTCTTGTAGAATCCCATGTCGTAGCGCAAGGGAAATACCTCAAGAGACAACTCATTCCACATTCTACACGTTCTTTTTTTTATTTTTATTGGAAAAAGGTAAACATTTGACCACAATCTCACCTGATGGTAAGTGCCGATGCAGTCTAGGATGGAACATGCTTACCTAAGAGATACGGGAAGAAACGAGCGAGATAACCGCTTATTCTTGGTGTGGTGTGCTTGTAATTCTACAAAGATAGGTTACTGTCGCATTCCCTATATTGTGCCCATATCATGTCATCCGAAGTAATCAAGTCAGTCGCCAGTATACAACGCGCCGAGTCGCACGCGCGCAGTGTTGTGTTGTGTATTATGTTTTAAATTATTTGGAGTCATGTCAAAACTCAAGGTAACTTACATATAATAGCCGCTTATAGTTCTAGTCTAGAAATACTTGAAAATTGTTAAAATACTTGTGTACAGGATGTGGTTATAATAATGATGATCACCCATGCGAAAAGGGTGTACTTACTTATGTTTTTCTTTGGTAAACAAAACAGTTTGTTTCGTTGAAAAATTTAGTTTCGTCTCAATTACTTGGATGAATCTGGATGTATCTGGTGCTATGTTCTTTGCAAAGTGAGATAGCGATCAGAAACATAATAAAATTGAAGATAAGTGTAACTATAGTTAATGTGATTATCTAAAGCTATATGAAAGTAAATGGGTTTACTATTTTAGCCCCTAATATTAGGTCATTACCTATGAAATTGGCGTTTTATTCGGAGAATTTCAACGAAACACGAATTTCCATACAATTAATTTTGCGGATATTTTTTTGATGGCTAATTCAAACCAAACAAAATTTTTCCAGTAATTTTTGACACCTTTAAGGTATGTTTTCAATATCTCCATTTCTTGAAAATTGGTACCATTAGAAAAATATAAGTAATTTTAATACTCGAACCGACAGCACATGAAAAGACCTATTTTCAAGGCTTAATTCTGAACACTTAACAATAAAAAATAACAATTAATTGTATGTAAAATCGTTGTTTATTGAGTGCACTGTAGTTTTATTGTAATTGTGTATGTACTTTTGTAAAAAAAAAAAACTAGGATCAGACTTATATCTATGAATAAAAACGCCAATTTCATAGGTAAGGACCTAATAATATTATAAAAAACTATAGTAAGTAACTCTGTGTCTGTCTGTTAGGTACCTCTTCATGCTCAAACCGCTTAAGCGATTTAGATGAAGTTGGGTATCTATGGTGATAGTTTGAAGCCAGGGGAAATACTTAGGTTAGTTTTTATCAATAATCATCATCATACCAAGGAGGAAAAGCTAGTTTTTACACTACAATACCTACTCGTTATTGCACACTTCAATAGAAGAAAACAATACAAAAAAACGATCTCTGCCATACAACCTTTAGGAAGCGGAAATTAATAAATTTACACATGTAAGTAAGTGTTGCAAAAGCAATGAAAGAAACCTATCAGGCTATCACTAAATAAAAAAGAAAAAAAATTGGTATAATGACTTTGACCCATGTTCTTTCACTGATATACACGAGTATAGGCCAAAGGTATGGCGCCATCTATACCAGCATAACTTTTTCATGATTTTCCGAGGTACGTTTTTTTCTTAGACATATCTTATACGGATTTACATATAAGTATCTTTGCCAATAATAATACATAGTACTGACATACATAGGTAGGTATATTATGAAATGTATAAAGCACAGATCTATTACATAAAACCTTTAAATATATCATAATGTGCACGTATGACAGTCAGTGAGTCCATCTTGTACGTTTATTGGTCAATAAAGGGTCGATAAATTTGATAATAAAGTGATTTAGCGTGAGGGACGGTCTATTTGATTAAAATGAAGTATTTTATTGAATTACGTAGGCACTTACAATATTATAAAATAGGTGGTGGACAATAGAGTGGTTTAAATTTCATATTGCCATCCATGGTATCAATCACGCCATAGGTACTAGTTTAAAAAAAAATATTATAATTTTGTTCCGATATAAATAACTCCACCGAATCAAAAAGTAATATAGTGACGGACGTAAAATCGCATTTCCGACAGTATTCGCTAAAATGGATAGGTACTCTAAGTACCTAATTAGAGTCAGTCCATGAAAAGTCTGCAGCGGACTTGATAGCCCACGCAGTGCACGTGTTATTTTAAACGTCAAACTTCTATGAAATTATGACGTATAAATGACACTTGCACTGCGTGGGCTATCAAATCCGCTGCAGACTTTTCTTGGTCTAACTCTATTGACTTTGATGACTCCATAAATTATTTGTAGACAACGTCGAGACAAAATCGAGTATGTATGTTAGGTTGGTATGATAATAGTTGGTTGGAAAGATAGATAAATTTAGATAATATTTTTTAATGATTAATGGAACGAATGCTTCTATATATCATCGTCCAGCGACCGTCGGAAATTACTTGTAAATTTGCTTCTCTTTAAAAAAAAATATTCGCCCTATGGTAAGCGATCGTCACAGCCTATGGACGCCTGCGATTTCAGGGATGTTATATACGCGACCCATTAAAAACTATTTTGTAGAGCCCCATACCTAATGCAGGTCCTCTAGAAAACTTCGGCCGATAGCTATTCCACAGCCGGGGCCTCCGCGGGAAAAAAGTACTCTTAAACCACACTGTTCATGCCTGTTTATTTAATGGTATGGCATGCATACTTAGGCAATCAGAGTACAGCTTTGAGGTTGTCAAGCCAGGTAACTACGTCGGGTGTCAGGGCAGGTCCTCAGCTGGGCCAGAATAGAAGCTAAGAGGGCAGCGCCGAAATATGTGCTCAGTAGCTTGTTCTTCTTCGTCGCACTCGAAGAGGGGAGATTCCTTCCAACCCCACTTATATTGGAAATAATTACAGCGGCCATGACGTTCTCAGCCTATTCAGAGGACACCAGTGCCCTGTTTATCAAAAGTTTGTAACTTGTAATACAAGTGGAAGTCCCTTTCTAACAAAAGCTGTCAAAAAGGGACTTCCATTTGTATTACAAGTTACAGGCTTTTGATAAACAGGGCAATCTTACGAGGAGTTTTCATGCCTGCGAAAAGAACAAAACAAACACAGGGATTTAATATCAATGGTGTAAAATTTGGTGTCAGCGTTACGATCACGGCCCCGGGCGTCGCGATGACTTTATCAATTAATATAATTGCGGCGACGGGCGCCGAATCTAACCGAAATAACTCAATGTGATCTTGCCGATGGCTTGTGGAACTTGTGAATTCGTTTTGATAGGTTTGGTTTGCTCTTATAAGATTAGGTACCTACATCATTCGAATTTAAACTGTCGTAAGACATACAACATTAAGCTAATTTTACGGTTTAAACTACGTATTTTAGTCACTCGCGCACATAACACAAATATGGCACAGATTAGGCAGTACAAATGCAAACTTATCTCTTTAACGGATATATAGATCACACTGAATGATTCTTGCTATATGGACAAGACCAATGGCTAAATCGATAAAAATTAAAATGTTACAGAAGCTAGTGAAAGACCTTAGTACATACAATGTATATTAAGCACTTATGTATATGTATTTTTGCATAAATGGTCACATACTTAAAGACAAGGTAATTAGTTATAATAACAATGTAAAATAGTGTCGTGAACACAGAGATAATGTATTAAGGAAACAAAGCGAGTGTAAGGGCCCCCTCACATCTGGCGTCTTTCGAGCGTCGGCGTCTGTCGGCGTCGGTCCAGCGCTATGGAAAATGACGTCGCTGCGCAGTTGCGTCGACGCTGCGTCGACGTTGCGTCGACGTCGGCCATAGAATTGTAGACGCCGACGCTCGAAAGACGCCAGATGTGGGGGGCCCTTAGTTTCCGAAAAATGTCAAGCATAATATATCGTTAGAGTTCTTATAACTATTTTCGTTGATATTATACCAGGTAATTAGGTTAAGATGTTATGGAACATGGGTCCTATTTAAAAAATTTTGATGGGATCTCAACTAAACTGCGGTTTTTCCAAGTCGTCAAAGTGAAAAAAGTTGAGGGACCTAAGTATTACACAGTTTATACACTTTTCTCTTAAAATATTAAAGAAATAAGGAGGACTAAATGTAACCATGCTTATTTATTGTACCAGTCTTGACATGCAATAAAATGTCTTATTTAAAGGCATAAATTTGCTTTTGTGATTTTACTTGATTAGTCTTCTAGTTTAGTTTAAAACCTAGATGAGACTTCAAACCTTCCTTAAAAAAAAACAAAGCATTAAAAAACAACAAAAGTTCTAAAATTGGCACAACTTGGAATTGTGCCAAGTCAAAGCTACCCTACATCTACTATTTTAAGCCTAGGCTGTCAATGTTACAAAAATGCCATTTTTGTTTCTTCAGTCACGATTTCTGTTTTAAAAATTCAGTATTCGGGCGGCCACGGACTGTCCAGTCTCTATTTTTGTTTTCCTTTTTTGTCGTCAATACTGTCAATACTAGTGAATACCTATCATAAATATCAATTTTCATCAAGATTAGAGCAAATTTTCCGTCGGACGTACCGTTTTCGAGTCACAAGCAAAAAACTGAAATAGAGCAAAAAATTATGCATACCTCCTGGGATGGAGCAAACACGGATTACACGCATTTAGAACCAAATGAAGGTATTAAAACGATTTCCAGATTGCTGGGAATGAATTCCTCAAAACGCTTTTTTATCCAATTTGAATTGGCCTATAATTGCTGGGGTCGCCGTCATGGAAATCCATGAAGAGGACTATATAATGTACGCTCGAAAGTATTAATTCCATGACCCATTTCGTCCCTTGTCACAGTGACAATCAATATGAAAGTCGCTAGAGACCTCATACTGTTGTCACTGTGACAAGGTACAAAATGGGTCATAATCATAAATTAAACCTTTCGACTGTACGGTACGGTCAATGTATTCACAAAAGACACACGGCGCGATTCGGGAAATGAATTAGAGATTCACTAGATATGAAATAGTAAAGATATATTATATTTATTATTTCATATCTAGTTAATCTCTAATTAATTTCCCCAATCTCGCCGAAAGACGTTAAAGTGCATGTTTAGATATTTTTGACCACCCCAGCCGCTCCGATTTATATTATCTGATGGCTTTACGTGGTACTAAAACCAGTGTATGTGAAACAGATACAATTATCAGTAGATCTCTGAAAGCAGTCATGCGAGTCGAAGTTTATTGTTCATAATTGTTATTAGACGATCCATTCATTAATGACTAATGACTAAATCTCGCGTCTGCGAAAATGGTCATTGGTCGTTATTATATCGAGAGTCACTGTTACAACCAGATATGGAATTTATCCGTGTAATCATTAATTAAGATGTTTTTTGAAATAACCAGATACGAGCTTTTTAGGGTTCCGTACCCAAAGGGTAAACGGGACCCTATTACTAAGACTTCGCTGTCCGTCCGTCCGTCCGTCCGTCCGTCTGTCTGTCACCAGGCTGTATCTCACGAACCGTGATAGCTAGACAGTTGAAATTTTCACAGATGATGTATTTCTGTTGCCGCTATAAAAACAAATACTAAAAACAGAATAAAATAAAGATTTAAATGGGGCTCCCATACAACAAACGTGATTTTTGACCAAAGTTAAGCAACGTCGGGCGTGGTCAGTACTTGGATGGGTGACCGTTTTTTTTTTCATTATGGTACGGAACCCTTCGTGCGCGAGTCCGGCTCGCACTTGCCCGGTTTTTTTTAATACGTCATAAATCGTAAACCGCAATTTTATTATGTTACTTGCTGCTACGGAACCCTTCATGGGCGAGTCCGACTCGCACTTGCCCGGTTTTTACTTTTATTGGTCGCTAAGTTTAAATTAACATTAAATCGTGTAATGGGGTATTCCAGAAAAGTGTTGGGTACGTGACGCTATTTCCTATACACTTCCGATTGAAAGAATATCTACTGCCCGATTCGAACTTTAAGATACGTCAGTTAATAGATCTAGAAACGATATGGATTAGATGTGTCAGTGTCAAAAGTGACGTTTTTGTTCGAAGAATAGATGTTTGACGTTTTAAATAATACTTGCACTGCGTGTGCTATCAAAATTGTTGCAGACTAATCTTGGTCTGACTCTAACTTATTACAATCTGTGTAAATCAATCCTACACCTTATAAAACAAGCCATATTCATTCATTCATTCTTTTAAAATTATGGCTTCAGCCCATTAGGGCTATTTCGCCAGTGTCAAGGTCGTAGTAGCAGGGTAAAACGATTGAAATTGTACGGTTAGTACAAGACAGTGTACGGTGATTTAGCTCTTGTAAAGCGATAGCGGGCTTTACAAGAAACACGTGGACAACCGGCCGTAGACTCCAAAATGATGGTTAAACGTGCTTCAAGATAAATTCTCCATTCACTGCACACTACCACATTAGTTTACTGTATAATAGGCTATCGATATTACACTTTAAACAATATTAATGAGCAAAAAACGAATCAATTAATCTCGCCGCGTGCCATCAAGATGGCGCTCGAACCGGAAGTCCAACAAGCCATCATATTCGAACTTTAAGATACGTCAAATAATAGATATGGAAACGATATAGATTGGATATGTCAGTGTCAAACAAGTGTCAAAAGTGACGATTTTGTTCGAAGAAATCTCACTTTATAAATAACACTGGCACTGCGTGTATTATCAAAATCGTTGTAGACTTATTTCATCTGGATTTGTTAAGGATATAATCTGTCAGCTGTCACTGTGACATTTCCTCAACCATAAATGTTACTTTACAGCTGACAATAGATAATATAAAACAAATGCAGATCATATAAACGTAGGTAACTATACCTACACTACACAATATAACTATATTGTGCCGCTCCTGAGCGAGCGTAAGTCAATTTACAATTGATTGTTTTTATTGAATCTTAGATGCGCGCGCGCAACGCGACTGATTTTTGGTGTTTGACGTCATATTGTCCTTGATCCTTGATAGGAGAGTAGCGGCCCGATTCAAACTTTAAGATACGTCAGTTAATAGATCTAGAAAAGATATGGATTAGATGTGTCAGTGTCAAATGTGACGTTTCTTCAAACAAAAACGTCACTTTTGACACTGACACATCTAATCCATATCGTTTCCATATCTATTATTTGACGTATCTTAAAGTTCGAATATGGCTCGTCCGCCATGTATGTATGTTCGCGATAAACTTAAGAACCACTGAATGGATTTTCATGCGGTTTTCACCTATCAATAGAGTGATTCTTGATGAAGGTTTACCTGTGTAATTTGTTAAGGTTTTGTGTAACCCGTGCGATGCCGCGGCGGGTCACTAGTATATAATGATAAAATCGAGTTCATATTTTGAATTTGACTTAGAATCGGACCGGAGTTAGGGGTGCATTCCAATTTGAAAATTTTATCTCGATTTGAGAATATTTAGTCTCCCTTGGAAATATTGATACAAAGCGGTATATCACGCGACGAGACTATCAAATCAAATCGTATTTTATTGGAATATGCCTGCAGGGCCCTATTTCACCAACCCGACGTTTGTCAGTGACAATTGTCAAGTGACCGGTCACAAGTGACAATTTCGTAAACTGTTTTTGTATAGAAGTGCTTATAAACTTGACAGGCATTTAGTTACAATTGTCAATCTTTCATTTAATGACAATGATTTGGTGAAACAAGAGTAGTTTTTATAAGTCGACATGTTTGTCAATTTGTCGGTAATTCTTGACATGAAATCGGAGCTGTGTCAGGCTTAGGGTCTCCCCAGATATATCGACGCGCATTCGGCAAAATCCGATAGGAAACAGCTTTATGTCCGCGCAATAAGCGCGAAAAAGCCGTCGACACGTCGGCAGGTGCCGGCCGATGCGAGCCGAGCCGAACAACGACTTTTTCGCTCTTATTGCGTAGACATAAAGCTTTTTCCTATCGGGTTTTGCCGATTCCGCGTCGACATATTTGGGGGAACCCTAAGGTGACAATTGTAGTGTTTTCTTTGTTAGCAAACCCCGTTATTGGCAAACGTTGGCAAAATTTTGTACCCTAAATTCGCCTTTAGAGTACAAATAAAAATCGCTTTAAATCGCTTTTAAATTCTTCTTAACATGCATGAAATCATTATAACACTATAAATAGCAATTGTTGCCTACGAAGGCGTAATTAGTACTTCAACATTTAGGATTTGGATTGGGAATAAGTCTCAGTATAGTTTTGATTACGTTGGGGACCGGTAGCGAAATTAGGTATGTTTAGGTAGGTATTGTTTTTTTTTTATAATTTACTTGGGCTAAGTTGGGCACTAACGGTAAAGTTAGGGTTTTGGTTAGAAAATGAATCTCCGCGAAAGCAACAGAGGTGATATATAAAGTAGGTACGAATAAATTTCTACTTTGACGTCACTGCACTTTGCATTTGCAGAAAAAATTACTTAAAAGTAACAAAAAAATAATGCTTTCACGCCTTGTCAACAAATAATGTAGGTATACGCTGCATTAGATGGGGTTGGGATCTCAATCAATATCATGTTAGTGATGACAACACGGCACATTGAAAGCAACTAACGATCTCTTGTCAAGAATTGACAAATATATCGACTAGTAAAAATTACCCCTGTTGCACAAAATAATTGTCATTAAATTTAAGATGGACAATTGTACCAAAATACCTGTCATGTTTATATGAAATTCTATACAAAACAATTTACGAAATTGTCACTTGTCAATTGTCACTCGACATGTGTCACTGACAAATGTCGGTGTGGTGAAACAGAGGTCTGTCATTTTTAGACAATTGTCGTACCTGTCGTACTTGGTGAAATAGGGGCCTGGTGTTTAACCGTCAATTACTATGCAAACAGAAAAAATTGGCTAGTGTTTTATTTACTCATGTCATGACACTCTTAGATTAGTGAAGTCAAGCTTCCCTTAACCTAGAGAGGTTAGAAGGTTAACTGACAAGTAGGTGAAGTAGGTATAGTTTGGCAAGAGTCGTTTGTCAGTGGAGCACAGGCAGAGAGAATCATATACTGTCCTTTTCTTGTTACAACCCCAAAGAGAGGGATGTGTATAATTCGTTGTATTCCACTGTTACTTACAAAATTGGTTGTACAGATAAAAAAAATATTTAGTGTTTCTTTATTATACTTATGTCTTTGCTGTTTCTACAAAGCCAGAGACAGCAAAGTAAAAAGAAAAAACTACCTCTACCTTTACCATTATTGCGTTTGTTTGCTTTCGTGAGCAAATTTAAACATTGTCTATTCTAAAATATGGTAAAGTAAGTACTTAAGTACCCAAATTTCTTCTTCAAATCTAGACAAGAAACCCCGAAAATCGTGTCACTATTTTTCTCAGAATATATGTACTATTACTATGATCGAAAAACCTCGTGATTCTGAGTAGAAATAAGATTATTACATAGTACATACTTATAAAAAAAGTGGTGTTTACTTAAAACTTTAAATAAAATGGTCATAAAATAGGTAATAATTCGTATATAGTCGATTTGTAGTTGACAACAACACGGGAGAGTATGTGCCCTACAATGCCCTGATTTGGGCCCGGAATCGCCTATATCCTGTCAGGGGCAATGACCAAATTTGACACTTGTACGTGTTACGACACGATTACGACATGAGATTCTGTTGCTAACATGCGTTAGGGTGATACACATTTTAATGTACCTACGCTTAAATCAGTAATTAGTCATTTATTATTTTAGTATTAAATGACTTAAATTTAACAAATTTCTTCGAAGGTATAGAAATAGTTGTCTCGGCGCACACTACGAATTTGTAGCCGTTGGCGTCAAGACATTAGGTCCGTGGGGTAGGGGGGCTCGGGGGCTCCACAAGGCGCTCAGCAAACGCCTAAGGGAGGCCACAGGTAACCCTCGCGCAGGCAGCTTTCTCGCGCAAAGATTGGCCATAGCAATCCAGCGCGGGAACGCTGCCTGCGTTATGGGCACCCTACCAAGGGCGCAAAATTTTGATAGGTATTTTAAGTGTAGTTAATTTTAGTTTTATATTCATTTTATAACACTTATTATATAATAACTGAGTTTCAACATATAGAAATAAATATGGAAGTATTTTTTGTGCTCCTTATATGTATGTATGAGTATTTTAACCTATCTATAGTTATTATAGGTATATAATATCACTGGTACCGTAAAACGGGGTGAGTAGGTTTCGCGGGGAGGGGTTCTGAATGGGGAGAGAAGGTTTAAGAGGGGGGTGAGAAGGGATTTTAAGGCTACTGCTACAAAAATAATGTATTCCAATTTAAAATGGAGCTATAGTAATACGCATAATAAAAAAAAATCGATCCAACAATCTTCCAAAATCACCTTTGTATGAAAACCCCTCTCACCCCAAATACGAGGCACTACGGGGTGAGGTGGGTTTTCCTCTTTATCGTCAAAGTTATGAAATGGAACTACCCAAAATAAAATAAAAACTAAAATACAAACGTCCGGAACACTTATTATATACACCATTCAGTTTTCATAATGTAAAAATAAAATGTTATTGAGGTTTGAATTTCAGTTTTGATCCTACTCACCCCATTTTACGGTAGGTACAAATATATTTTTAGAACGTTGTCTTGTCAAGATGCTTGTGAACTAGAGCGTACATTACATAGGGTGACTACTACAGTTACTGGCCACTACATAGTAATTGGCCACAACTAACAAATCAGAAAGAAACAAGCCAAAAGAAGTCTTATTGTTAAGAGTGGCCAATTTCTATGTAGTGGCCAATAACTAGTAGTCACCCTAATGTGGGATAAGAGTGTAAACATACACATTTGACATTACGTTAGTCCTAAAACGAACAAAACTGTGACGTAACATCAATCCGCGATGGCACGGTAATGAGTAATGACATCATTACCGTCCCACCCAGGCGCAGCTATTTTGCCCATTATGGCTGATTGGCTATCAACACATTATTGGCTGGACGTCACCTGGACTCAGCTTGATGTTAAACATATGGCAGATATAATTATACGTATAACCCTGAGCGGCACTTCTCATAGAATCGCGACGAAAATCGGATTGATATCGATCGATTCGATTGGAAGTACCTAATGAAATCAATTTGTGTGAGACAATATAAAATATTTGTTTCATTTATTGAGTAAATTCCATGCTTTTCTAGCAGTATAACCTGAATGCAGCTTTTCATATTTTCTAATCAGCTATAAACTTACGTAAGTACAATTTTAAAAAAGCAACAACAAGTTGTAGTAAGGAATTACAAAATACATATATGAGAGGGTTGCCATACGTCCCGTATATACGGGATTGTCACCGTATTTAAGTATCACGTCCCGTATTTTTACTGATCCCGTTTTTGTCCCGTATTATTTCGACCGTTATTAATAGCGCTCTAGAACAGGGCTTCAAACCCCAGCTCCAAACAGCAGCAACCAGATACAACCCCCCGTCCCCCTCCTCGGTGGCCCGCGCGAAAGTGTCTGAGGCGTAATATGGCCCTCAGGTAAAAAAAGTTTGGAGATCCCTGCTCTAGTATACCACTGTCCCTTATCAGTTCCGACTAATTATGGCAACCCTATATATATATGAGGCGAGTTGGTTGGTAGTGGTGGGTTAGGGCTAGGGCTGCGGTAAGACTGCCCCGTCGTCGAAGCCTAGGATTTTTTTTGTGGATTTAAATCTGTGCTTGTACCGCGTATGCACATGCTTGTGGCTCTGATTATCGAAATTGTGATTTTTGATCTAAGCCAGCCCATTACGACACTTAGGGATCTGTTCCAGCGGTCAGCAATAGCGTCACCGAGGTGTTTGATGAAGGCGGACATTTAGCGGAGCGATGAACTTACGTACAATATATACAATCAAGCCATTAGAGTTAGACCAAGCTAGCATAATTTCATAGAAGTTGACGTTTAAAAGAACACTTGCATTTGTGCTAACAAATGCAAGTCTAACTCTATCTTTTAACGTATTTGTCAGATAATTATTTCTTAATAACTCGTGAGTTATTAAGAAATACTCTTCATAAATACAGAAATAATAAATCCCAGAAATGAATTGAACAGTTTTTAATTCAATGAAACGGCATGAACTGGATAAGTGCAAACGAACTATATTGGTGTAATCACCCGAGTGTTTTATCACCAATATAGTTAATTGGTGATAAAATACTCAGGTAATTCCGAAAAGGAAAAAACACAAACAGTGGCGGATATTTTTAGAGTGTTTTCCTTTCGTAATTACCCGAATACATCTTACCTAAGTAGGTACGCGTAATCGTCAAAACAGTGCAACCCTATTTGCAGTAAAACCTGTTTATGATGCACCGCCTATTATCGCACTACGATGCATAATACCATATAATAACCAATAATTATTAAACCTAAGTTTTTTCCGCCTTTATGTTATACTCGCAATGTCGCCTAAGGACAAAATAACCTCCACACAATATTTAAGGAAAAATACCGTAATAAACAAAACCTGGGTGCATAAAAAAATAGCAAACATTTTATAATTAAAGGATGGAAAAATTTACCACTTCGGGTAAGACTCTATCAAGTCAAAAAGTTGCAAACATTTGTCTTTAAAAACTCTCGACGACGATCTCGACAAAATGTTATCAATTTATGATTATGACTAGAGTATACAAGATAACTTAAAAGACTCAATTCCGTTACCAACACTATGGATAGCTATCCCCACTTTACCAAATAAACTTTGAATAATCCTCTGAATAACAAGATACCGATCATACTGTCGTAGAATAAATTTCGACCAATCGAATCGTCTCAATGCTTTTCATGTGCAAATTCAGTTGCCCAACCTTTGAATCTCGACGAATTTTATCTAGGATGGCAGTTACAACTTTTAGACTTGAGGCATAGGGTTTATAGAACCATTTTGCTATGGACCTTTTATTTTCATGAAAGAAGAATGGCGTAAGTGATTTTTTGGCTTAATTTTGCAACCGGTGGGTTTTATTCCTTAGAGCAAAGATAATGGAAAAAGTTTATAAGTCCACCTTTTGTCTTGGGAATTTAGATAGAGATTGAGTTTTGTTTTTTATATTGTTTTCATTTGAATGGCGTTTGTTTAAGAACAATAACGTCAATAACTGAGGAATATTTGTTTTTAAATGAAAATGCCATGGCATCACTCGTTACTATAAATAAATAATATAGAATAATTCAGCCTATATACGTCCCACTCACTCCCACTGCTGGGCACCAGTTTATTTTATACCAATTTATCTCGATATTCAGAATCATACCGAAATTCTTTGTGTAAGACGCTTAGCACACTGGATACTAATCGCACGTTGTTCCGATGTGCGTGCGGGAAGTCGCTATAATACATTCATATCGTTGTCTCGCTCAAACATCGGAAAGACGTGCGAATCGTATCCAGTGCTGCTACGCCCCTAAGTAGGTACCTAAAAGACTACGCGTAAACTAAAGTATATTGAAACATTAGCACAATCGGATAGGTCTAACCTTGAAAACTCTAGAAGAATCCTGAAATTTGGTATGTATGTTAATTATAGGTCTCTTTTTCATGCCCACACTATTTGACATTTGGAGACCTCGAGGAATCGCAGCCATCTTGGAAAATGTGTACCATACTGGAGGAATTTGCGTTTTATTTTAACGGCTCGATTCGGAAAATGAATTAGATTTCTACTAGACTTCAACAAGTTACGATACGGATAATTTAAAGATATTTGTAAGATAGATATGTCAAATTTGACGTTTCCGCGATTCTGGAGGTCCTCTTGAACGATTTCGACAAGTTATGACTTAGATATCCAAGTCACATCTAGTCGATATCTAATGTAGATCTAGTTGATCTCTAAATCGTTTCAAGATCTTGTGATTATCTCGAAATCCGAATAGGTCTGTAAATCTACTTTCTCCAAGAAAATATGGCATAAGGCAACATTAAAGCTTATTAAATTCTACACAAGAAAGTCATATATCTTCGCGGAAAAAATACACCTTGTTATAGAAAATAATAATAATGCTAAACTTGCATGCTATTTATATAATGCAATTTAATCTCATCATAAGTAATTTTAACAAGTGTCGAAACGCGTATACGTGCTCGGGCGAAGTATATTAAAAGTGAAAATGTGATACCGTCAACAAATACGAATAGTTCTCGTCGTCACGAGAGCGTGAAGGTTAGACTGATATTTTTTTATTAAACACGTTGACGGTGTGCCAATTTGGACTCATTTTGAATGAAATTATAATAATTGTTCTATTATGTATGTACCTACACTTGGGCCAATGTATTATGTCAATGCGCGAATCTAGTGGCTGACGACAGCTTAATTCACTTACTGTATTTTTTAACGGGAGTGAAAAAGAGGCGGCCGATTGAGAACAAAATTATATCATATAGATAAGTACCACGACTGCCGTAGTGCCGTAGCAGTGTCAAACTGACATATTTGCTAACGTCTGCCTAACTTACTTTCTATAGGGAGCGTGCATGAACTATAGGGGGCAGCACAGGAGCCGTCAGATTTTTGTCGCGAGGAGTAAATGTGAAGTTTATTCTTCTGATGTAGCCCACAAGATGACAGAACCTACTATGCACAAGAAAACGTACCAGATCGGTAGATTATATATAGCACTTGCTTTGGCAATGTACGTTTATGTTTCCGATTCAGGCCACAAGATGGCAGACCCACCAACGCGCACGGTCCCTATAGACGATACGAGCGAGATGCATTGCAAGTCAGTTACGCACACGCTAGCGAATATGTCAGTGTCAAACTGACGGTAGCCGTAAAAGTGTAACTTTTTTATTGGGTCAGAGTAAGTTATTAAGATAAAAGGTAAAAGCCTGCAGAATGGCCATATCTTCTAGAGATGCACCGGATATTCGGTTACTATCCGGTATCCGGCCTATCCGGCCATTATTTTAATATCCGACAGGATACCGGATAGTGACGTATTATTTATAAGGCATTCTCTACCAGTCAACCAATTGGTCAAACCAGAAAGAGTAAGTACTTATTATCCGGCCGGATACCGGATAGTGACCTACTATCCGGTCGGATACCAGATAGTAACATTGCTTGATTTCGGAGTAAACAAATGGGATCCAAGAAACAGTCACGGTCATAATCGTTATTTTAAAATAAAACAATTTAAACATTCCACTGACTTACACGCGCACGAACGTAGGTATAGTTCCGCCGGCCGAATATTCGGCGGCCGGATACCGAATATTCGGCTGATTGTCAGGCGGAATATCCAGTATCCGGTATCCGGCCAAACAACTTTCCGTTGCATCTCTAATATCTTACGTAGCAAGTTTCGCGCGGCGCGCCTATATCTTGTCTTAGTCTTTATTTTTAACTTGTCTGTGGTGGTAATATTGTACACGTAATATTGCATTGTGTCCGTTTTAGTGTTTGAAAGGAATATTTGCGTAAAAAAGTGAATGGCTTATTATTTTAAATTACTTATGGTTTGCATTTACCACAACATTTGAACAGTCAAAACTAATAACATAATTAATATTATTGCTGGGTTAAAAATACCTAGCTAAATTTCTAGATTACTGCGTCTTTTCTGTAGGCATCACAAGAATAAATTGGCTTTCATAAAGCTATTTTTATATACCTACATACAGCTAACCTGTTAGACGGTACTCAAATAGTATAAAGATTAGCATAAACTACACTAACCAATTTTGCTTGTAAAAACACTAAAGGCGTTTTATTTTTTCGTGTGTAAACTTCAGAACAGGATTATTTTGGGAATTAAACCTTCCATATCCGTCTGTCCGTCTGTCTGTCACCAGGCTGTATCTCATGAACCGTGTTTGCTAGACAGTTGAAATTTTCACAGATGATGTATTTCTGTTGCCGCTATAACAACAAATACTAAAAAGTACGGAACCCTCGGTGGGCGAGTCCGACTCGCACTTCGCATTTGTCCGCTTTTTTCTCGTAATATTTCTCTCTGTTAGCACTCAATTATTATAATACACACCGGATGCACTGGAATACGTGTAATCACGTCAATGCACGAGTAACGCACGTGGCTATTTCCTTCCATTGGCTATTGTTGTTTTTATAGCGATTTTTACAACCAACCTTATATTTTTATTACTTAATACTTTGTAGCAAATTGTTAATAAATATGTGTTGTAGGTATTCTGAAAGACAAAGTCAGGTGTTACAAAGATACAGACGAATAGAGATGAATGCTATGCCTAGGTTGGCCTAGGTATAAAATCTTAAATAAGTAATTTGACATAATTGGTATGAAATATTTTTTTTTATGCTGGTTATTATTTTCATTGTTGGTTTTTGGTTAAATTTTATTGCTTAGGTTATTACCAATTATTATTACTAACACAAGATAAATTATGCATTATCAGGCATTATGAATAAAGTAATTTAATTATGTAGTATTAAAATTGTGAACTAGCGCCATCTATCCCAAAGATAAGGTACCTACTTGTAGTTTTGCTACTCGATACTAGGTGGCGCGATAACAGCGTCGCTGTTGTGTTCAAGTCCCGTAAGTGGGCGCTGCCATAAGAAATGAGGTAACTATGTTTTTTATAAATGTTTAAATGTTAACTTAAGTCAACTTAAGTGTATATTTTTCCTGAAAAAAGTTAATAGTGAAATTTATAACATAATTGTTTTAACTTCATAATCATTATGTAGACGGTATCGCCACCTGCCTTGAGTTGTAATATGTCACTAATGCCAGAGGTTACTAAGTAAAGAAGATTAGCATCCTCAATGTGTTGTAGATGGCGCTACTTACTATTTTTGCATTCAGTTCAGTCTGTCAGCACAACAGCACGAGATATTTATAGTATTTTACAATTTCGACAGGTGTAATTTCAATACAATTTTGCGAGATGTGGCGTTTTTAGGTTATAAATTATATGTACATGACATCTGTCACCCTACTTATCGAGTTTGAAAAATACTATAAGGTACCTAGAGTTAGACCAAGAAAAGTCTGCAGCGGATTTGATAGCCCACGCAGTGCAAGTGTTATTTATACGTCATAATTTCATAGAAGTTTGACGTTTAAAATAACACTTGCACTGCGGAGGCTATCAAATCCGATGCAGACTTTTCTTGGTCCGACTCTACCTATTTAAAATATTCCTCTTTCGGAAATCTAATGGTGCTTTCAAAACGCACCATTTGGGGAAGTGGAACTTAATAAGGAAGACCATAAAAATGTTAGCATGAGAAACGATTTTTTGCTTAACTTTGTCAATAAAATTTTGTAGCGCTATTTTTGTTGAATGAATTAAATAATATACAGGGTGTCCCATAAGTGACACGTCACAGTGACACTGGAGGTAGACCAGGCCAAGAGGACCCAAACTAAATTAACATGACCCCAGCAAAAGTGGCACGGTTTTCGAGTTATTGCCAAATTAAGGTTTTTCATGAATTTTGACCGTTTTTAACATTGTTATTGCCAGTGTGCACTCGGAAAGGTCTCGAAGTTAGTTTTTTTATGTGTACGGCATCATGAATAGTTAATTAAGATAACAGAATAGGTATTTTATCGAAAAAGGATGTAAAATGCAAAAAAGTACTAATTTAATCTTGAATTAAATTCACAGCAAAACATTAATTTCGACTTTGACCTGTCGTGAAAAAAAAATACTAGTAAAGTAATGAGCAAATAACGTCGTCAAGCTATTGAGCATGTTATGCAGATTCAAAAATGGTATGACACGTGTACCTTCCTGCAATAAAATAGGAATTATTATCATCTTTCGAAAGCCTCTTAAAAAATAAGTTAAAACTAGGAATTCTGCAATCCGTTGCTACTTAGTAAAAATAACGATTTATGTAACTCTGGATACAAAAATAAAAAAACGCCTATTCAGTATTTGCCGAATGCCTAAAAGAAAGAAATGAAAAATGGTTATCTCCCTTTTTAAGGATATCATTGATTTGATAAAGGTTCAAAGAAAATAAAATACTGCGAGAGGAACTACAGCGGCGTATGTTCGAGGCAGCACTAAACATATCCGAAATTAATTTGAGAAAATTAACTTGAAGTTTTACAAGACGGTGCCAAGCGTGCATACGAGCCGGGGAAAAACAATTCGAGCTTAATTATTTTAATAAATTGATTAAACTTCAACCTGCAGTATTTTATTTTCTTTGAACCTTTATCAAATCAATGATATCCTTAAAAAGGGAGATAACCATTTTCCATCTCTTACTTTTAGGCATTCGGCAAATACTGAATAAGAGTTTTTTTTATTTCTGTATCCAGAGTTACATAAATCTTAACATAAATCGTTATTTTTACTAAGTAGCAACGGATTGCAGATTTCCTGGTTTTAACTTTTTTTTATGAGGCTTATAAAGATGATAATAAGTCCTATTTTATTGCAGGAAGGTACACGTGTCATACCATTTTTGAATCTGCGTAACATGTTCAATAGCTTGTCGTTATTTGCTTATTACTTTACTAGTAATTTTTTTTCACGACAGGTGGTCAAAGTCGAAATTAATGTTTCGCTGTGAATTTAATTCAAGATTAAACCAGTACTTTTTTGCATTTTACATTGTTTATCGATAAAATACCTATCCTGTTATCCTAATTAACTATTCATGATGCCGTACACATAAAAAAAACTAACTTTGAGACCTTTCCGAGTGCACACTGGCACTAACAATGTTAAAAACGGTCAATATTCATGAAAAACCTTAATTTGGCAATAACTCGAAAACCGTGCCACTTTTACTGGGGTCATGTTAAGTTGGGTCGGGTCCTCTTGGCCTGGTCTACCTCCAGTGTCACTGTGACGTGTCACTTACGGGACACCCTGTTAATGAGATTATTTTATCTTATCTTATTGTTTTCGGGGGCCCTTGCGGATACACTTCGACCCATAGGGATCTTTTGTGCAGTTACCCCCTAGAAGAGATCCGTCAACTACTCAAGAGCTTTTCCCACCATATCCATGTGTCGGATGATGGAGCTCATGGGTAGCGTTTTAAAGTCCTTTGGTTCCAGGTATCCTGCTCCAAAGTCCTTCATTCTTTGTCTGGCGAGGGCGTGACATTCACACATTAAGTGTCTTACTGTCTCTTCCTCTTCGCCACACATACGACAATCGGTGTTGTCAGAGTGTCCCATCTTGGCCAGAAATCCTTTGACCCCGTAATGGCCAGTAAACACCCCCGTTATGATTTGGAGCTGTCTTTTGCTAAGTTTCCAAAGCTTTTTGCTCCAGCCGGAGTCTATTCCTTGCATAAAGAGCTTTGCATGCTTTAGACCCGTCAGACTATCCCATTCTTCCTGGTGTTTGGTCTTGGTATGGTCTTTAATAGCCGTTGTGATGGTTCCCTGTGAGAGCCCCACGAATGGTTCCGGACCTATAAGCCCAACTAGCAAATCTATGTGCTATAAAAGTTGAGAGCACGTTTTTATTTTCGCTTTTTGGTGCTATAAACGGTGTAAAAACAGTCGAGTAAAAGTCCTGTAAGCGTTTACTCAACGCGAAAAGGCGCACTTATACAGACTAAAAGTGTTATACAAATCGAGTAAGCGCTGTATAAGAAGCAAATCGATGCTGTAAGAGTTGAGTAAAAGTGGATAAAATCACTTCTAGTGTTTTAATAGCAACGATAGTGCTTTTACTCGACTATTTGTTCTATAAACATTAGCAATTTACTATTACTCGGTAAAAGTGTTCTATAAAAGCAGCCGCACTGCTTTTTCTCAGCAAAAATGTTTCGTAAAGGTAGCCGGATTGCTTTTACTCGGCATTTTAAATGTGTAAGAGTGCAGTAAATGCTTTTATTCAACGAATATGTGCTAAAAACGATCTCAGGTAAGCGATTATATTTCAATTATTTGATTAAGTTTGAGACCTAATCGTCTTCACGTGTCTAATAAAACAAAAAGGTACTTAAGTATTTTTTACTGCTGTCATCCATGACATTTATTTTTACCGTGATTGTGTACATAAGTTTTTACTGTCTGTAAGTACACGTAATACAGTAAAACCCAGCGCGAAAAATACTTTATTGATAAAACCAAAGGCACTAGTTCATATATATTCATGGGCCGCCTATTTTCTTAAATTTCAATAAAAAAATATTAATAAAAATAAGTAAAAATTTGCTTACACGATCTAGTTTCTGTTATATCTCATTAATTCGACTATAAGTCGAGTAACTGCGTTTACTGCTACACTTATAGCACATGATGTCGCCATGTTTATGGATTTATAGTCCGATGGCCGACTGCATGAAACCCTACCTGATAAAAAAATTTAAAAATCCTACTCTGTAGGGGTAGCTGACTTTTAGCAGCTTCAACTGCTCTTGGTCGGCCGTGGCTTAACTTGGCAAATTTTGCGCAAATGGCAAAAAAATGGTACAAATATTCATCAAAAAAACAAAAGTGGTCAGCTATATCCTGTGTTGGCAGGTTCCTGTGTCCGACCGAATTTGTGGTACCACGTGACAGCTACAATTTACCTCATCGAAAAATAGAATGTCACTTGTATGGTAGGATAGCTGCCATTGACTTTTTTTTTTAATGCGGACGGACTGAAAACGCTGTCAGGCTAAGGTGAGGCCGACCAAGACATATGTCAACAAATTTAATGTAGGTATTACAATCAGTTGTTTTGATTCTATTTTTCGATGAGGTAAATTGTAGCTGTCACGTGGTACCACAAATTCGGTCGGACACAGGAACCTGCCAACACAGGATGTAGCTGACCAGTTTTGTTTTGCTGTCCTCAAAGGCAGCTATCCTACCATGCAAGTTTCATTCTATTATACGATGGGGTTTTTTTTATGAATTTTTGTGCCACTATTTTGCCATTAGCGCAAAATTTTCCAAACTAAGCCGCGGCCGACCAAGAACAGTTGATGCTACTAAAAGTCAGCTACCCCTACAGAGTAGGATTATTCTATTTTTTTGTCAGGTAGGGTTTCATGCAGTTGGCCACCGGGCTATATTGAAACGTCAACATGGCTGACTTGTGCTGTTAATGTAGTTCAAAACTCTTTAAAAGTACTCTAAGCTGAATACATTTTGAATAAAACCTGTAAATACACTTCAGCTCCTATAACAGCGGTTTGAACCCCATTACCCGAATTATGATATAAGCGCGCTGTTACAGCAGCATTGTTGCCAAATGGTTATTTGATTGCTTTTAATAGGCTTTTATAGCAACAGAGAAGAGAGTTAAGTAACAGTTGTATTAAAGCGCCTTATTCAGACAATTAGCTAATCTATAGCTGTTATATGATTTTAATAGAACAATTATGCTGAATAAAAGTGATTTAGTAGCGCTAACTCATCATTTATTAAAAGGTGGAATAAAAGTGCTAAAAGATAGTGCTATAAACGTTTATACGACATGATTATAGCACTAATTAGCGAAAATTGCTAAATAGTCGAGTTAACCGCTATTATACGATATATTGGTGCTTCAACAACCGTAACTCGGCTGTTATACGATTACAGGCTGAGTAAATCAATTCTTATACGACTATTTTGCTAGTTGGGAGGTTACTTACAGATCCGGCTCTGGCGAGTTCATCTGCATTTTCATTGCCTATGAATCCCTCGTGCCCTGGGATCCATACCAGTTGCACTCTGTTTTGCCTTCCAAGCTGGTTCAGGGCTTGGACGCCATTATATACCAGTCTAGAGTCCACTCTGGGAGCTTCGAGCGCTTTGAGAGCGGCCTGACTGTCGCTGAGTATATAGATATTCTTCCCTTAGGTTCGCCTAACTATATTCTCATGCACACAGGCAATTATAGCGAATGTCTCGGCTTGGAAGACAGTGGCGTAATTGCCCATGCTTATAATACTACTAAAGTCATTTGCATAAATGCCTGCCCCCGTACCAGATTCTGTCTTAGACCCATCTGTGTACCATATGATGTCGTTTTCATCAGAGATTGGTGCTTCAAGACCTTCGGTCCACTCAGCCCTTGTTGGAATTTTAACGTTAAAATTCTTATGGAACACAAACTTGGGTTGCATCTTATCGCAGCCCATGTTCGTAATCCTTTTCATGAAATTGTCACATTCCATGTTTGTGTGTTTGGTCTTTGGCTTGCTATCGCTCCAGAGGCCTGTTAGGGTCAACCTGTGTAGCGATTTCCGGGCCTCAGATTGTATCACTAGGTGTAGCGGCGAGAGGTCTAGCAGTACCTCCATCGCCGCTGTTGGCGTCGTTCTAAACGCGCCAGTAATAGCCATGCATGCCGTTCTTTGTATTTTCATAAGGGCATCCCTGCATGTGCTCTTTAGTGTCCTTGGCCACCATGCCAGGCATCCGTACAAGATGATTGGTCTTACCATCATGGTATAGATCCATCTTAGTACCTTTGGGTTTAGACCCCACGTTTTGCCATAAGCCGATCTACACATTCCAAACACTCTAAGTGCCTTGGTGGTTGTTAGTTCGACATGCTTTCTCCAGTTCAGCTCTTTATCTAGTGTAACGCCTAGATATTTCACTTCATTGGACATTTCCAGTACCCTTCCATAAAGCTTCAGCTGCTTCATGCCATTAAGGGTCTTTTTCCTGGTAAACGGTATTACCACTGTTTTGCCTGGGTTTATGGAGAGTTGATGACAGTTGCACCATCTCTCCACTTGCTTCAGTGCTTTATTCATGATTTCCGATACTGTTCCCGGGAATTTCCCGTTTACAAGAATCACTAAATTATCTGCGTACCCTACCGTATGTATTGGGCCTTTGTTTAGTTCTTCCAACAGTGAGTTAACTACCAGACTCCAGAGAGTTGGTGAGAGAACCCCACCCTGTGGACAACCCTTCGTGGCCGTAGCTAATATTTCATCTCCCATAAGGGAGGATTTTATTAGTCGGCTATTTAGCATAGTACCAATCCATCTACAGATTGTTGGTTCTATGCCGTGTTTAGATGCTGCAATATTGATTGCCTGATACGTGGTGCGGTCAAATGCCCCCTCCACGTCTATAAAAGTGGCCAGACATAGTTCTTTGTTCTCTATCGCCTGTTCCGCTCTGGTTGTCACCAGGTGTAGTGCCGTTTCAGTCGATTTACCCGGCTGATACGCACACTGCAATTGGTGCAGCGGATGCCTCTTAAGAGGACCATCCCTTATGTGTCTGTCTACCAGTTTCTCCAGTGTTTTGAGGAAAAACGATGACAGACTTATCGGCCTGTATGATTTGGCTTCTGTGTAATCTGCTTTGCCCGGTTTAGGCAAGTACGTTACCTTTACCATCCTCCACACACGCGGTACGTGTCCGAAGGCTATGCACGCTCTGTACAGTCTATCTAAGTGCGGTATTAGTACATTGGCGCCCTCTTGTAGTAGTATGGGGTAGATTCCATCTGGCCCCGGGGCTTTGTATGGTTGAAATGTGGATAGTGCCCATTGTATCTTATCGTGATCTACTACCTTTTTAGACGTGTCCCAGTTGTATCTGGTCGTGCTGATGGATTGTTCCATTGCACCGGTTCCATCGTCCGTTACGCTCTGATGTATTATCGAGCCTGGGAAGTGTGTGTCACACATAACTTTGAGGGTTTCTAGCCCCGTTTCAGTCATTCTTCCGTCACTTCTTCTAATGGAAGTGAGTGGAACTGACTTCGTTGCAGCTAGTGCCTTTGTGAGTCTCATGCCTTCCGGTATGGACCTGATTTGATCGCAATGGTTCATCCATGCTTTCCTTTTTGCTTTCCTCACAGCTTTGCTGTATTCCGTGAGTTTTCGCGCGTAATGCTCGAAGTCGTTGGTCCTTTTAGCATCATTGAAGACAGCCCTGGTTTCCTTCCGGAGTTTTGCAATCTCCGGGTTCCACCAGGGCACCTTCTTCGCCAGGATTTTCTTTTCCGGGCAGTTGTTTGTCCAAGCTGTATAGACAGCTTGTGCTATTCTGTCTGTTTCAAGTTCTATGTCAATAATAGAGTTTAACTTGCCTTTAGGGTCTCCCAGTTCCACCTCCAGGTCGCTTTTGAACGCTAACCAGTTGGTGTTCCTGGGATTCCGTTTGCGTATAATTTCTAATTGGATTTTAGTCTTATACCTGAAGCATATATATCTGTGGTCCGATAAAGAAATCTCCCCAGAGACATGCCATGAGCTAATCTTATTACTCGCGTTGTTGGACGCTAGCGTTATATCAATAACCTCCCCCCGCCTTGCATTGACGAATGTCGGTTCATTGCCTTTATTTAATAGTTGTAAAGTAGAGCTTACCAGAAAATCCAGTACCTTCTCTCCTCTTCTGTTGACATCCGAGCTCCCCCAGATGACGTGGTGAGCATTTGCATCGCAGCCGATGATCAGGTCGGTGTTCGCCTGGCTGCCGTAAGCAGCGAGATCCCTCAGTTGCCCAGTGATTGGATCCGCTGCCTCGTAGGGAAGGTAGGCTGATGAGATGATTAGTGCCTTACCCCCCCCCTTGTTTTGGATCTTGACCGTAGTCAGATCCCTGGAACAGAAAGCATGTAGAAGCAGAGCATCAATGCCATTTTTAACATAGATACATGTCCTCATAGTACTCTCAGGACAAACATATAACAATGTCCCGCCAGTACCGTTTAAGCCTCTTATCTCGCCTTTGTAAATGTATGGTTCTTGAATAAGAGCAATATCGAATTTATCGCTTTTTAACAGCTTAGCCAGAAGGGCAGTGGCTGCTTTATTGTGCTGGAGATTAATCTGTACGCACCTTAAGCCCTCCATTGCGGCGTTTATTGTTTGGTGGTGCTGAGATCAGCAGCCACCTCCTGGACCGTGTCGTCGAAGGACATGGGTGACATGGTACCCTCCAGGTAGAGTTCCGCCAGACCACGCAGATCCTCTGAGCCCGCCATCGATGAAATCGGTGACGATGCTCGAGACATGCGCGGTCCAGCATGGTCCTCTCCTAGCTGCACCATGCCCCCGGCCTCCTCCGACTGATCCTCCGCCACCTCCACAGGTGCGTCACCGGCTGGTGGCGCCTCCCGTTCCGGGGCCCCCCCTGTCGCCACAGCGACCGTAGCCTTCTGGGCTACCTCCCCCCCCTCTCCCCCCTCCCTACACGGCTCGACCTCAGCCCCCCCAGGCCCCTGCTCCCGCGCTTCCTCCAGAAGCTTGAAGTGGCTGGTGTCGAGCCCTGTGTGCAGAACGTAGTCGGCCTCCTTGATGACGGCGGCCGACACCCGGTCCATCAGTACGATTCGCCTGGTGCTCGGCCCCGACCCCACGGTGTCGACTACCTTCCACTCGCTCGTGCGCAGCCTAGGGTTCCTCCTCTGCAGCACCCTGAGGGCTCTCGCCATGTCCTGAGTGCCATCGACCACCGTTCTCCAGGCCATCTTGACCGGTTTCGGCAGATCTTTGGCACTCACGACCTTCAGGCGCAGCCCGGCAATCTCTCCACCTCCGATTACCGTGCTGAGCCATGCCGCGGATTCCCTCCCCTTGCAGGTGACGTTGAGCGCGCCCCCCACGAGATTGCCGAGTGTGATGTCGGGCATTGGTTCTTCGGCCTCGTCAAGAGATCGTAGCAGAGCTCCTACGATGGCCGGCATATGCTCCTGCACCACTTTCTCGGCAGGAAAGGCCACTGGGACGATGGCCATCTTCTCGCTCGCCGTGACTTCCGCGAACGATCCCCCTACCTTCGCTCTCTTGGAGTCACCAGCGAGCAGAGATGAATCGCCACTGGCCCCCAGTGGCCTCTTATTCTGTGGCCTTCCCGCTCCACTTGTGGAGGGTCCGGCCACCGATTCCGCGTCCGTTCTAAGTCGCGCCTTCGCACGCCTCTTCTGCCTCCTGGATTTAGCGGCTCCTCCACCCGACTGCACGTCCACGCCCTTAGGCATGGCCGCGCTGTCGAGGGCGCCCGGAGCAACGCCAGCAGGATTTGGAAGCGGTGCTCCCGTTTGCCTCTTGCAGTAGGCCATCGTTCCGCTGCCTACTCCTCCGGCACCTGCGCTAGTCGGTCCCCCTGGGGGAACTTGCTCGGCGCGAGTGGTACCTTTGGAGTGGCCTGCTCCACCATGGCCTCTGCCTTTCGCGCCGTGCGCGTCCTCCGTCCTCGCGGACCGCCAAACCTTACCGCTACCTACTCTCGCGTTCCTGTCAGGGACAGGCCCACTAAGTGCTGGTGCAGCAACCTTTGCGCTATGCGCCTTTGCCTCATCCCGTACGGGTCCGGCTTTTCCTCCTTCCGTCGTTTTTGGTATTATGTTGTCCATAAACCACCAGTGAAATTTTCAGCAGCTTGGCTCCCCACCCTCCTCGGAGCCTCACATTTGGGATGCTTTGACACATCAGGGATACCAAGCTGATATAGCGTCCCAAAGTGCGTTGCCCATGAATCCGCACGGTGCCAAAACCCTAGTCAGCTCCACAGCCGACATGGGAGTCGTGCTCCGCCGATTACAGACCCCTACACCCCAGGACACTCGCCATGCGGCCATCTGAGTGGACACAACAGCCGATTGATCTTGACTGGCTAGGTCTAGACCTCCCGTGTGAGATGAATCTAGAGCCAAAGGAACTTCTTCTAACGGGGATAACGACAACAGACCCCCGCTTCGCGCCCGCTCCCAGGATCTCCTTCTCCACCCGTACAGGTCCCCGCGCACGGCACAAACACGCGGGTGGCATTCTACCGCTAATCATCCTTCTTTGTGGATGAAAAGCCCGCTGCGACATGCCACATCATCGCTTACGGCTGATTACGTGGGATATGGATCGTTATTTGCGGCCACCAATCTTCCCGCCCCTGCATGCTCGCCTCCGTCAAAGGAGACGAACCTACAGTGGCTTTTCGATGTTGGCACACAAATACAGATCCATCTGAGGGATAGGGATGGGTTGGGATTGCGTGAAGGGTGTTCTTTGCACTGGTTCACTTACCTGGCCCCGTTATAGATGAAGTCATACGGATGACATCATCGACTTCCGAGCCCGGCGTTCGATCCGTTGCAAAACTCACCCTGAGATAGTTCAACTGGTTGTTTCCGTTCTGCCTGTTTCTACGGTAGAACCAGGCAGTTAACAGGCAGTAACCTCGGGAAGGAGCACAACCAGTTTTGCCTCGAGGATCTCCGCAACTTGTGCTCCCCCCGAGACCATTCACCATGCCAACTACCGGACAGGTAGCTACCATAGAGACAGACCCATCGCAAGCAGCGACCGGCCGCAAATTATTCCTTGCATATGGACCCGTCTCCGCCCATGAGATTATTTTACTTCGATATTTAAAAATTATGTGGACTGTATTCAAACGAATTACGAGACAAGATACGAAACGATATACCGTGGAACTTAGGACAGGCTCGGTCAATTGGTAAAAGCACTCACCTTGCTGAGCTGTAGATGACGGTGCAGCTCTCGGTAGAGGCTGGCGCAGGCTTCTCAGACCCTCGGCTCGTCCAGACTTACCTCGAATCCGAGTTACCTAGACCAGCGAGGACACCGAAACGGAGCAGGAGCAGTGCTTCTTCAACTGATCAGCCGTCCACACGGATTATACACAATTTACAGATGAAATTGAATCTTTTAGATGAACCGAGACGATAATGTTTGAAAATAATAATTAGCGCAGCGAGATGCGCTCCGACATATTACATTCGCGATACGAGAAGGGAAGAGAGTTTTTTTTTTTAAGGTTGAACGATAATGTTGCCAGGCGAAATTTTAAGGCTACAATCCTAAACAATATTTAATGATTGACTTTGACCACTAATACTCTGTTTTTCTAGGATAGCGGTGCCGTCATATCGCGGCCGTATCCATACAAAATTATACGGCTAAATATGGATGGTCTAGTATTTTGTATGGAGACGGCCGCTATATGACGGCACCGCTATCCTAGGAAACCAGAGCTTAACACTTTTTTCCTGAAAACGTTACATTTAACCTTTCATAATATGTCGTGATCACACACACAAGCGCCGCAACAAGCATGGTATAATAATATACTCCGCCTGGTACTCTATTCCCGTCTTTTCTAGGTCACCTAACTGACACAAGCCTACGTCATCATGCGACAGCGCTATATGATAATATGCGATAGCGCTATATATAGCGGCCATGTTATTGTGACGTAGGACTGTGTCACACTGGGAATAGAAGACCATATTTTATTAGACCATGGCAACAAGCATCTACAACACATGATGTGGCCATTGATGATGGGTAAAAATTGTCGGTTCAAACTCGGTTGTGCTGTAAAAACCGGGCAAGTGCGAGTCGGACTCGCGCACGAAGGGTTCCGTACCATAATGCAAAAAACGGCAAAAAAAAAAGGTCACCCATCCAAGTACTGACCCCGCCCGACGTTGCTTAACTTCGGTCAAAAATCACGTTTGTTGTATGGGAGGCCAACTTAAATCTTTATTTTATTCTGTTTTTAGTATTTGTTGTTATAGCGGCAACATAAATACATCATCTGTGAAAATTTCAACTGTCTAGCTATCACGGTTCGTGAGATACAGCCTGGTGACAGACGGACGGACGGACGGACGGACGGACAGCGGAGTTTTAGTAATAGGGTCCCGTTTTACCCTTTGGGTACGGAACCCTAAAAAATCGCGCCTAGAGCATAAAAAATCGTTCTCGAAAAAATGCATAACGATGACTCAGAATTCGGTCACGATCCTTATCATAGGGTTGTATTCCACCTCTCCAAATTCTTTGTCCAATGTCATTGAGTCTCACTCTCTCATTAAGCAAAATGTGAGACGCAATACACATTCTAGTGTAGTAAATAAAGGTAGTGGACCCCGCAGTAATTCCTCAGCCAGAAAAAACTTTACAGTATGATAAAGTATCAATAAATAAAAAGTATTGTATATATTTCCAAAGAATAATAATAATAGAATTAAAGTAAATACCTAAAGTCTTAAATCGTTAATATCTTTTTACGGAAAAATGCTCCGTTCAAACTTTCTTCACCAGACATATTCATGTAACGTATTGCAACAATATATGAAATATCAAAAAAATATCCCAGCAGAAATACCAGTATTAATAAAATAAAATTTTTTGGCGTGTCTTGGACCGGAAAATTGCTCAGTCTAATTTTTTCACTGGAATGCCATTTTATTGCCGTTTTATACCTACAAAATGAAAATCTAAAAATTTTGCACTCTCAGTTTTTAATAGTTCTATAATACATACATTTCGATTCGCATTATTTTTTGGATTTTTTTACCCACTGCGCCAAATTATATTCTAAGATCATATAAGAAGAAAAAAATGACAGAGCAATTTTCCGATGAAAATGAGCGTCAAAAAAAGGAAGTATCATAAAAAAATATTCTCATGTTTGAAAACTTTTAGATTTTTTTCTAGTATCACACTGATACAAGTAACTTATTTTGTAAAATAATTTTGGACTGAGGAATTACTCGGTTCAATATAATAATCAGATTTGTGTTTTTACCTAACTTAGGAGTGTTTCTTTTTTTGGATATTTATAATGTTAGTCTCGGCTCATACTATACAATAACCAAGCTAAATTTCATCGACTGAGAAATTAATGCATGGGTCTCCATACAACAACTTGCTTCATTTACTACACTATTCGACCAATATATTGGGCAGATGGAATACCACCCATAGACACACAGACAGGAGGTTTGGACAAGTCACTCACAAAATATTTTTCAAAATAACTAATGAAGTAAACCATCTTCTTAACAATGCTCATTAAATAACAATATAGGAACACCTGACAAGTAGGTATGGCGAAACATAATCAGCTCATCTTACCTGGTCATTCACCGGCGGCAGGTCATTGACCCCAGGACCAGTTGTCAATGATCTGCTAATCCCACGGACCCGAGCATAGACTAGATTGGCAGCGGGGTCACTAGATATATAGATAGATAGACAGAATACTCTTTATTGACACACCTGTTGAAAAGATAGAACTTAAGGGAAAACAATTGACCCTTTCCGTCTTTTTATTATCATCCCTCGGACTAAAGATTTAACCTCTCGTGTGCCGTGATTATTTTTTTCTAATATTTTCCTCGTACGCGGATCCGCGCTCCGTCATTCTGTTACCAGATCAAAATTTGGAATTTCCTGACAAAATTCCTGATTTACGATATTTTTCCTGACGCTCATATCAGCGACGGGGCGGGGGATCTAGCCGTAAGCGATATCTATGTATGCTTGATACATTGTTTAAGGATTCACTAAAATTCCTGACATTTTATAAAAGTATTCCGGCGGCATTCCTGACAAACGGCCAAAATTCCTGACATATGGTAACTATTTTCGAGTAGATGGTTATGTACTATCCATTCTCTTTGCTCGGACTAAGCTAATTTTAGGGATTTGCATATTTTTAATCACGCGCGACATTTTTCAGAGAACCTAGGTCTTCATTTTCAAGCACTAACACCTCGGCAGATACCTCGGATTGAATACTTATATGTATAATAAATAGCAAATAGCAAGTGTACTTTCTGTACTTAGCGCTATGTGACAAAGCCCATGGTAAAAGCTTTTTATTTGCAGAACCTTAAAGCCTGCTGTGTCTTGTTAGCCCCGGCAGTCTTAGTTACGACTTTATTACGTGTATACTAAGGTTCAAAATAGATTAGTCAATGGCGCTTAGTTTGACATCTTATACAACAAAGTAGGTAGGTAGTTTTAAATTACAAGATTTTTTATTCATAATTAAAAGCAGTGGTGGCCGAGTGGATCTAGAGTCCTACTTTCAATCCGGAGGTCGCGGGTTCAAATCCTGGCTCGTACCAATGAGTTTTTCGGAACTTATGTACGGAATATCATTTCATATTTACCACTAGCTTTTCGGTGAAGGAAAAGATTGTGAGGAAATTCAAAGGTGTATGTGAAGTCCCCAATCCGTATTGGGCCAACGTGGGAACTATAGCCCAAACCCTCTCATGTTTGAGATGAGGCCTGTGCCCAGCAGTGAGACGTATATACCTACAATATAGGCTAAATTGTTAATTATTCATAATTACGCGGGTCAAATATACAAAAATGGAAATATAGTTTTCAAAATTACCTATACGTGATTATCTGTGTTTCATATTTTGATATTGCATAACTTTTCTATCTAGTGACCTATATATTTGTCCGTACATGTATTGGCGCCAGCGAGACTCACGATAATAAAATGATTCAAATATCATTCTGATGTCAGTGTACATTCGAATTGGCCTCATTGACTATATTACTTCGTAAAGACGGGCCTTACGGGCACTAAGAATGGGGCCAGTACAGCGGTGTCACTCACGAATTCAAGCCAATCGTGCAGTCTAACGCCACAACGCGATTGTTTGATGAGCTCACATCACGCGCGCGATTGGTCGCAACTAGTTGCGTTAGACTGCACGATTGGCTCGAATTCGTGAGTGACACCGCTGAACTAGCACCATTCTTACTGTCCGACTGTCCGTAAGGTCCTTCTTACAGTTTGAGTCCCGGGAATGCACATACGCCAGTTATCACGGATATCATTCTACTTAGGAGAAGTCGCGGGCAGAAGCTAGTGCAGACATAATCGAAGAACTCATTAATGGTTAGGGAGGCGAATAGGGGAATTTTCTGCAATACTCGAGCGTGGCAGTTTAAGATATGAGAGATACCTTAGACCTAATAGAACAACCTTGTAAAGTATTTAGCTCTATATGTAGTGACGCGCGCCTAGGATAGACGATCAGATTAGTAAAAAAAAATGGATAGTCTGAAATACTCGAGCGCGTCAGATTAAGATATTGGGGGTTGATTTTAGTGTTTAAAGACTAAATTTAACTAATCTGACGATAAGTCCTTGACGCCGCCGAGTTATAGGGTCGCGAACTTGTAAAAAAAAAACGTTAACCCGGCATTCTCGAGCGCGATTTTTTTATTTTTTATTTTGAAGAATATAATCTAAAACTTACTAAAAATACAAAATCTGCCGGTTTCCGCATGACCGGAAGTGTGGAGGAGCCATTTCGTCTTCCTAAGAACGCGTTGCGGCATATAAGTCGCGAACGATGTCAACCTCAACCTATATACTTACTATCAACCTCGATCTATATACTTACTTTACTCTATGATGTCAAAATGTCAATGTCATCTGAACATTCGGAATAAAAGTACATTAATTATAAATATGTTATAATGGTTCTAATATAACAGCCGGCATCCGGCACACGTGTACTATACACTTGCGTATTTCGAGCTCACAGTTTATTCAATATGTTTTTATCGACTTTTGTGGTAAGATTTTCGTGATGAGTGATAATCAAAGGAAGTGTGTATTTTGTTCGGAACTATTGACTGCTAAATTTGCGACGTTTACTACAGAAACTTTGAAAAAGTGTAAGACAGTGTTTGAATATCGCCAAAACAAACCGAGCGTCAGAAAATCACGTACGACGTATGACAATCTGAAACTTCCCGATGATGCATCGGGAGATGCGGCATACCATGCGCAATGCTACAAGTGGTTTACAGCGATCAAAATCCCGGCAGATATTTCTAAAAACACTGAACAGCTTTGCGCTGTCGAGTCAAACATTGTCATTCTTAAATTCCCCGTTATATCAAGGAGAAAGAAAGGAAAAAAAAGAAACCAAAAAACCTTTTTCGGTCAGATTAAGAGAACCCACCAACATTTTTGTCAGATTCAAAAAATATGCTTTCAGGATACCGAGATAAACCTCCCCTATGAAAATCTGACGCGCTCGAGTATTTCAAAAAAACTTTTTTATTTTGCATTTTCAAAAATTCATCGTAACTTATCGTCACGCCGAAATCGTCAGTTTTTTTAAAGGAAGCTTCCTTGGGGCCTACTTAACACCCCTTCCGAAAATCTGACGCGCTCGAGTAAATTTTTTTTTTTGCATTTTTGACTACTTTATATGCCTACCCCCACCACGCAAACCGGCAGATTAGTATACCGTTGTTATCAGAGGCACTCGGGGCATACGTAGTATGAATATCTGACGCGCTCGAGAATGCCCAAGTAACTGTTTTTTTTTACATTTTTGAAAAACCGTACACGCCAAACCCACCGCTAAAATGGTTTTTGCCATACGAGCTTTTCTTTTCGAAATTATTTTATCTTTCGATTTTGATAGCTCTCGACGGCGCCGTTGAATTACGCCATTTAGCTACCTCGCCTCCCTAACTATAAAGACCCATCATAGCAGCTGTGGGAACTTGTTACATTTACTATAATAGATCCACTTTGACGCGACGCGTGCGCAGTTAAAATGTACTTATCGCTTAGTTTAATTTAAGTAATTACTTTAAATTGTTCAAAAAAAATCTGTGATTCTCTATCAAACCTACCTACCTACCTACCTGTGTACCTGGGTAATTCTTATTCTTATGCTTTTTTTGTGTTACATGTAAGAATAGCATATATTTTTAAGAAAATAAGTAAACTCTATATCAATATACAGAAATATCAATATATGGTAGAGAATGCCTTTAGGCATTAAGTCCGCCATTTGTACATTTTATTTGTATTTTGTGCAATAAAGTTTAAAATAAATAAATAAATAAATAATATACTTAGCAATTTACCTCTAGTTTTAGGTCAACCTAAATTATTGTCCTACGAGTATTAAAACATATTTAAAAAAAATTACAAGTGCGAAATGTCACGGACCGTGTAGTGTGACTTCCCCGGATTTTGTGATATTTTTTTTTTGAAAAAATATGAAGTGATTTTGCAATATGTTATATCAAATATACGAGTAAAACACTAGTCCCTTTTCTACAACACTGTTTAAAAATTGTATGGATATATAATTTTTAACAACATACATTTTGTGATCAGTTTTCGTGTCACCGCCGCGTGTGGTAATATAAACATGCGGTACTCGGTAGAAAATTATCTTTACTACTGGCAGCCTTATTAAAGTTATTTTAGAACAGCAACACTGTGTTGTTGTCAGGTTTGCAAATGGCTGAAGGGAGAAGTTTTGTCGATTTTTTTTTATTTGTGTTCATTTGAAAAAACGGTCAACCTTAACGCGTCACCGCCATGTTTGAGTTTTAAAAGTAAGTAGCAGTTTCACGCTATATTGTTTGTAATATAAGATATACCTCATACATTGCAGATTAAGCTAATTATTTAACATTTGCAAAGTCAAAGGAAATGTTTATGTAATATCGAACATGTTCTAAATTATCACGACCCTGTCCTCGAAAATCTGTCACCACCACGGACTTTTGAGTCCACGTTCGTGACATATAGACACGTGGTCGTGACATAATTAATTCGGTTTGATTAATTTAGAGGCACATGCACTCTTCAGAAATGGAGTTTTATTAGCTACAGATCATTTGCTATTATTGCCCGACTGCCAAAGCAAAAAATATGTTTTCCGCTTGTATGTATGTATGATGTGTATCGAATGCTTTGTCACGCTCTACAGCCTTTGTAGTTTGAAGGATTTCAACGTATGAGCTGTCATTAGGTTTGTCGTGGTCATAGGAGTGACTTAGGCTATGTTAAAATTATATAAATCAAAATAGTCGAGTTGGCCGCCAAAATGCCGATATGTCACGACTGAGGGACACCACTTAGTCACAACCGTGTTTATGTACTAATTTTATTTACCTTGCCTGAGGGTTTTAAGCTTCACCATATGCATCAAAAAATTGCTTTTTGTATGTACTTTTGATATATGTAACAAGCCAGGTAATTTTTGGCATGGCTAGGCAATGTTTTTCAAGCCAGTTAATGTTTGGCATGGTTAGGCAATGTTTTTCAAGCCAGGTAATGTTTGGCATGGTTAGGCAATGTTTTTCAAGCCAGGTAATATTTGGCATGGTTAGGCAATGTTGTGAAACAGTTGACGATACAAGTTTTTATTAATGACTAACGACACCCACATAATTCGCACGGGTGACACAAAATCTTAATAAATTATACACCTAAACCTTCCTCACAGTTAAGTTTCATGAGATACAGCTTGGTGACAGACAGACAGACAGACGGATAGCGGAGTCTTAGTAATAGGGTCCCGTTTTTACCCTTTGGGTACGGAACCCTATACAAACAAACCTCCTGTATCCATCATCAGATCATTCAAATGTCATTCTTATATCAGGGTATACTTTTGAATTGGCCTGTCGGGTTGATTCGGAAAATGAATTAGATTTCTACTAGACTTCAACAAGTTACGATACGGATAATTTAAAGATATTTGTAAGATAGATGTAAGAAAAGAAAAAAAGAAAGCAAGCACATAGAGATGGGTCGCGGGTATTTACCCAATTTACCCACCCAGGTAAATACCCGGTAAATACCCATCTACCCGGTATTTACCCGTATCTACCCAAATGGACGGGTAGATTCATTTCTTGTTGCACATGTCGATTTGTGTTAAAGTGGAGATATAAACCGAGTTAATGGCTGTAATTATTGTGTGTCATTTAAAATGAAATGGTTTAGTTGCAGTTGCAGTTGTAACTAAGGAATTTTTAGTACAATTTTGATAAATATTAAAAAAAGGCCGTCATAAGAGTATTTTTTTTAGACTTGAGTAAATTATCGTACTTATACGTTGATAATACACATTCCAACTTCGGTCGGCGGGGGGTGTGGTTGGGGGGAGGGGGGCAAAAGTGAACTTTTTCATATTTCTTGGAATCTGTCATTCATATCGAAAAGTGTTGTATGTAAAGTAGACATAATTTACTACAAAAAAGGTTATATACATTTTTGTCCTAAAACGAACTGTGTTTGACTTATAAGCTTCACAAGTTGGGATAAGGCACAATTTTTTTTTATTATCATTCATAAGTATTCTTTATTTTCATCTTTCTAATGTATATTAAAAGCATTTTAAAACATTTCCGGAAGCCAGGGAATGATTTTACACGATTTTCATAATTGGACTGATATGTTAAAATCGAACTTCACCTCATAGCAACCTTTTCGTAATTAGTTTGAACATACATTTTATGTAACATTATAAAAAAATACTTAAATTAATCTTATTTATACTCACATACCATAAAACACATCAAATTTAGAAGAAAAACGAAAATACCCGCGTATATACCCGCGGGTAGGTAAATATCGGGTATTTACCGGGTAAATACCCGCTCTCGGGTATTTACCCGGGTAGTTACCCATCTCTAAGCACATCCAATCACAAGATGGAAAGATGACATTCGTCTGACTCTGGGGCCGTACTGGATGAGGGTTGCTGCAGACAGAGCCCAATGGAGACAGTTGGAGGAGGCCTATGCCTTACGGCACACCGAATTGAGGGATATATTATAAATAAATAAAAAAACAAGTGAAATTTATGTCGTTCGGAATAAATGGCTTAATATAAAAAAAAAGATAGATGTGTCAAATTTGACGTTTCCGCGATTCTGGAGGTCCTCTTGAACGATTTCGACAAGTTATGACTTAGATATCCAAGTCACATCTAGTCGATATCTAATGTAGATCTAGTTGATCTCTAAATCGTCTCAAGATCTTGTGATTATCTCGAAATCCGAATAGGCCTGTGTGAGTCTCGCGGAAGTGTATTTGAAATCACTGACCTATTGAAATCATTATTTTATGTTTAAAATCCGCAATGAAATCAAAAATGTCGGTTAAAAGGTGAACGACTGCGAATCCTACCAATCTGGTTTGTGTTGTTGTTTACCAACTGTGCTTTCACGGGGTTTTAAGGCCTGTCCAGACAAGATCAATTTTTCGTCAACCTGATTAAATTGTCCGATCAAATCAGGTGGTGCGGATGCAAACGCCAATTTGGCCACTTTCACCAATTTTAAATTTATGGTGATATTTGAGCGCTCTAAATTAAAGAAATGCCCCCAAACGCGAATAGGTACTAGCGTCACAAATTGGTTTTCTTGCGTCCGCACTCCATTTTATCGGTAATATCGGTCATAATCGGCGGTTGAATTGGGCGAGCCAAATTAGCGTTTGAGTCCGCACGCACGGCCTGATTTGATCGGAAAATTTAATCAGATTGGCGAAAAATTGTCCCCGTCTGGACACGCCTTTATCTAGATTTCGGGTCAGACCGTTAGCAAAACAACAAATATTGATAACATAAACATATTTTCACCAGCTCGCAAAGGCACTCTTTACCTTATGCTTCAAAATATGATGAGAAAGTTGCATTTTATTTACGATGGTGGCAAAGTAATTTGATGTACATTTTGAGTTACTTCCTCGTACCCACATGTAATTAGTATAGATAGTTGGGAAAGAGAAGAGTCGCGGAATGTAATGGGCTCCACACATTCCACGACTCTTCTCTTTCCGCACAGACTTTATAGACATCTGTTTTGTAAAAACTTGCGACCCAACCCGGCTTCGCACGGGTTCCACAAAAGCTTAACAAATTATATATCCAAACGTTAAATAATCACTCTATTGATAGGTGAAAACCGCATGGAAATCTGTTCAGTAGTTTTTGAGTTTATTGCAAACATACATACACACAAACAGACAGACGCGGCGGGGGACTTTGTTTTATAAAGTGTAGTGATAGTGATATCACCTTTTTTAAGCCAGGCAATGTTGGGCATGGTAGGCAATGTTGACTGTTGAGCTAATACTGAAGAATGAGAAGTGAAGCTGAAGACCTTAAGGTCTACAAATGTTGCAACAAATGGCAAACGATTTTAGATAACTTACGGCTGTTAGAAGCAACGAATTCAAAATATCAATGAAATGCCGCAATGTATAGCAAATCGCATGCGAGTATTAGTGCCGCTTGTAGAGGCGATTATGCGTTTTTAGGGTTCCGTACCCAAAGGGTAAAACGGGACCCTATTACTAAGACTTCGCTGTCCGTCCGTCCGTCCGTCCGTCCGTCCGTCTGTCACCAGGCTGTATCTCACGAACCGTGATAGCTAGACAGTTGAAATTTTCACAGATGATGTATTTCTGTTGCCGCTATAACAACAAATACTAAAAACAGAATAAAATAAAGATTTAAATGGGGCTCCCATACAACAAACGTGATTTTTGACCAAAGTTAAGCAACGTCGGGAGTGGTCAGTACTTGGATGGGTGACCGTTTTTTTTTTTTGCTTTTTTTTTGTTTTTTTTTATATGGTACGGAACCCTTCGTGCGCGAGTCCGACTCGCACTTGCCCGGTTTTTTTGGGTATATTTGATCCATATTTCCAAGGTCCAAGGTAAGACGATACCTCCTTAACTGCTGCGTGGGATCTAGTTGGGTACTTATCATGCGCGCGAGTCGACGCAACGTGTAGTTACATATTAATATCTGTGAGACCGAGCTTTGTTCGGAAAACAAAATTATAAAAACTCAAAAATCGGGCAAGTGCGAGTCGGACTCGCACACGAAGGGTTCCGTACCATTATCTATAAAAACGGTCACCCATCCAAGTACTGACCCCGCCCGACGTTGCTTAACTTCGATCAATAATCACGTTTGTTGTATGGGAGCCCCACTTAAATCTTTATTTTTTTCTGTTTTCAGTATTTGTTGTTATAGCGGCAACAGAAATACATCATCTGTGAAAATTTCAGCTGTCTAGCTATCACAGATCACGAGATACAGCCTGGTGACAGACGGACGGACGGACGGACGGACAGCGGAGTCTTAGTAATAGGGTCCCGTTTTACCCTTTGGGTACGGAACCCTAAAAATGAGCGTTTTCTCGAAGATAAGACCTAGCTAGATCGATTCGCACCCGAAAACCAAAATGTGTATCCAAAGTGAAGAGATCCTTTTTAGGGATAAGATCGCCTTTGTACATAACATTTTTATTTTTGTTTTGTTTTGTCCATTTTATGTAAACCTGTTCATGTGCAATAAAGTGACATACATACATACATTCTATAAATATATAAATATGGGTACCATTATATTCAAGAATTGCTCGTTTAAATGTATACTTAAAGATAAAGATATATTTCTTTGCAAAAATGTTGTTGGAAGGTAATTTCAAATGCACATTTTACTTAAAGAAGCATGCAAATTATCCTTTTATGTTTATTATTTTTATTGCCTATTGAATTTTATTCGTTTAGGTATAGGTATATATTTTATTGGACAACATAAAATAACTTATTGGTCTACTATAGCCCATTGTGTTAATTCCATTTAGGTCTGCTTATTCTTTATTGTGCATCGTAAAATATTACAGAAAGACTTATATCCAGACAAGAAATGTTAAAGTTCGTACGATTTATGCGCATTTATGCGCGCGTGTCCGATCCTACGCCATTCATTTTCAAGTTTAATATTAGAATACTAAGTGAATAATAAAAATTTGGTCAGTGGCTTCACTGGCTTGGAACACTCGGTTGGATTGGAACAAAGTTATGAAAGGGTAGAGATATGTTCTAATAAGGCTTTTACCCAAACGGGGTCCATATAAAACTATCATCAAATAATATATTTATAAAACTGTTAAAACTATGGAAGTAATAAAGCTTTATATATATATATATATCTTAGAGGATATAACCAACGGAGACGCCATGTCTAAAATCTTCGGTACAAAATAGTCTGCCGTTTTTTGCGGGGGAGGGGCACGTCAAATGTATAGGTACGTCATGTCAGATAAACGTCAGTCCATACATATGGTTGACATATGGTTGACCATTGGCCGCCTTTTTTCGACAGAGGGGAACGCCTTTTAATGGCGGCTCCATTGTTAATTACTCCGAGATATATATAGAGATATGTTCATGTTCATATATGTCTATTTATATTCATATATGTTTATATACCTATGTTCATTTATGTTCTTTTATGTTAATTATGTACATTTAAAGATAAAGATATTTATTTGCAAAAATGTAGTGGTAAACATAGTTGGACAGTAGGTAATTTAAGTGCGTACATTTACTTAAAGAAGCATGCATACTCATACATACATTACATACTCTTTATATTCATACATGTTCAATTGTTCATATAATTATGTTCATTTATGTTATGTTATGTTCATGTTCATGTAAGAATCTGTGTCTGTGTAAGAATGTCCTATAATATTTATTAATTTGTTTATTTATGTTCTTCAGGTACGTGTCTGTCATCCTCATCCTCATTCTCATTCTCCTTCTTTCTCAATCGTACGGGTCGTGAGTTTGCAAACATGAGCTTTGAAGTAGGGAGGCCCCTGGTTCGATCCCCAGTAATGGTATGCTGGGACATAAGTAATGAATGAGTTTTTTACACCTAAATTTCGTATTTATTTGTTTAGAATTATTTTGAAAATGTGAAAATTTTCGTATTGTTGATTGATCCAGGGGGCTATTCATAAATTACGTCATTTTAAATTAGGGGGGTGGGGGTCTGGACATCGGATGATGGTAGCATGACGTAGGAGGAAACGGGGTCATTCGAAGCATGATTTTTGGATGAGTTTAAGGGGGGGGGGGGGGGGGGGTCAAAAATCGTCAAAAATCGATGACGTAATTTATGGACAGCCCCCAGCGCGGGCTAAGCGTATTCGTTTCATTTTTACAAGCTTTTATTTAGCTAGTTAATTATTAGAACAACAACAATGTAAATAATTTAATGACTTAGGTACAGTCGAGGACATAAATATGTATACATTTCTTCACCTTAACCCATTGAAATAAGGTGAAAAAATGTATACATATTTATGTCCTCGACTGTACTTAATTCAAATGCCTGCAGCGAAAGCACTTGTTCTTATTTTTAATTGATCAACATCTTGCCTTTGCGTATTTCATTTTAACGACTTATTTTACAACTTACTTTGTAATACAAAGCAGGTGGAATCATTGAAAGATCTAAAATATACTTTATCCTAACGGTTAAAATGGCCACTTTTCTGAACATAACATTCTTTGACCTCATAGCAATGCAAAATAAATAACGCATGTTACCATCCAATTAAATATTACTGTTATTACACATTCCGGTATTCCATTAATACAATGTAACCCAATAAGCTGGCAGTTAAAACCATATAATTAAAAAAAAACAAATGGAATTCGAATTGGCGCTACGCTAGTGCATCACTTGCACAGTTCAGTGCGGAGTGACGGCCAGTGTGTGCGGACGTGCTAGGTTGTGGTGAACGTGTTCCAAATTCGAATTTTGAATCGTGTTATGTTTTGTTGGTGAGTGTCTTTTGTTTTGATGAGAAATTTGTGGGTATTTTGACAGCTGTTGAGTTTTTGGGAACATATTGTTTTAGTTTTTAATTAGGTGGGTATGTTTTGGAATGTAATTATACCGTTATTTTTAAATTATATTCTACTTTTTTATACTTTTAAGTTACATAAATTCAAGAGTGTTTTTAAATATTATGAGTGATAAAAGACAGTCACAGTAAAATAAGGTGTCAGAGATCCGCTTATAAAAAGTTTAAAACTAACTTGATGCGGGTTTTTTTATAGGGATCTACCTAGTAACTCCCATTTTTTAGAAGTTGGTCAATCATAACTGTAGCAGGAACACACGTAATTATACATATTACACATAAATACATGCCGCTAAAATCACAATCCTTCCTTTTACGGTAGTCAGGTAAAGGCATGGCGATATGTGCGAAATTAAAAAAAAAATCTTCTTCGTAAAAATCTAGTACAATAAGTCTAGATATATATTCATATAGATAGATATTATTTGACGATCCTTCTCAGGTGAAATTTTTCATATTATGTATTATTAATGAAATTAATTTATTTGGATTATCTTGCTATTATTTAAATTTATTTCTGACGATCACAATATACATTCTTATAAATTGACATTAATGTAATTTGTACTGTAATCTTATGTTGTGAAATAAATAAATCTAAATCATAGTTTTTTTCTCAGAATAATAACATATATTATCTTTTTTTATATAGGTACTTAAGTAGTTTAGTTTGTAACGGAATTATCATAGAAACATCAAACGCCAGTAACGGAATATTTATTTTAGTGTTGATACTAAATTTATGATACTGTGTTTTTATTATATGTAACGGTTTTCTCGTGTGGCGAAAACGAGAGGTGCCAGTTTTTCAAATTACTATTATCATGTACAAGTTAATAATACTAGAAAGTCTTGAACTTGCTATTTTTATAGACACAGAGAAAATTTTGAATTAAGAATAATTGACCAGGCCCCTATTTCACCACGGTGACAGGTGCGACAATTCGACATATCTCAGTGTTGCTGACGTCACAGGCATCCATGGGCTACGGTTACCGCTTACCATCGGACGGGCCGTATTCTTATTATTAAAAAAGTATTATTAAAAAAACTTTATTATATCGGCAAAAACAGGTAATTTTCTTGCGATGTTTATGATGACAATGATGACAATTGTCATAAGATTTAAAAGAACTTTCGGTCAAATGAGTTCTGTGTCGAAATTTCGTGACAATTGTCGTGTTTCTTGTGACAATTGTCATTAGCTTAGCAAAATAAGTACTTATTAACTATATAGTAGAGTTTTTTTAATTAACATGTTGGTGGCAAACGAGCACACCGCCCGTCTGATGGTAAGCGGTTACCGTAGCCTATGGAGGCCTTTGACGTCAGTAACAGTGATGTCGACAATTGTCGCACCTGTCACGGTGGTGAAATAGGGGCCAGGAGAAAATTTGAACTTTCTACCTGTCTGGCCTTGAGGTATTTTTACAAGGAAAATTGTTAGTTAATTTATTTCATTATAAAGTATAATGTCCATAACGGTTATTTCTGCTTATTAAATACAGTTAAATATGTTAATTGCCAATGACATTCACGGTTCATAATCATAATAAAATAACGTTCAACAGTTTATATTATATTTTTCCTGCTCGCTCCATCCATATCTATGGACAAAATTGCCAGTTGGGTAATTGTTTAAACATCAAACATTCATTCAGCGAATAGGCCACAGGGGGCACTTTTACATGTCAACATTTTATACCTACATGCAATAAAAATAGTCAAAAATAAAATTCAGCCTAACCCTCTAACCCCCTAAATTTCCCCCTAAAATCAGAAATAAGCAGTTTCGACTCATTCACAGTGTTAGTGATGGTACTTGCCATAACTATTCCAAATTTCAGGTACCGACATCAAACGGTCTTTGAGAAAAACGCATTTAAGCGATTTGCAAGACCGAAGTGATCCCATAAGAGCACCGTGAACAAAGTTTTGTACGGTGCTCTAATTACAAAATTTACAATTCCAAATATGGAATCATTTAAATATTAGATACTTTGTTAGAGACGTATCCAGTCAGATCCAGTCTCTAAATGTCGAATTACACAAAAAATAACTATATTAAAAAAATATACAAACGACAGACAAATACCGTAAAAGTATAAAACTTTGCCCTTTAACATAACTTTGCCCATCGCGTCACAGTTCAGTAAAATGCTAGTAAAATGCCTACACTTTCTTCAGAAAATGTATCTGTAACTATGTACAGTCACCTGCAATAATATGTTACTCTTCGAAGGCCGCAAAAATATGTGACACGCTCTTACAAATAATAAGATTGTGTCAGATATTTTTGCGCACTTCGAAGAGTAACATAATATTACAGGTGACTGTACTTTTAAGTTATTTCACGTTTACTGAACTGTGACCCCGTGGGCAAAGTTAGGTTAAAGGGCAAAGTTATATACTTTAACGGTACTAAAATTATTTAAAGATGTTTACATAATATGGTTTTGTTTCATTTGTGGTACAATTTGTTTTGTAAAACTTGATTTTTGTAAATTTACATAAAACATTTAGATATTTTAATAATATTATAAGCAACCCAATCAGACTATACCTACTGCACTACTATGGATTTTTTTAAAGGGTTTTTCAATGAATCGGCAACGTAAATGTGGCACCCTAAGCTTGTAAACATAGGCTGTCAGATCATGCTGTACGTTTTTTCGCCACCGATCTACTTATCACAATACAAATTAGCATGTAATCTAATCTATTCTAGTCTATTCGGGTTAGTCTCGAAAATCATTAAAAAATCACTCATTTTCCGTTGTAATTTAAGAGTCTCTTTTCGGAATTATCCGCCAATTTTTGTGTTTTTTTCCTTTCGGAATTACCCGTATACACCTCTCAATAAACTGCTTTTTTTTATTAACGCGTGTACCCAGGTACCCACTGATAAAACCTGTAGGTATTTGACATATATCATAAGATTCGGTATGCCAGTTACCATACAAATTACATTTGCGGAATGCATATAAATGTCAGTACGTGACTGACACGACCGTTCTGATAAGAACTATGATTTAGAACCGTGACATTGACATGTTGAGGTAATACGTGGGCAATACCTACTGAAAGTTTCTATTATGTGCCACTTATACATATTTATTTACATTTACATTTTCACACTTATATTTATATTAGTAAATAAAACGTTCATTGTTTGAAAATATAACTTTTGCCTTTTGCTTTTCGCCTTTGGGGCGAGGCCATCGAGAGACATGGTGAGGCTATCGCCGTGCCCCTCGACATTTCTAAGGCATTTGACAGAGTCTGGCACGACAGCCTAATAAGCAAACTATCCGCGTATGGGATCTCCACTGGCCTGCGCTTCTGGATCACTGACTTCCTGAGGGGCCGATCTATTCGAGTTGTCCTTGATGGATGCTCGTCTGATCTTCTGGCTATTAACGCCGGGGTGCCTCAAGGCTCAGTCCTCTCTGCAACCCTCTTTCTGCTGCACATCAACGATCTGCTCAAGCCCGGTATCTTTGGGTATGCGGATGACAGCACGGTTACAGAGAGATACCTTTCTAACGCGAGAGCCAGTGTAGGTGACACCGAAACGCTTAGAGAGACCATGGTGGAGCGGTTGAATTTGTCCTTGGATGCCGTGTCCGAATGGGGCGAGGCCAACTTGGTTGGATTCAACGCCACCAAAACACAGGCGTGCCTATTCACCGCAAAACGGAGCCAGTTCACCTTGGCTCCCACTTTCCGGAATGTGTCCCTTCCCGTGACTAACCATCTTGAGCTTCTTGGTCTAAGTCTAAAATCGAACCTAAGCTTCGGGTCGACTATTGAGTCCAGGGCTAAAACTGCTGCCAAGAAACTTGGTGTCCTATTTAAGGCGAGGCGGTACTTCACGCCGAGTCAGCTTCTCTCCCTATACCAAGCACAGGTCCGCTCGTGCATGGAATACTGCTGTCACCTTTGGGACGGTTCCGCCAAGTATCAGCTGGCGGCCCTGGACTCAATAGAGCGCCGGGCTCATAGACTTTTAGGCGATGACCCAGCTGTCAAATCAAAGTTACAGAGCCTCGATCATCGCCGACGAGTCGCATGTCTATCGGTATTCTATCGGATACATTCTGGAGAGTGCGCACAAGAGCTGCATGACCTGATCCCACCTTCTCCTTTCCATCATCGGACGTCCAGGCGCGGGGAGCGAATGCACCCGTTCGTGGTTAATATCCCATTTGTCCGCACAAAACGATTTGCCTCCTCATTTTTGGTAAGGACGGCTAAGGAATAGAATGCGCTCCCGTCATCTGTATTCCCTGAGAAATATGACCTCGGTCTCTTTAAAGCTAGAGTGAATAGGCTATTACTGAACCGGTGAGCTCCATCTTAGGCTCTGTGTTCACTTTCCATCAGGTGTGACTAGAGTCAATCGCCGATCAGTTTATAATAACAAAAAAAAAACTATAGCCGGCAGTGGCGGATTTGCAGTCTTTGCCGCCCTAGGCCCCAGTCCCTGTAGCCGCCCCTTTCTCAGCACCCATCAATATTGACTACATTTTGAGTTATTTTTTGTTATCATCAGCGAATTTTTTGTCACAATTGGCCGTCCCTAATATTTTGCCGCCCTAGGCCTGGACCTATTGGGCCTTGGGGCAAATCCGCCACTGATAGCCGGTCAAACAACTTTGTTTTAATTTGCCGCTTTTTTCTACCGACGGAAATGGCTTGACAGACTGACTATATGTGACTATAACACTTTAAACTCTCGCGTTTTGTACACATATTTAATTACACAAACGGGTCTACCGCGACATAATGTCATTGTTTTTACCTTTAATTCCGACGTTTCAGCTGAGTTGCACCAGCTGTGGTCACGGAAAGACTGACGTCCCAACAAATGTCAACGGAGATATTAATAAAACAACACTAAACTATGACATGGGACGTTTCAGCTGACATTTGACTAATTGACATGGGACGTTGGGGTACTTACTGTACTAGATAGACTATTACCTATTACCTAAAGGAAATCCCGAAAAAAAGACCTATGATACTTTGTTTGGAGATTTATTTTTAGAAAGAATAAGAAAAAAGGTATTTTTTTTTACATATTATAACAGTCGCTTTAAGGCTTTTGGTCAGAAGTCTGCAACCGGTGCGCATACAAATGACATTTTTTTCTGCGACAAGCTTTATGTAGAGCCAATGTTTCCTCAATTTGAACATTACCAAAGAAAAAATAACTAATTATAGTAGGTATCATTAAGACACCTATTTCTTATGTACATAATTTTCCTCAATTCTAAAATTACCGCAGTAGCGAACTCAGAAAGGTGAAGCCACGTTCTCTGTAAGTAATAATAAATTGAGTTTGACCAAAATCTTCTCTACTTTATGTTTTTTTATTTTTTTTTAATCTTAGGGGGACATCTTACACAGATCAACCTAGCCCCAAACTAAGCAAAGCTTGTACCTACTATGGGCGTTAGGCGACGATATACATACTTACATAGATAAATACATACTTATTTACATAGAAAACACCCATGACTCAGAAACAAATATTTGTGTTCATCACACAAATAAATGCCCTTACCGGGATTCGAACCCAGGACCATCGGCTTCGCAGGCAGGGTCACTACCCGCTAGGCCAGACCGGTCGTTTTACTGGTTACCTATGGGAAGATAACAAAATAAACAAAATCTACCCTCAAATGGCTCTTAACCCAGCTGAGGGTAGATGAAAACATTACACGATCAAATAATGTAGGTTAAAGTCGGGTCGTTCAGTGACAGATCCAGGCGGTTTTGTATTTGGTTGGTTAACCAATAAATGTTATAACTACCCGAAAATGGTCAAATTGTTTGTTTACTTTTATTTAAATACTTAACCCTTAAATGCATGACTTTTTCTTTTTGCCCGAAATTAATATATGTATCACATAATTGTTTGCCGATTCCAGGAAAAATTAAAAAAAAAAAAAAAAAACTTCGATTTTCACTGCGAAATCAGTGTTACAAGTTGAATTAGCTAAATTATATTTATGTAAATATGTAATTTTCAGTAATAAATATATGAAATTTTTTACTACCATTAGGTCCACTTGCACCATCCCACTAACCCGGTGTTAAGCAGTTTAACCGTCAACCCAGTGTCAAATTGTACTGGTAACCATGGTAACTACAGGTTTAACCGGTTAACCCCGGGTTAGTGGACTGGTGCAAGTGGGCCTTAGAAAGGTACACTATTTGTGATATACCTATAATAAAGTTTTTAAATATAAAATAATTACAAACCCCGAAAACACCGTTCAAAATCACATACTAAAGATTATCAACTTCTGGATTTATCCAAGCTTTCCGACTTTTCGTCTTAAAACGAATGTAATTTTGCGTAAATTTATCCCTTAAATGGCTTAAATCATCACTTGACGTTTGGTATAAAGGTGCGTTCAAGAACGTAAGCCTTTTTTTTTAAACTGTGAGCTGTCTAATGCTTTGTAGACATTTGGCAACACTGCATTTAAGGGTTAAAGATACAGAGTACAGGCTTAATTTCACTGAGGCGGATTGTAATTCTTTGGTGGTGGAAGAAGAACAATGATATTGGTTGATTCCCGCACATCTCTCAACTCCGCTTCAGTGGATATGCAGCCTTATATTACGCAATAATAGAAACAAATGTCATCGTACAATTTACGAGATTGTAAGCTAATTTGCTTCTAAGTTGTTTGTGCTAATTTTCAATGGTGTACCATTACATTCATTACTCTGGTCACGGAACAGTTCATTGTCTGTGAGTTCAAGCCATGCACGTTTACCTACTGTCATTGAGGAATTGTATACTTGTATAGCCTCGTAAGGCCCAATGTGCATTATAATGTACACTCCGTTTCAATCTAATTCGAACCTTTCAAAGACTACATAAGGTAGCATTTCCTTTGTTTCATTGTATTATAAATCAAACGAAAGTCACCCTTATCTACTATACAACAAGGTTCTGGACAACAACGAAACGGTGTATGGTGGGCCTTACGAGGTTAGGTAATGGGTTGGCCAGTCGAGGTATTTTACAGAGGGCGCCAGCATAGGATTAACCTTACTCCAGTAAAGATACGCTTACGTTAAACATTAATTAGTAATAGGCAATTTTTTTTTTATTCCTGTTCTTTAGATCATTTTAAGATACTTTATTTTCGAATCCAAAAAACTTTCTGTCCGGAAGTAGGTAAAAAAAAATAGTTAAAAAAAAGAGCCGTTCTTGTTTGTTAAAAATAGTAATAGTATTTTTAGTTCGTAAACGTGACGAAAATAATATTTATAATGAGTCGACAATGGAATCAGTCAAAATATTAACACGGAAAATAACTCATTCAATAAATGGCGGGGCCTCACGGATATACGTCGTGACTTGATATAAAAAAAAAGTAATAATTAGGTCTTTGATTGAATTACCATAAAACTACCTCATTAAGCTATTTATCCGAGAATCCGACATCAATATTATTTGTATCACTTGTATATATATTTACGCCTTAAACATGCTAGAAAAAATGGTTATAGATATAATTTCTTGCAGACTTAGTTCTGATAACGTTCAAAGTGATATTCAATACATAATCACACAAAAATATGGTCAATGTAATAAATATGTGCATTTTATCAAATTCGCTAAATGAAACTACCAAATTTGAACTCTTTGCGCTAATGCTAAGGATTACATTTCCTTGCGGCGCGCGGGGACAGTTTCAATGCGGGCGGTGGCGGGAGTTCGTGCCAAGGACGCGTGGATAGTATGTAGGTAAGTATGTACTTACCTACAAGTTGCTACAAGTGACAGGCCAATTCAAACGTGCGCGGGCGTCTCGCTCGCACCAAATACACTCGAGTGCAAAGAAATCGGACCACCCCAGCATTTTAAACATTTTTTCAATTTGTATAAAAACTGTAAGCTCGATCATGATAATTTAAATACCACGTGGTAGATAATTTTCTGCCCTATCAAATGACATCAATATTCAGGGGTGGGGATGGATATTTTACAAAATATGGGCCTGGAAATCACCCCCCTCCAACTGCCTCATTAGCGCATGCACTAATTGACCACTTATCATTAGGTATAAAACCAGTCATTATCATTGTTTATGCATCTTTCGTGATTGGTACGTCTTCCTGAACACTACTCTCATCGCCTGAACCTGGAAAAACTGGAGAAAAATGTATACTACCCCGACTGAAGCCGGCTAAGCAGTTGTCCTATTCCAGGGAGGACTTAGTCAACGTGCAGTGGCTTGACAACTCAACCTATCGAAGTCATCGGTTCAACGTGTCTTCCAGAGATTCCGCGTAGATGAGACGCTCTCCAGAAGACCCGGAACTGGCAGAACTCGTATCACTTCTGAGAGAGATGACCGTTTCATCGTTATTACCTCGCTACGAAATCGTCGACTGAATGCCGTTCAGCTTCAGCAGAAGCTCCTAGAGACCAGGAATGTGTCTATCAGCCGATGGACAGTTAGAAGACGACTGAAGGAGAAGGAATTGACAGCTCACAGAGCTGCAAATGGCCCAAAACTCACCCCAACACATCGTGGACAGCGACGCGTCTTCGCTCGCGAACATGAAGAATGGACCCTTCAGCAATGGAGTCCCGTATTTTTTTCCGACGAGTGCAGGATAACTTTGTTTGGCAATGACGGACGGGCACGAGTCTACAGAAGACCTGGGGAGCGGTTCTCTCAATGCTGCATCGAGGAACGTGTTGCTTATGGTGGGGGGTCAATCATGGTCTGGGCTGGTATTTCTTTGGAAGTGAAGACGGACATTGTGTTCATCGCAGGGCCAGGTACCAGACCGAATTCAGGCGGTTTGACTGCACGTCGGTACGTGGAGGAAATCCTGGCTGATCATGTGGTCCCATTTGGGGGTTATATCGGCGATGAGTTCATCCTCATGCAAGATAACGCTCGGCCGCATACAGCCCGGATCACTAAGGAGTACCTGGAGGAGGTCGGCATCAGAGTCATGGAGTGCCCAGCCCGCAGTCCTGACCTAAACCCGATCGAGCACATTTGGGACGAGCTGAAAAGAAGAATCCGGGCCAGAAATCCCGCCCCTGAAACCTTACTGGAGCTAAAGACTGCGATCGAAGAAGAATGGGCGGGCATCCCTCAAGACACTGTAAAAAAATTAATAAGATCAATGAAAAACCGTATGACTGCATGTCGTAGGGCTAGAGGAGGCAACACACGGTATTAAAATGCTGAAAATTGTTTTAATTTTTCCTTGATTTCCTTAGAATCGCAGTGTTCCCAGTACGCATTTTTAGGGTGACAAAGTTCTTAGCCCTGAAAGCCTGAAAATATTGGCAGCAAACCTATCAAAGGCACATCAATTTATAGAGGAAAAGCCAACCTTTCATTAGGTATATAATATGTCACAGTAGCCCTTACAGTTTTTACAGAAATTGAAAAAATGTTAAAATGCTGGGGTGGTCCGATTTCTTTGCACCCGAGTGTATTTGTGCGGCCAAGTCAGAGCAAAATGAACGCGCGCGTGAATGATAGCTGATTAAAAATAACTGATATCATATCCAATATTATTGGTTGATGTTCAAATTATATTCGTAATTATATACGTCAATTATGACCCACTACAAAAATAAAAATTGCGCATGACTATCTATCGTTCTTATTTAATTTCAGAATGGCATAGTGTGGAGTGGCATTATAAAAGGAATACTTATTATCGTAGTCATTTGACAGTTTTGGTGACACTTTCACATTCTGTCACAGCGAAGTGTGTAGGCCCACTCTTTAATTTGATATTAACGTCTATCCAACAACTTTGTCAGTAGAAAAAGGCGCGAAATTCAAATTTTGTATGAGACAATAACCCTTCGCGCCTAAGCGTCTGTAGACTTTTTTTTTTCAACAAACGTATTATATTGACTATTTCGTGCTCTTTCAATTCATAGTTTACGTTCCATAATAAGTATAACATAGTAAGTTCCATAATAAGTATAACATAGTATAATAAGAGTCGACGTGAAATATATGTTTACACTTTTGCACCTTACTCCTTTGCAATAAGGCGAAAAGTACGGCTTTAAAATGACAGCGTTTTACACAAAAATAAAACGCTAATTAAATAACTTACCATATTCGGAACCTAAGAATAAATAATATTGAGAGTGGCAACACTGTCGTAGGGGGCTATTCATAAATTTAAGTCATTTCAAATTTGGGGGGGGGGGGGGGGTCTGGACATCGGATGATGGTAGCATGACGCAGGTGGAAACGGTGTCATTCGAAGCATGATTTTTTGATGATTTTATGGGGGGGGGGGGGGGCGACAAAAATCGTCAAAAATAGATGACGTCATGTATGGACAGCCCCTAGGTCGTATTGTCTTTTTCTAGCATATACCTCCCTCTCTACCCCACACTCCTACCACACAGGCAGGTTGCTTTGTCAGTTATACAAGACAAATTTTCAAGTCATTGTCTCAATATTATACATATTTGCACCATGCAGGATTAAAAATTTAGGTTCCGAATAGAGATGCACCGGATATTCGGTTACTATCCGGTATCCTATCTCGCCCTTATTTTAATATCCGGACGGATACCGGATACTAAAATAAGGGTACTAAATAACTATGCTTGATATCGGAATATAATCGTACTCGATTATTATTTTAAAACAATTTAAACGTTCCATTCACTAGCTCGCGCACTAATTTCGTACCTAGTGATAGACCTATATACCGCGCGAAAGTTCATTACGAAACAGGCCAAAACTTCCACAATGCGCACCTGAAAAACCTGAATATTTCCGCCGGCCGAATATTCGGCGGCTGAATACTGAATATTCGGCCTATGGTCAGGCCGTACCTCCCGTATCCTGTATGCGGCCAAACAACTATCCGTTGCATCTGTAGTTCCGAATATGATAAGTTATTTAATTAGCGTTTTATTTTTGTGTAAATGCTGTCATTAAACAGCTGTACCGATATTCGGAACCTAAGAATAATATTGAAACATGTTTGTTATCGCCTGGTGGTGGGAAGACGCCAAACCAATGTGATTATACATATCCTATGATACACTTATTATGTGTATGTAATATAATTATATTATGAGTGTTTAATTAATAATGTAGTACGTACACCCTTTATTGTAACACCTGTGAGGAGAGAGATATTTAGTAAAGTATACAATTTGATAGGTACATTTTATAAAATTAACATTTATTGTATTTATTTATTAATTCAAATAACAAATTGCACCTTACAGCTAATGCCAAAGCAGCACAATTTGGAACACATTAACAACATAAAGCATTTTTAACATTATTTATAACTATACAATATACAGCTAAGACACATGTATTCATTATAATAAAATAAATAATAAATAAATAAATAAATATTATAGGACATTTTTACACAAATTGACTAAGCCCCACGGTAAGCTCAAGAAGGCTTGTGTTGTGGGTACTCAGACAACGATATATATAATATATAAATACTTAAATAAATAGAAAACAACCATGACTCAGGAACAAATGGTATGGTGGATTATGGTATGCTACTCTTAGGCATCTCTCTTTCTAATATCCTCTTGCACTTTCACATCACTATTCCGGATCGTTTTTATTTGCTAGATAATTTAACGGACAACTATAGTACATTGTAGGAGAGGACGGAAAACCGCTAAAAGATGGACGAGTGAGTTTGAGGGCCGACACGTTGGTGGAGGCCCTCGAATAATACGACTCCATCTTTAGCGTTTCCGGCCGAGGCATTACATAGTGCTTTTCACGACTACTGCGAGGAAATAAGGAAACATTTTGATAACTATAAGTACTAGCCCGCGATTTCTCTGGTAGCAAATTACTAGCCACTGCCAGTGCTGTCTCTTGAATTTCGGTAGGCGTCAGCGTAAGAATATCATTTTCTTCACTAGAAGAACTCATTTTTATAGCGAGCGTAGATACGTGTTTCTTATAGTACTATCCAATTCAGTGAGAATTTTCCGATCCCGCCTTTTTTCTTTTTTATCACATTTAAGAGGCGTTTTTATGTTGTTTGCTTCAAACGGACTCTAAACTTAGAAGCGTTTTTGCTAAAAAAACCACAAACAGCTACAAAAGTAAAAAACGCCTTAAGCGTGAATCGAATGAACTGACTGAATGAATGAATAGTTTGACATTTCGTTTTTTTTTAAACAAGAAATTGGTCCTATAAATAACCTAAATTTATTTTTGAAGGAAAAGGTTGCGCCAAAAAAGACCTTTTATTGATTTTTATGTTTTAAATTATACTCATTGCTGTAGCGAACTGTCACCAATGACAGATGATGATAATAATGAAACATTGTACACTCGCGTGCAAAAGTATTGCATCACTTTGCATTTTTTCGTCCGCATCCAATATATTTGTAAACTGGTTAATTTCTCTAAATTATTTTAATGTAATCATGTTCCTTGAAGTTTTAGCTTTACGAAAAGTAAAAAAAACATGGAAATCGGCCCAGTATTTTTCAAATTATCGGCATTTTCCCGATTTGTGAGCGGTTTCACGTTATCACGCGCACGAGTTGCGTTACCCTTGACCCTTATAAAACGGGGGTAGAGAAGGGGTTGTTATCAGTCACTTATCAGAAGTCGATCGTTACATATCTCCGCGTATTTTCCCGTGAAAAAGACCTGGAAAAATGGAAACCACTGAAGCTGAAGTCCGCCAAATCATCCAGCCCCTGCAAGCGGGGCGTAGCCAACGTTCAGTAGCTGCCGAGCTGAATTTAAGCCAATCTGCAGTTTGCAGAGTTTACCAGAGGTTCCAGGGGACTGGATCCTTTACTCCAAGACCAAGAAGCGGCCGCAGAGAGTGTACATCAGAGAGGGACGACCGCTTCTTTGTCACAACATATCTCCGAGATCGACACCAGACCAGCATTGCCATCCAGCAGCGTCTGCGTGAGGTACGAGGAGTGGCTGCCAGTGAGTAGACAATAAGAAGAAGACTTAAGAAAGCGAACTTGACACCCAGAAGGCCCGCAGCGGTGCCCAGATTGCTGGCGCGACACCGTACAGCCTAAAGAGAGTTTACTGAAAATCACAAGGACTGGACCATTGAGCAATGAACCCCAGTTCTCTTCTTGAAAGAGTGCAGAATGTGTTTGAATGGATGTGACCGAAAAGGAAGAGTCTACAGAAGGCCAGAAGAACAGTTCGCTCAATGTTTCTTCTCCGAAAGGGTCGCCTATGGCGGTGGATCCGTAATGTTCTGGGGCGGCATTTCCTACGACGGGCGGACAGAACTGGTTTTCGTGCCTGGCGGGGGCCGTGACAGTGGATTGACCGCTGCCAAGTACATCACTGATATCCTGGAGGAACATGTTGTTCCTTATGCCGGTATTTTTGATGAGGGGTTCATCCTAATGCAGGATAATGTCCCGTGTCATACCGCTAGGGCCACCGCAGCCTACCTTCTCGAAGTGGGCATCGACACAATGGACTGGCCAGCGATGAGCCCGGACCTTAACCCCATTGAACACGTGTGGGACTACCTAAAAAGGAGGGTTCGAAAGCGGAATCCTGCCCTGGTCAATGTTGAGGAGTTGAAGGGAGCCTTGCTGGAGGAGTGGGACGCTATTCCTCATGATCACATTAGAAAATTAATTACGTCTATGAAAAACCACTTGGTTTGTGAAAGGAGGCCTGTAGGTGGCAATACCAAGTATTAATTTAATAATAATAAACGATATTGTATTAAAAAAATGACTTTTATTCTCAAGTTTCCGGATTTATTTTTGGAGCATTATGCGACTACTTTCAGTTTTATGATTTTTTATAGTCTTCAGATTCGAAATTTCATTGAATTTACCATTTTTCTAATGCGTTACATTATAAGCTTTCAGTTGATACCAAAATTTTCAGAATCGGGTATAGAATTACAAAGATATTGGGTGCGGACGAAAAAATGCAAAGTGATGCAATACTTTTGCACGCGAGTGTAGTAGTGGTGGTTCAAGTGCTACAGCTATTGCCTACTTTCCAGCTTGGTTTTAGACCATCTATTGCCACATTTCCGAACAGTGGCGTGAAAAATTTAATTATTTATTTCACACCAGCTCGGAAAGGCTTACTTTGCACTTCAAAGACTGAGAGCAAAGTTTCATTTTATTCACAAGTGAGGCAAAGGAATCAAATGCAAATTTTGAGTTGTTTTCTTATGTTTGCTGGTAGAATTGACTTTTAAATCATAAATATTTAATAAAATTCATTTGTATTTGATTTTGTATGATATTTTTACATTTAATATTTGCTTCGGGTTGGTGTGGTGAAACATTTTGTGTTTCACTTGGGGCAAATTTTGTTTAACCCTCGTGCTTTGAAACCCTCGCAACGCTCAAGATTCCATGTTTCGAATGTTTTACTTGCTCAAGTATCAATATTAGCACGAGCGGTTAAACAACAACTTTGCCCCCTTGTAAAATAAATAACTATTTCAATATAGTCAGTTAAACTGGGGTACAAATTCAAAAACTCACCAGCAGTTTAGCTTCACGACCTTCCAGATGGAAAAACAGCATGCCAATGACTTGAAAATTTGCCTTGTATAACTGACAAAGCAACCTGCCTGTGTGGTGGGAGTGTAGGAGCGAGGGACGTATATGCTAGAAAAGGGCAATACGACCTACGATAGTGTTGCCACTCTCAATTAGAAATGCAATGGATAGTTGTTTGGTCGGATACCGGATATTCGGCCCGACCATCGGCCAAATATTCGGTATCCGACCGCCGAATCTTCGGCCGGCGGAACAATAAAAAAAATAAAAAATCATTTATTTCAGACCTTGGTTCATACACTTACTTACACCAAAAAACTAATTAACTACAAACTAAATTTAACAATACCTACATTTGGGTTTTTAGGTGCGCATTGTGCAGGTTTTAACCTGTTTCGTGGTGAACATTGGCGCGGACTCATTTCTATGTTCGAAATGAGTAGGTACCTACGCGTGCAAGTGAGTGGATGTTTAAATTGTTTTGAAATAATAAACGAGTAATGTACAATATGACCGTGACTGTTTCTTAAATCCAATTTGTTTACTCTGAAATCAAGCAAAGTTACTATCCGGTATCCGGCCGGGTATATTATTCTGAGGTTCCAAATATCGGTACAGTTGTTTAATTGTTGCTTAATTTGGAGATTGACCCCAATTTCATTTCTGATCAAATCGGTCGATTTGATCATCCCGTCTGGACTTAACAGCCGTAACACATTACCGCGCCGTTCAGGGTCACGGTGCGCCAAACCATAGCCTGATGTCATGTAGGTATGTATAATGTACTTAGTCCAAAATTATGTTATTTACTAATTATGTTATTTATATGCATCAAACGTTAAATCTGAACCAATTCGATTACTATTCTATAGTGAAACACATTCAGCTTGACTAGAAAAAGCGCGGCAAATTTAAAACATGTATAGCGTTAGGTTTCAATAGCGCTCAGAGACCTGACTTTTATCTCGATATCGTAATTTTCTAGCGACAAATCCATTATCTATACAAAACTGTCGCAAAAATGTTATCGCTTGTATATCGTGGTACAGGATAGGATGGAGCCATATACTTTACTACTTGCTTGCAAGTATCGTAATTAAACAGTGCTAAGTAGTTAAATACGCGCAATGTATTTTTATGTCATAAATAATGTATTTATTTAATGTTAATTTAGTATTAATTATAGTATGTATATTGTTTTATCCACAAATATGAATAATTGTAGTTAATTTACCAATAAAACATAATTTATACGGCCACAAATAAAATATTAAATGCTTCTAAAGTCTGTTTGGTTATTTCTACATGGAAACGAAGTCATTTCAAATTATAAAAACATTAACTGAACACCTTATTGCCGCCTGCAGTCACCGCTCGCCGCTCAGCTATCCGCTGTCGTTAATACCACGGCCTTACGTTTTATGACACTGAGTTGCGTCAGGGGAGCGACACGGTTCGGTGCGCTTGCGTTCAGTCGAGTTTTGGAATATTACTGCAAATTTTTGTTGTTCGTTAATTTGTTGGTTATTGTTGTTTGTTAATTTGTTGGTTGTGGTGTCGACTTTTATTGCCCTAGTCGCCAAATGATGTTACTAGTGAAATTTTAACCGACACCACACGGTAAAAATAAGTTTAACAATAATTACTTAATTAAAAATCGAATAAAAACGGTATTTCTAATGCATAACTTATATTTTTTGCTATTCAATTAAAGAGTACTAACAAAATCCTAACTCAATTAATTAGTGCAAATATTTTAAGGTTTGCGATTCCTGCTCGGCCTTGCGTCGCAAGGTGCCCGGTACCACTGTATTGCAGCATTAACTAGAAATGCTTACTTTGGGGAACATTAGCAACTGTCGTTTTTGATAATTACATTTTAGTGGTGAGGGGTGGTACTTAAATGACCGCTATTGAAACCTAAAGTTTAAACTTATAGGCGCGAAGATTTGATTTCCCTAAGAAAATTTTAATTTCGCGTCTTTTTCTGCTATCAAATTGGGTGTGTGTCAGTATAATAGCCCTATATAATTGGCCTATTATTGTATTAAATTTAACGCGCACGCAAAGACGGAAAGCCTGCAATTACGTAAAATTTACTTTCTTATTTACAGCACTCTTGCCCAGATTAAAGCTGATAATTAGTTCGAATCTAGTCTCCCATATTTTTTACGTTCACTGGTACATATGTTTTGACCGAGTAAATAGTAAATATACTAAATACTTTTTTAAATATTCGCGCTCGGGGCGATGGAAGTTTCATCGTTCCGTCGCCCCGCTCCATGCAACGACCAATCGCGTTAGCTCGCTGGCTCGTGCGCGGCAACTTTAAAGCAACGATAACGTTTTTGATGGTTTTTTGTGTTACGAATCATATTTCAAGCCGATTTTTACAGTATTCGATGAAGGAGAACTCATAATAAAAATCCCATATGATATTGATCTATTACCATTTTTAACCAGGCAATTAATGCACAACCCCATAAAACCTCCCATACGGTATTATTTAGTGTACGATTAAATTGCAACGCTTGTACTTATTGTAATTTGGAAATAATGAGAGAAAAAATAGCCTATTACCATTTTTGAGGACGGAAATATACTGAATTTAATAATAACCGTAGGTTACTTACTTTAAATGTAGGATACAGAATTATTTTTTGTGTGATTCATGCTTAATGTCATAAAGCAAATATTTCTCTATGAGTATAAATTTAAAAAATGTTATTAATATTTTTTACAAACTTTCTGTGATTTTTTATATTTTTACATTTTTTTTTAAATACCTAAATGTAATATATTTATTTGGATTATGTGTCGACGTAATCACTAGATTTATTATCTGTCCCATACACCGAAAATTTCAGCTATTACTAATTATTTCCATTCCGCCATACTAGCCGAGCGTACCTTTCTTGGCCTACCTGTCAATTCTACAATAAGTGACAAAATCAGTTTTTCATATTATCTAATTTTTTGTTAAGTTTAATCTGTGATGTCAATTTGTGAAAAATGGTAAATAAACGATTTGTGTTTATATTAGTATAGTTGTATTTTTTAATTTTATTGCTAAGGCAAATCTTTTTTTTAATTATTTATTACAAAAAAGGAAGATATAATTAGTATAAAAAAGTGAAGTTACAGTTATACTGTTACCTATCTGCAACCTATCTGCCAAACTGCATATAAACATAGAACAAAAAAAACTAGAAACAATGTTTGCATAATCTATGAAACCTTTGACAGTTGCCAACCCTGTTATTGTGTCTGTTCTATTTTTAAATATACTTGAACATTTTCACCCACTTCGTCGGGATATTCTTTTTTTTAAGCTGTAGCAGAAAAAAAAAGTATTTTTTTAAAGGTGACAGTAATATTTGTATGTATGTAGTCTAAACAGAACTGGGCAATCCGCACATGTCATACATAATGTATGTGTTAGTCACCATACCTATAAATATCGCAATGACCTAGTAAGGTATGTTGTTATGGCGACTGCAAAAACGTAAGACCACGTTCGTTGACTCATCGCGAATTCGCGAATAGGGATGTCAAGAATATTTCAATTGCCATCGTGCGAATAATAGCTGAGCAGGCGTGGCCACTCCGCGATTTCGTCGCTTTGCAAAAGGTAGCTACAAGTACATCTGTCCCACTCCAATTTTGGTGGCTAGCCATAAGCCGCGCGTGGCGCTGTCGCCACCTAGCGGTCATATCTGTCCTAATCGTAACAGACGCGTTTTGTTAGAGAGTGAATCTTCTGTACCTAGTACTATTATTTATTCTGTGATAATAGGGGGTATTACTGCAATGTTCTGCCGCCAGAGTACAGCACTAAGCTAGCTAGTAAACCATAGAGTAACATTTACCTACTTTGCCTTAAACTGTTTTTTGACAAGTTTTCACTGACAAATATGACATTAATGAATCAAGGCGGTTTATTAACAAGGGCATAACGGGAAACGCGAAAATTAAATTTATTAGTTATCTGCTTCTTTATCGCTCGAATATGAAAGAGTGGGTTAGATAACGAAATTTCGATTTTCTTGTTTCGCGGTAGACCCCCCAGATTGTGATGGATAGTGGTAGTGGCGCCCCCTACCTACGCAGTGTTTTGCGTAATATTCCCTATTGAAATTCTTATTCACACATTAACGATGAGAATGTTTTGCGAATGCAATTGCGTGGTTAAGTTGAAATTTCACATGCACATTGTGCGTTGTAGTAGACGGAGAGCTAGCACGGAAATAGGTTTGCAATTTATAGAGCAACGAAATCCCTGTAGTTAGTGTGCCATACTATCATTATTAATTAATCCGGGCGCCTGGCAGCTGTACAGCGGTGGGTGTGAGAGGTGTCAAATAAATTGAAAGTGTACAATTTATAGAGCTCTGAGTTTAGTGTGATATAATAGCTAATTATGTATTTAATTCGAATATACCATTGCCAGGCGTTTTAATTGGGGGAAAAGTAGTGCCAGGTGACGTCCAAGATGCGCGAGAAAGTGCCAAGCCATGTCATTTACTGGGTAAAATTTTATCGTGTTTCGTTACCCAATGGGTGAAAACAGGACCTTATTACTATAAAGTCCCGTTTTCGGTCCCCTCTATAAATTGCACACCTTCAATTGTTTTTACAACCCCTTTGTTGCCCAACCACTGTCACACCCACCGCTGAACAGCTGCCAGGCGCCCGGATTAATTAATAATGATAGTATGGCACACTAACTAGAGGGATTTCGTTGCTCTATAAATTGCAAACCTATTTCCGTAAGTAGCTCTTAGACCAGTGTTTCAAAGGTGTTTTCGAGGGACTGGGTTTGTTCAAAAAAGACACTCAGGTAAAAAGCCGTATAAATAGGCTCCCACACAGCAAACGTGTTTTTTTTTGCCGTTTTTTGCGTAATGGTACGGAACCCTTCGTGCGCGAGTCCGACTCGCACTTGGCCGGTTTTTAAAATTATACCAGTGTACGCCAACCTTTAATTGATCCGTGAGAAAAGCACCTCGGTAGACAGGTTATAATTATAAAATCTCACCCGACTTACCTATACGTGTTACAGTGGCGCCACCGTCTACGTGACATCAGAAATTAGTAGGTGAAAGCATTAGTTCTATTATTGGCCACTGGTATTTATAAGTTTGTTTAGATCATGATCGTAAAGTCTCACCCAACTTATCTATTCGGGCAACAGTGGCGCCACCATCTACGTATACCAGAAATTAGTAGGTGAAAGCATTAGTTCTATTATTGGCCACTGGTATTTATAAGTTAGTTTAGATCATGATCGTAAAGTCTCACCCAACTTATCTATTCGGGCAACAGTGGCGCCACCATCTACGTATACCAGAAATTAGTAGGTGAAAGCATTTGTGCCAATATTAACCACCGGTATAATAAGTTTGTTTTGATCATGAATATCATGATCATTAAAATTCTTAAGGAGTTGGTAATGTTATTCGTTTAATGATATTGCTTTATATAACGGTTATAAATTCATTATGCGGAGAGTGTTAGTTTATAAAATGTTAATTAACTGTCATAATATTATCATGATTACTGAGTGGGACCCTCGGAACACAATAGACGGTACAGACCGAAGAGATGGCGGGACGACTTGGACGCATTCTACCCCAAATGGTGGGAAAAAGCCCATGACAGAGTCGAGTGGAGAACACGAGGGGAGGCCTTTGCCCAGCAGTGGGACACCAACGTAGGCTAATAAAAAAAAAAACATGATTAAGAAAAAATATTGAAGCGCCCCTCGGTTGCTAGCTAGGCGGTAGCCTATTTTTCATACAAATCAAAGTTTTTTTTTGCACCAAATGGAGTAAGTAATTAGGATACCGGTGTCTTTGAGAAATACTTAATTTAAGCTTAGGAGCTTAAAAGAAGCACGGTGTATTTTTTAATTTCTTTTCATCACATTTCTATTCTATTCTATTCTATTCTAAATGTGGAATTGGCCGCAGGTTTAGCGGGAGTTATAGAAAAAGCGTTCTCCCTAGGGAGTTATGAAGTTTCTAGTGCCATAGTTAACAGATTTTGTCTTTATACTTAATTTTTGTATCGCAAGTGTGATGAAAAACATTGTGTGTAACTCGGGGCGTAATAATATTGCAAACTCGAGTCTATAAATCGCTCCGGCAAGCCGTCGCGATTTAACTTACTCTCGTTTGCAATATTCAACTTACGCCCCATGTTGCACAATGTACTATTCCTAGCTAGCTATAGGTACCTACATAATTATTTATCATCCACACAAAACTACGAAGTAGGCCTGTCTCACAGCCAGTCAGATAGTGGAGCTGATCATGTTTCAGGCCTGTATAGATAATCTGCGGGCATTTGGCACTGTTATCTGGCCTGCAAATAGCCATTAATGGCTCCATCGCGGGCTAATTGTTTAATCGCGGGTAAATGGCCAGATAATTATGATTGTTGCTAGTTAGATTTACAAACTTGCCTTTTAAAACTCTAGGTCCCTACAGCAGCAGCAGAAGTTGCTTAGCGGGCGAGGTGTTCAAAATTACCTTGACACGCTCTTATTCTCCTAAAAACTACACCTGCCGGCGTATTATGGATAGCTTTATCCATCTTTATCCACGTGATAAAATAACTGTCACTGTTTAACACCGTGGGATAGAAAGTGACGTACACCGTTTTATAACGCTGTCACGTAGACAATAATGACCATCATATCCGTACTGGGCTGCTTAGCAACTTTTACTGCTGACTGTACAGTCAGTCAGTCACGGACTTTAATTGGCCATTTAAGGTTCAAGCTAATTTGATTGTCAATACCAAAGACATATGTAACTCCGTATAAGATGAATAAAGTCTAAGGAAAAACGTGCCTCGGAAGTCAAGAAAAAGTCATTCTCGGACAGATGGCGCATACACCTTTGGCCTATCCTCGGCTAGATGGCGGTGACGACACCGTTTCATATTTAACAATTTTAACACATAGGTATCAGTGAATGAACATGGGTCAAAATGATATAAAAATAAAAAAATCATTTATCCATATATATAAATTTTTTGATAGTTTTATACATTTTCATTTTGAGTTTTGGTCGTGTGTCGATAGATGGCAGTAAATTTACTGTGACTACAAAATTTACTATGACAGGACCCCTCTATACTATCTATTCTCTTTGTCAATACTAAAGGTACAAAATGTCCAATGTAAAGTAATCCCTAAATGTCTCAACAATTCAAGTCCGCGACTGTACCGTAGGATCGTGATTTCCAAGCAACACGGCAACATTTGATTACTACCGATGACATTTGACCCGCCTTGGGTACGGTAATGTTGCAACGATAACGATATTGGCACAGAGCAGAAGACCTACCGCGAAACACGTTCGACGTGTCTCCCTGTCATACTTACGTACGAATTTACACGTGCGACTGAGGGGCAGCACATCGAACGTGGTTCGCGGTAGGCCCTCTGGTACGGTCAAGGAATTTGATTTCTGTCCCACTTTGTACAGTGACAATCAATATGAAAGGCTCTAGGGATCTCAATATTGTCACTGTGACAAGGTACTAAGTGCCAAATTTCCTACGATATAGTCCCACTTAATAACGCTTGTTTTTTTGGGAGGGTGGGATTCTAAAATTTCGAGCCGAGGTCGAATTTCAATGCGCACCTATTCATAACTAATAATCCCAACAAAATCAATATTTTGCCGATGCCGGCTTCCATTAGCTTAACGGACCGATATCGGTAATTACCGCTAATAACGGTTCTTGGATCCTGAGTACAAACCAGTTTAGCATTCCTTAGTGTTTAACCTGTTCTTTCACTTAAGCTCGTAACTAAATGAACTAAATCGGAGATTCAAAAATAGAAAATAGATATAAGAAAAAAAAATATATGCTAAATTGAGGATAATTGATCATCATCTTCTTCGGGTTATCCCGGCTTTTTGCCACGGCTCATGTGAGCCTGGGGTCCGCTTGGCAACTAATCCCGAGAATTGGCGTAGGCACTAGTTTTTACGAAAGCGTCTGCCATCTGACCTTCCAACCCAGAGGAGAAACTAGGCATTTTTGTTGTTGTGTGGTGTTGGTTGTTGTTGAAATTGAGAATAATTGATAGGAACATAAAAGAGGAGAGATACTTGAACACCTGTTACGACACGACGGATTTATCAAAAACATTATAGAAGCAAAGAGGCAAAGAAGCAAAGAGGAAGAAGGGAAGACCAAGGCAAGGAGAGGAGAGTGTACATCGATCAATACGTGGGATTAATTGTTATTCGAAATGATTATTTATTTATTAGATATATTTGATTATTGATGAGGAAATGGATATTCCGATGTAATACTATCTACTTCTTTTGTTACTTATGCTTTTTTTTTGACATTTAGATTTTATTCTAGAAATTCTAGACTAGTATTTTTTATACAATCTTTTTAATGTTTGACGATCCTTTTGTGAAATTCTTAGTGTTAAATTTGATATGTATAATAATCCAATTTTATTATGGAATAATATTAACATCAATAAATTGCTCTGATAATTAGATTAAGATTAATTACGATTCATAAGAGCTTGTTGCTAGGCCTACATGAATAAAGTATATTTTTGATTTTTGATTTTTGATTTTTGAAATAGTATAGAAAAAACTCAACGTCAGGCATTGCCGTCATTCGGCATTCGTCAGTAATTCCTTATGCACACGAAGCATACCATGGAAAGCCACATATTTGATGACAATGATGACAAATAATTAAAAGTTCATTATTTATAGAATACCAAAAACCGCAGCACATCCTTGAACTTATGTAGTTAAGTAACTTGAGAACATCACAATACATTAACCATTTGCCTTATTCCAACCCGATAAGACCTATATTCGGTCAGTTTTCTCTATACCCATTAGCTTCCAAAAGGGCGTATGCCTTTAGGAAAACTATAGGCAGTTAAGATATTTTTGCATAAGAGTCGTAAATAGCGTCGCATACGCAGCCAAGTGTGTCCGACCGCGACGTGAAGGACGCTTTAAAGGAAAAGACAATTAGTCTCATCCGTGGGCAAGATTAGCTTAAGATTCCCATAAGACAAATTAAAATGTGAATATATAAACTTGGGATGGGATACGTCACAACCAAACTAAAAATGGAGCCGGGTGGGACATGTTGCCAGGCCGAATGATGGCAGGTGGGCTAAAGCCCAAAACGTTAACGGAATGGTGGCCACTTTCAGACGAAAGGAGTGCCTGACGTCCGTCTGCTCGTTGGCCGGACGACATTCGGAAGATTGAGGGTCACTTTTGGATGAGATTGGCTCAGGACCGAGATAAGTGGTGGTGTACTTACTCGAAGAAAGGCCAATGCTCAGCAGTTGGCGATAAAAGGCTTATATCGTCGGCTGAGAATACGTTTGTGCCAGATCCATATTTGAGAATATCGTTTTTTAATTATTCCTAAAATACCAAAAAATATGCTATAATTGACACTAATCGGTTTTTGAAAAAAAAAAACATTTTTGAAAAATGTTGTGCCATATCCGCAATTTACTATAGGATAATTACACTCTGTCAACAGAAAATTATCACAAAAGTGTGACATATCCACAACTTTTGTGTCATGTCATACATTATGCGTTTAACATTTACTCATCAAAACGGATACGGCAAAAATAAAAATGCTTTTATTTCATGATTACCACTGTATTCACAATATTTGTTTGGTACTATAAATAGTAAACATATATGCCTAAATGATATATACATTCAATATTTCCTAAATGGAAAACTTTCCGAAAAATATTTTTTTTTGCTTCTTTTCGCTCTCCTGCAAACCATGTAAGTGGCGTATGGCACAAACGTATTCTCATCCGACGATATGATGATGAATATAGACAGACAGACCACGGGGGGATTTTGTTTTATAAATGTTGGAATGTATTATTATATTAGGCCCCATCCCCAATCCACGACTCTTCTCTTTCCGCAAAGATTCTATAATGATTATTTATGTTATGTATATGCAGCTCCTAGTGAGTATTATCAAAAGTATTATATTCTTTGATATGCAGCATCGTAGTAGAAAGTTTGTTTTATAAAAGAGTTTTCACTATCTTGTAAAGGAGGTGTGTAAAATATTTATATCACGTTTTATCTGTTAAAATACAATGTGAAAGAAAACATCGTTTCGTCAAATTGACAGATGTTACAAGTTTTAACAATTTACACATATTTTATAACTGTAATGCTACTTTGTAAGTGTATTATTTTACAATAGGATGAGGCAAAAGCCCTGAAATCGTTTCACGGTAATGTACATAAATTTTTAAATATTATTGTTTGTAAAGTTTGTATATTTTATGAGACAAGTAATCAAACAAAATGTTTCTTGTATCTCTGTCACTGAAGTTAAAAATGTGAAAAAAAACTAAGAAAAATCTAAATTCTAGCATTTAGGCACTTGTCCCACCAAGAGCGAGTATGCGATTAACTATCGGCGATTTTCTCGCCCAAGAAACGAACAAAAGATTAGGATCCCGTGTTAGTAAAAGAGACACTTATATTAATAGTTCATCGCTGGCTGTTCACACTGCCGGCGAAAACACTCGCTCTACTAGTTTGTCGCCGCGATAAGATAAAACTAGCTCAGCGGTACTCGCTCGGCGATGCTCGCTTCGTAGTTAGAACTCAAGCTGCGAGACCGATTGGTCTGCATGTTCGGCTACGCTGCACCGCCCGAGCGAGTGACGCGAGTAATAGCCCGTCGCACTCGAATACTCGCCTATAGCCGAGCGACAAAACTATTGGAGCTAACACTCGCTTCTCGCCGCTCGCCCACTCGTTTCTAGTTTATCGTTCTACTCGCTTATCGCTCATCGTCGGCGGTGGGACAAGTGCCTTAAGGTGAAATCCAAAAATATGGGGAATAGAATTAATTAAGTCGTGGACAAATTCAGGTTCAGAAAATCCTTATAATCTCAGGATTATATTCTTAAGTATTTATCAGTATTATCACCAACACGGTATAAAAGTCATTAACGGCGCTACCCAAATTGAGCATTACTTTCGATACCAAGTTTACGCCATGCAGTTTTTTTCGACACAATCTCTTTCTGTATTAAAAAAAATAAAACTAAAATTGAATCTTAATTCCAGACGATGTTGAAAATCGGTGGCGGAGCTGTGCTGATCGCAGCAATAGTGGCTGTGTTCGTGGTGGCCACACAAGGGAGAGACCCGGACCTGGAGGCTTCAGAGCATGAAGGAAGAGAATATATCTTACAATTGGACAAAGCTGCTGGGGAGAGAAGAAATCGAGCCACCAAAGCTGAATGGGCGTATACGTCTAATATAACTAAGGAAAATGAAGATCAGAAGGTTAGTATTAAAGTTGATAGTACTTAAGTAGCCACGCAAGCAAGGGACCCAGACTTGGAGGCTTCAGGGCACGAAGGAACAAACAAGGAAGGCTTGGACAGAGATTCAGGGGAGAGAGCGAACCGTGCAACTAAAGCTGAATGAGTGTATACTTCTAATACCTATTTCTAAAAAAATGAAAAACAGTAGGTTAGAGTTGCTTTGTTTAGGAGCCTCTTGCTGTGTTCAAAGCCACGCAGGGAAGATACCCGGGCGTTGAGGCATCAAAACATGAAAGGAGAGGTGTACATAGGTACTTCAACTAGACATAGCTTCTGTGGGGGAAAGGAATCGCAAGGCCAAGGTTAAATGGGCCTACACTTCTAATGTTACTAAGGAAAATGAAGAGCAAAAGGTTCTTGTTGATAATGGAGCTTCGATTAAGCTAAGCCAAGAAATGTTTGTACGCTTATCATTACGCGTACACTCCGTACTTACACCTAAGTTTTATATTTCTCAGCTTGTACTTTATGTATTTACTTGTGTGGTATATTTTTGTATCGCGCCAACGTTGACACAAGTGGTCTTTGTCAGCATACTTATGATATCTGTTATATTATTCCTACAACCTTATGTCCCTTATGAAGAGTATAACAATCACTGTCATCTCTTTGTATGTAAGTACTGAGTTTTAAACTTACAGAAAACAATAAGAACCAATCTTTACCATTCCAGATACAAACTCAACTAGAGATCTCAAAGCTAGAGAAGATAGCATGGGAAGAAACGAAGATGTACAAATGGCAGGACTTCCAAGATGTGACATTGAGGAGAATGTTCAAGAAGTACAGTCAGCTGGGAGTTGCAGCGTTGCCTGACGATAAATACACGATGCTGATGAAGTCTGTTTCTGATATGGAGTCGAACTATGCGACGTCGAAGATTTGCTCGTACAAGGATGCTACTAAGTGTGATTTGTCGTTGGAACCTGGTAAGTTAAAGTTACAGAAGTGAACAATCATTTTGTTTGGTCAAATTATAATATAAGTAGAATATAATAAGGTGAACATTGAAAAAGGCTGAGGAATAGCGGGTATTTAATTTAAAGGTGTACACGATTTTGTTTTAGATTTGGGACTTCTTATGTTCTTTATATTTAGAATCACGAGTTCTTTTCAACGCTGCGTTTATCGCGTAAAACAACCGCGCGCTTAAATAAAATGAGCCGAGGATATTTTTTCGATTTAGAAAGCTGCTCAAAATGTTCAATGGTACCATCGCCCACACTGTTAACTGTACATCGGTGGACCTTATGCCTTTTGTAATAAGGTCCACCGATGTACAGTTAGGAGTGTTGCTGTTTGTAACTAAAGAAATGTTTATAACTTTGATCTCTTAAAGATCTCTAAGAGATCTAGAAAAATGTAACACTTCGTTTATGAAATATTTTTATGGTTCTCATTGTTAGCAACATTTTATGCAATAGTTATTTAATGACATTCCAAACACGTTGCTTGCGTTCACAAACCATTTTAAACGCCTTGGTAACTTAAGCTATTGTTTTAGAAGACAATAAGGCGATTAAGACATCTAAGCCAAGTAATATCTGAAAAAATGGATGCCATGAAAGAAAATATATAGACGAATTCTCTATTTGACTGAATAATTATAATATGTTATACTGTATACTCGTACATATGTATAATATATCAATTATAAAAGGTTAATTAATAATTGAAAAACATGGTGTATGTGAATTAAGAGCACTGTATTTAAGCTAAACTTCTTCTTCTTCTTAAGCTAAACTACTTGAAGAAATTTTTCGTCAATTCGTGCAGTTGACAGTCGAACTTGCTATCGGTACGAATAAGGATACTAATCTCAAACTTACAGATGTACTGCATAATTGTGTTTCATCGTATTTTCTCGGAAACATTCGTATTTGTCATGCTACTTCAGTCAACGTCAGTACTTACTTTTTGTACGAAGACTGACTGAAATAGCAAGACACGTTCGTACGTTTCTGTGAAAATACGATGGAAAATAATTATGCACTATCTGCAACTGATCGCGATACTTATATCTATTCTATTGAGAAAATAAACGACATGTCAGCTAATCAACTCACCTTTCATCTTCCAGACATAACAGAAATATTCGCTAAGAGCCAAAACGTGTCCGAATTGGAACATACCTGGGTGGAGTGGCATAAGGCTGCCGGCGCCCGCGCAAAGGATAACTTCACTCAATACGTGAGACTGAGCAACGAGGCTGCTAAACTCAATGGTGGGTCTTCATACCTATTCATTGACTGCCTTTTCACTGAGGCGGAGATGAGCTGAGATGAGAGGAGACGTGAGAGAATCAACCAACAGCTGGTTGTCATCCAGCGGAGCTATTGTTTGCCATTGGTTGATTCCCGTAAGTTTCCTATCTTCTCCGCTTCTGTGGAAATGCACCCTTTTTCTCGGGTCGAGAGAAATTTTACACAGAAATACCCGTTATTCAGCAAGACGATGCTGTCAAGCTCAATTCTTAGTTTATATTTGTATTTTTATATACTTACATATAATCTAAAGATCGTGATGACTGATGATCATAGTATGAGTTAATTCCAAAACTTTCTCTAAATTTACTTTTTTTCATTGTTGTCATCATCATCATTACATTTTTCATTAATTAGCCAAACACATTGTGTACACATTGAGTAGACTCCATCATACCACCGTTTTAATTGACAACATAATTATTATTTCCAAAATAACAGATTTTTTTATTTAATTATTTCTCCATTAATTTTAGCAAATGAGTTGAAAATGTGGTAAATTCTGGTGAGTGTACGGTAAATATTTATAGTCTTTCGAAAAGTTAGGGCCCTTATAATTAAAAATTAAGTAGTTTTTTTTTAATCCTAATAAATAACGTGTTAGAAGTAGGTCTAGGTACTTGCAAACTTGTGAACTACTTATCTTGAAAATGTTGCTCGATATCTTACGACTTCACCGACGTGTTTCAGGTTACAAAGACGTAGCGGAATGGTGGCAGTCCGACTACGAAGTGAACGACTTCGAAGCCCAGCTGGAGAAGCTGTGGAACGACGTGAAGCCCCTCTACCAGCAGCTGCACGCGTACGTCAGGAAACAGTTGAGGGACAAGTATGGGCCTGAGGTGGTGTCCGCTAGGGGACCTATTCCGGCGCATTTGTTGGGTAAGATCATTTGTAATTTTGTAAACACATGTACAAGTTGCAGAGTTTATAAAACAAACTTTATGTTTTCGGAAGTCATTTCTGATTTGGACCTTTTGTTAAATTGACAGATCCAATGTTGAAAGTTTCACATTTTTGGTTTCCACTCATTATGTGAGTAAATTAACTAAACATCAGGATAATTTATATATTACATGGATATTAACCTTTTCGACGCCGTGTCAAACACTTAAGCTGTCACTCGGACGCCACGTCACCGAAGTGTAAAACTGAAATTGAACTTTATGCATATGCACGTAGGTCTGTGTTGCTCTGTGGTCTGTGACCGATTAATCCGTCTTTGGCGTTGGACCTGCGGTGCGGATATATCGGTCATTGGCGTCCAAAAGGTTAAAATTATATTTTACTTCGTAACAAATCAAACACTATATACCAAATTATTATGCTGACCAGAAAATACTTTGATATTTAAAGACCATAACTTATAGACAAAACTTATTAAATACTTACAGGTAATATGTGGGCTCAAACCTGGAATAACATAGAATCATTCACACGCCCGTACCCAGACAAGAAAGAAATAGACATCACACAAGCAATGAAGGATCAGAACTACACAGCACTCAAAATGTTCCAAATGTCAGACAGTTTCTTCAGGTCTTTAAAATTGACCCCAATGCCTGAGAAATTCTGGAAGAATTCTATAATTGAGAAGCCTACTGATAGGGATATCGTTTGCCATGCTTCGGCTTGGGACTTTTTTGACGGTGATGACTTCAGGTATTGCAGATTTGACAACCATTGAATCATGCATGCATATTTTGTTTTGCTTGATCATTACGGTGGTGGTTGTTTTGATTTGCTGTATGTATGCCAAGGATGGCTTTCTTTAGATCAAGTTATTTATGTGATGGGTTCAATATTTGAGCGTTACAACCGTCTGCACACTAGTATTTCTTGATTGTAGTTTATCCATCCACAAAAACTTATCATTCAATTAGATTAGACAGATTTTTGTGTCTTGGATCGGATGTTTCTTCTCTCTAAACAAATCATTCTTCAAACTGTATCCAAGATATGAGGCGGTTGAAATGCTGATGTTGTCCCAAAGATTCCTCAGATTGGACATGCACACCATATTCAAAATTATCTGTTATCTTCTAATATCTGGCTTAATTTCAAGGATCAAGCAGTGCACAACAGTAGATTACGAATATTTCCAAACAACACACCACGAAATGGGTCATATTCAGTACTTTCTTCAATACAAACATCAACCGGTCGTATTTCGTGACGGAGCTAACCCAGGTAATAATAAAATTGATTTTTAGTTTATTTGTAGGATCAAAATGTGCACGACAGTCGATTCTGGGATGTTCAGAACGGTCCACCATGAGATGGGACACGTGCAGTATTACCTGCAGTATGTGAGTCAGCCGGCTGTGTTCAGAGCAGGCGCAAATCCAGGTGACTTCACCTAAGGGTGGTATTTCACCTATCCAATTTCTTTGTCCAATGTGTATTGCGTCTCACATTTTGCTTAATGGGAGAGTGAGACGCAATGACATTGGACAAAGAAATTGGACAGGTGACTTCACCTAAACAATCAATATTGGGTCTGAGTTTGCGTGGGATCGTTCTGTGTCATGTGTGTGTCTGATGTCTGAATTTTAATAAATTATTATTTATTAACTAACCCTCATATAATGGGAATATCGTTCAGATTTGGGGATTTTAGGAAACTACTAATATTTACCTATGTTAGTAAATTTGTTCTATTTCATATTTATTTTAAATAAACGAATACTAACTACTACCTTAAGCTTATGTATATGTCGCAGTCGGATCGTATAATCCGCCGTATTACATTACGGCTAGCCATTTTCAAAAACAGGGGCGTTTTGTAATGCGGCGGTTTAACGATTAGCCGGATTGAATGCGGCTGAATGAGAATCCGCCGGAATGTATTCGGCGCCATACGTTCTTCAACACGGCTAGCCGTAATGTAATACAGCGAGTCATTAGCCGCCGCTTTGACAGTTTTTAGTTCCCATTTTTAACACCCGTAGCGCTGCCTGACAAACGCTGGGGTGTCCATCAAATCTGGAGTTCGTCGGACTGTTTCTTTTCAAAAAACATTTCTTTCGCAACTTAACTAGACGGAGCCCCGCAAGCGGGGCTCCTATTTCTGACCGGTTTGCCCTTCGGGCATCTGAAGCTACCTAACGAACCTAACCTACCTACCTATTGATTTAGTGAGACGTCCGTGAAAACATTACACTTTGGGGCAAAAAGCGTAGGTAGGTAAGTAGGTTAGGTTCGTTAGGTAGCTTCAGATGCCCGAAGGGCAAACCGCCCAGAAATAGGAGCCCCGCTTGCGGGGCTCCGTCTATTTAAGTTGCGAAGGAAATGTTTTGGAAAATAAACACATGTAGTGCGGTGGGACCATGGTAAAAATAAATTAAATTGCAAACATTGTCAAACTCCGGTTACGTAGGCGACCGAAAGAACTGGTCACTCTACAATCTAAAATAGTAGTACGATGCGGCTAAACGTTGGCCGCCTTATCGAAGAACGTATCGCAATGACAATCCGGCTAATCGTCGAACCGCCGCATTTCAAAACGCCCCTGTTTTTGATAACGGCTAGCCGTAATGTAATACGGCGGATTATACGATCTGACTACGACATATATACAACAAATTAATTGTTCACTAGTTTCATATATTACTTACTTCACAGCAAATATCACTGCTTTATAAACCAGGTATCATCTACTTTCTGAATGATATACCTATGCTATACTTTCCAGTATCACTGACGCTAAAATATACTTTTTTTATCGCTAGTTTTAAATAAGGGAATCAGTTAGGTATTCAATTTTGTCATCAAAAGACATGTTTATCCATACTTCTAGCACCATACATTAAATCTTCTGCATCAATAAGCACCTTAAGGGCACCTGGTGGCCCCTCGAGCGACGGCGACCAGCGGGGCTTGCGGCGCGGCGTCCATGTTTAACAAATGCAAAGATATGATAGTGGCCTCAGTGTACACTGAGCAGCTGTTTAAATCTCTTAGACGGTTGACGCTGTACGCCCAAGTTTTCGCTCGCCACTAAGACCGTACAGTCGACCTATTTGATTCCCAATAAGTCACTATAGAACCTAGTCGCTTTATCTACTAGATACATGACACACATCACTGACGTAGAAGATAAACGACTTGATTTAATTATGACATGGTTCTACAGTGGCCTAGGAATCAAATTGGTTGACTGCACATTGAGATGAACAGAACATGAGACATTATAAATGTTGCAGGCTTCCACGAAGCTGTGGGCGACACGATAGCCCTGTCGGTGTCTTCACCGAAACACTTGAGAAGCGTCGGACTTATCAACAAGAACGATACTGAAGATGAGCAGACGGAGATCAATCAGCTGTATAAAATGGTAAGTCATTGATTTCATCTTCATAAGAATAATGAAACCAGAAGCTTTAAACCTGTGAAGAAAGAAGAGTTCTGAGAATTTTTGTTTATTACTTCTCACGTTTTCAACTTTCATTCTGCCATGCGCCAAGCGCCTGTCAATGTAGATTTGTCTGACGATGATTGCGGTATACAAATTGAGTAGGGAAAGCTCCTGGTATTGATTTTAAATGGCGAAAACTATTCTATTTTCGGTTTTGTATAGAAAACCAGTATCAAGCACAAACTCTATGTTTTAAGAAAACTCAAGTTGTACGAAGCACACTGATATCGATGGACAGTGGACAGTCAAGGTCAGAGATATCGATGCGTCTAATTTACCAGGAAATCGTATACACAACGTTATTTGTCGTGATTTTTTTATGGTCAACTACAAACACTTTGTATTAGATGCATGCTCTTGCTTGACTGAAAAAAATATTTTGTCTTTAATTTCGTCAACTTTTAATTCCAGAGTATAGACAAAGTAGTCTTCTTACCCTTCGCTTACACCCTTGACCTCTTCCGCTACGGGGTCTTCCGCGGAACCACCACCCCTGAGAACTACAACTGCCACTACTGGAGGTTGAGGGAGAGGTTACAAGGTGTGGAGCCTCCGGTCACAAGAACTGAGGAGGACTTTGATGCTGCTGCCAAGTATCATGTGTCTGCTGACGTGGAGTATGCTAGGTGAGGACATATTCGATCTGAAGTAAACGCAACGTTACAAAATAACGTTAATCGTTAATACCGTTATTTGAAAGGTTACTTCAAGGTTGCATCATTCATTTCATATGAGATTTACCTTTTCTCTTAGTCCTGCCTCTTTTCTTCGATGAACCACCACTTCTGAGACTAAGTGCCACTACTACTGGCGGTTGTGAGGCTTTAAGGTATTCCGGTCAAGAGGACTGAGAAGTAGTTCTGCCTTTTTTCCCACATGGAATCCTCCACTTTTCACCTACGAGTTTTACTACTTCTAAGAACAAATGCTGCTACTGGCGGTTAAAGGAGAGACTTCAGGGTGTAATCAGTAATTAGTTTTCTATGGCTTCCTAAAGAGTGTGCATGACAGCCAGATAAAAAATCATTCTAATATCAAAGATAACCTATTGTTGTTATCAAAATTAAACAAGTTAAAATATAATTTAACACATTCAACACCAAGAACCCGACTGTCGGGTACACTGTTCGTAGCGACTACGCGCTACATACGACGAAACCGTGGCTACGCGCTACGAGCGTAACCCGTAGCACTTAGTGGTATTGAATGTGTTAAAAACAAAAGTAATCATTCTCCGTTTCAGGTATTTCGTGTCCTTCATCATTCAGTTCCAATTCCACCGAACGCTATGCGAGCTCGCAGGAGAATACTCGGCCACGAAGAAGCTAGTCGACTGCGATATTGTAGATAGCGTTGCTGCTGGAAATGCACTATCGTAAGTTCTAAAACTACATCGTTAAGTAAACCATTTGGTAAAAGGAGTATTCCACCACAGCTTAAGAAAACGTATTTTATTGTACAGTCAACTGTAAAAATATGGGTGTACAAATCATCTCAAAAATATGTCCCATAACTCTCATGTCAGTGAATTAAGAACTATGGGACATATTTTTGAGTAAGTTGTCTACACCCATATTTTTACAGTTGACTGTACTTCAATGTCAGGAAGCTGATTTATCTCTGATGAAGTGATTATGTTCCATGGCTACTAAAAGTCAGTCAATCTTCAATCAATATTTAAAATCTTAGCATTCTCGAAAAAAATCAAAAGAGTTCTTTAGCGGCTCTCGTGAAATCATCACTATCTGAATTTCACAGAAATCTGCAACATCTGATCTGAGGTCAAAAATACGCGTTACCGGGTCTTTTTAGGGTTCCGTACCCAAAGGGTAAAACGGGACCCTATTACTAAGACTTCGCTGTCCGTCCGTCCGTCCGTCCGTCCGTCCGTCTGTCACCAGGCTGTATCTCACGAACCGTGATAGCTAGACAGTTGAAATTTTCACAGATGATGTATTTCTGTTGCCGCTATAACAACAAATACTAAAAACAGAATAAAATAAAGATTTAAATGGGGCTCCCATACAACAAACGTGATTTTTGACCAAAGTTAAGCAACGTCGGGAGTGGTCAGTATTTGGATGGGTGACCGTTTTTTTTTTGCTTTTTTTTGTTTTTTTTTTTTTTCATTATGGTACGGAACCCTTCGTGCGCGAGTCCGACTCGCACTTGCCCGGTTTTTTGAAGAACCTCATTGTAGTCTCATGAGAAAACTTCGGCAGGGAGTGCAATATCTAGCCAAAGTGCTTGTAAAAGGAATTCCTTCTGAAACCACTCATTGTGTGAACTTCAGAGTGTAAGGATAAAGGTTATAAAAGCAGCAGTGTGGCATTGTAAAAAAAAAACTCACAACCCCATTACTTGTCTGTACTTACAATACATGAGTTATTACTCACTTTCAGAAACATGCTCAAAATGGGTTCATCGCACCCGTGGCCCGACGCGATGGAGGCGCTCACGGGCCAGCGAGAGATGAAGGCCGACGGTCTGCTGGAGTACTTCAAGCCGCTCCACGAGTGGCTGCAGAAGGAGAATGAGAGGACCGGCGAGTACGTCGGTTGGGAGTCTAGCAAGATTCGTAAGTTATTTCATATTTTAATCGTAAGATTTTTAGCAAAAGCTAGTAGGCTCTATCAGGAACACAGCCGCAGTGGACTTGGTGTAAGGTCTCACGTAGAAGCCCACCGTGTTCAGACACTGCGGTCTTTGGGCAAAAATATGGCAAAAAGTTAAAAAGATATCCTTTATGTCAATCTATTCAAAGTCATGTGAGTTTGTTTTCCTTTGTAACCTCCAACTTGTGTACCTACATGTAGATATGTATGCACCTTTATAAACTTAATGTTTTCTTTTGTTTCCAGAATACTGCACTGCAGAACAGCAGGCAGCGCTACAATCAGAGCAGAAGGAGGAACATAGCACGTGACGCGGCCAGTACTTACGTTAGGCACGGCTGGGCAACGTTTCTAAATAACGTTAATCGTTAATACCGTTATTTGGGCTTGGTCGGAAGCAAGTACTTTCAACTCTATCTGGATGTCACGTCTGTCATTTTGTTGTTACTAGCATATAAGTGGCGGCGCGTCAGAAATATTCTAGGGAAGGCAGATCTATCTTGACTTTCCTTTTCTTCTTGAGGTCAGTCAAAAGTGTTTAACTGTCTGAACATTCTATATCTATCTACTTACCTAATATATTATGAAATTATGCATCTCGTTCTGGCTAATTCTCTTGAAAATAGCCCAATATAGCTGATTTCAAAGGAATAGCACGTTCCAGCTAGCTTCAAGATAATCATCATATTTTGCGCCTCAACAACATGACTCAGATGGGACATCCAGATTGAGTTATCAGTTCTTGGTCATAAGAAATTGGTGCGGCATCGGTATTACTACGCGATTGCCAATAAGTAAGAAATACTCAGGACGAAACTTTAGGCGTTAGTCTTCTCTAAGACGGCTACAGAATAAAAAAAAAGAAGTAAACAAAACCTTACTAAGCTGTCCAAGTATAGGGAACGTGCATTAAACTGTAGGGGGCAGCACAGGAACCCCTTGATTGTTAGCACAAAAGAATAAACGCTAAGTTTATAAGTTTGTAGGGTGTAGGGGGCAGCTCCTGCTTTGGCGCGAAGTGTCGATGTAAAGTTTAAGTTTTCAATTTAGGTCACAAGATGGCAGCACCTCCAACGGTCCCTATACAAAATAATCTGAACACGACACGACTTGTGACAGTGATAGCGTGTAGAGTTAGACCAAGACAAGTCTGTAACGATTTTGATAGCACACGCAGTGCAAGTGTTATTTTAAACGTCATTTTCTATGAAATTATGACGTATAAACTTAAAATCGTTGCAGACTTTGCTTGGTCTAACTCTAAATATTATGTTACATGTAATTTAAAAACGGAGGACTAACGTCTTACGTTCCGAATGAACTAATTACATACATAAAGTTGAATAATTTTACGGTTTAGACTCACTTGTTTTTAGTATGTATGTATGTCTCACAACAATTTCAATTCGATACATAAAGTTATATTAAAACGCTTGTTATAAAAATCTGTTTCCATTGAGTAAATAGATCAAAACACAGACAAGACATCCTCCAGACTGAGCATAGTAGCTCTACCCCCTCTGCCACAAATACGGTAGTTTTACTCTATTTTCGAGTCGAAAGTGTCTTTGTGTGACGTCCGTGTCTTTGAACGGACTAATCACGGCACGGGACCTCGTCCACCTCGTCCCCCGCACCCCCGTATTTTTGGCAGCATCGGTTTCATGAAATAATTGCTCTAAACTCCGTCTAGAGGATTCCTAGTCTATGGATCAAAATTAATAATATTTTAATGCCAGTTAAATTAGTAAGACATGATAGGTAGGTTAAACGATTGATCTCTACGTATTCTTGTAATAGATCGTTAGTAACTAGTTAACGAAGTCGTTTAAAGTTAACATAACGATGTTTTTAACGTTATTTTTTTTACCGATTAACAGGTTAACGATCTCGTGCCCAGCTGGCGGTAGGCTAATTTGTAATAGGCTCAGTATTCATAATAAACATTTTTAAGTTAAAATAATGATTTTTATTTCATGTACTCTCAATGGTTGCCGATATCTGTATACCTCTTGGAATGAAGACTTAGGGCCACTTGCACCATCCCACTAACCCGGGGTTAACCAGTTAAATCTGGAGTTATCATGGTTACCAGTACAATTTGACACTGAGTTAACGGTTTAAACGCTTATCCCCGGATTAGTGGGATAGTGCAAGTGGCGCTTAGAGTCTTAGAAGAAAAGTCTGCATCGATTTGGTAGCACTCGCAGTGCAAGTGTTATTTTAAATGTCAAACTTCTAAATTATGACGTATAAATAACACTTGCACTGCGTGTGCTATCAAAATCGTTGAAGACTTCTCTTCGTCGAATTCTCGTAAGTTTATCTATCTTACCTGACTAGAGTTTTCCACTCGTCTACTGGCAGGTTAGCTGGAAGACATCCCTTACTTATAGGGATAACTTTGCCTTTGTACTTTCATTACTTTAATTTATTTTTGTAAGCCTGTGTTGTGTACAATACCTATAAAGTGATTACTACTACTACTTAAATGATTACAACTAAGTGACTACTAAGTGATTACTAGTACCCACAACACAAACTTTATTGAGTTTACCGTGGGACTAGGTCGATCTAATTCGATAAAATTGTCCCGTAATATTTATTTATTTATATTTATATTTTCTTAGCATATTAGTAAAACGTAGTTGAAGTAGAAGTTGCTAAGCGGGCGAGGTGTTCAAAATTACCTTGACACGCTCTTATTCTCTTAACAATAAAGTCGCGTCAAGATCATTTTGAACACCAGGCTCCAATTTCACCACGGTGACAGGTGCGACAATTGTAAAACATCACTGTTGCTGACGTCACAGGCATCCATGGGCTACGGTTACCGCTTACCATCGGGCGGTCCGTATTCCTGTTTGCCACCATCATTGTATTATTAAAAAAAAACTTTATTATATCGGAAAAAAACAGATATTTCTCTTGCTAAGTTTATGACAATTGTCACAAAAACACTACAATTGTCACGAAATTCCGACATATAACTCATTACCTGTCAAGAATTACCTACAATTCTTCTAAATCTTGACAATTGTCAGAAACTTCGCAAAAGAAATATCTGTTTTTTTCCGATATAATAAAGTTTTTTTTAATAAAACAATGATGGTGGCAAACAGGAATACGGCCCGCCCGATGGTAAGTGGTAACCGTAGCCCATGGATGCCTGTGACGTCAGCAACAGTGATTTTACAATTGTCGCACCTGTCACCGTGGTGAAATTGGGGCCTGGCCTGCTTTAGCAACTTCTGCTGCTCACTGTATAACATGGCTTCTAACAAAATACACATATGCTATTGTCGCCTGGCTGACGGAACAGAATAACAAAAAAAAGTTGATACATCCATTTTTATCTAACATCATCTTTAAGTGGCTAGATAATCGAGTACCTAGGTCCTACAGCCGATATTACTTGATATACAGGCTTATCGAGATGTCTAGATAAGTCTCGATCTTGTCTGTCTTTTAGCAGTCGTGTGGCTCAGGCGATTCGACACGGATCAACGGTAAGTACAAAATAATGTTACTCAAATTAATAAGTATACCTTTTATTAAATATTATATACAGTGTGGAAGGATAAGTCGGGCCCTGGAGGGAAACTACCTTAAATCCTTAAGCTGGCTCATTTTACTTAAAGGAGACATTCCTTTATTTTTAAAAAGAAACAAAACTGCATTTAAAGAGTCTGTCTGTCTGTCCGTCTGTCACAGCCTATTTTCTCGGAAACTACTGGACCTTGACTGGACCAATTAAGTTGAAATTTGGTACACATATGTAAATTACTGACCCAAAGACGGACATGTAACGTAAATAAATGAATTTTAAACATGGGGGCCACTTTTGGGGGGTAAATGAGAAATTATAAATTAAAAAAGAGCTCATTTTGAGAATTTGAAATATAATATATATTTTATAACTTTAAAATAAATAAGTTAGAAGTTATTTAAGAAAATAGACAAAAAATTACCATTCCTCCCCCTTTCGGAGATAAAACTACGGGGTTTAATATTTTGAAAAAAATACACAAAATAGTTCTTTACCTATAGATGACAGGAAAACCTATTAGAAATGTGCAGTCAAGCGGACTTAATGTACGGAACCCTTGGAACGCGAGTCCGACTCGTACTTGGCCGGTTTTTTTGTTTACAACATGTCATGCATATATACAATCTACAATTAGAATACTTCCGTCATATACCGATACTCTTTGCTTTATCCATAAAATGTATCAAATTGAATGTTAGGTATCACTAGTTATCAGTCTGGTTACTTTTGAATAATCTTATCTCACTTGAGTGTGAATTTTGTTTTCTTGACAACACAGGTCTAAAATGTATGCAAGCTGTCTGTCAAACATCAAAAGTGCGACCAAACCTTAATCCTGTTACACCGAAATATAGCTGTAATGCAGCTATTATGCAGCTTATGTATTGCTTATACAGCTACTCTACAGCTCTAATAACGCCAAAGGCTGTATAATTTGGGCCCTTTTTTTACTTATAAGGGCTGTATAAGCGCTTATACAGCCTTTGTACAGCCTAACTGTACAGCTTATAGTATACAAATAAACTTTAATACAGCTTATATACAGCTTGCAATGCTACTTGGGTAGTTATCAGTCTGGTTACTTTTGAATAATCTTATCTCACTTGAGTGTGAATTTTGTTTTCTTGACAACACAGGTCTAAAATGTATGCAAGCTGTCTGTCAAACATCAAAAGTGCGACCAAACCTTAATCCTGTTACACCGAAATATAGCTGTAATGCAGCTATTATGCAGCTTATGTATTGCTTATACAGCTACTCTACAGCTCTAATAACGCCAAAGGCTGTATAATTTGGGCCCTTTTTTTACTTATAAGGGCTGTATAAGCGCTTATACAGCCTTTGTACAGCCTAACTGTACAGCTTATAGTATACAAATAAACTTTAATACAGCTTATATACAGCTTGCAATGCTACTTGGGTAGTTATCAGTCTGGTTACTTTTGAATAATCTTATCTCACTTGAGTGTGAATTTTGTTTTCTTGACAACACAGGTCTAAAATGTATGCAAGCCGTCTGTCAAACATCAAAAGTGCGACCAAATTGGGATCACGTTTTTAGACCTCCGCACAAAACTGTTCGCGGGGCTCTTATTTTATTTGTAGTCTGCCTATTTCGCTTTAGCACTCATGAAATGATAATATATGTAAAAACCGGGCAAGTGCGAGTCGGACTCGCGCACGAAGGGTTCCGTACCATAATGCAAAAAAAAACGAACAAAAAAAAAACGGTCACCCATCCAAGTACTGACCACTCCCGACGTTGCTTAACTTTGGTCAAAAATCACGTTTGTTGTATGGGAGCCCCATTTAAATCTTTATTTTATTCTGTTTTTAGTATTTCTTGTTATAGCGGCAACAGAAATACATCATTTGTGAAAATTTCAACTGTCTAGCTATCACGGTTCGTGAGATACAGCCTGGTGACAGACGGACGGACGGACGGACGGACAGCGAAGTCTTAGTAATAGGGTCCCGTTTTACCCTTTGGGTACGGAACCCTAAAAACTGACCAGTGACATATGATCAGTTGATCAATATGTTGTCAAGAGGGCGCTGTTATTTTCATGTATAGGTTGACAGTTCAGTATAGTATGAAAAAAATAATTCCAGTGAATTTGCGCAACATGGCGCGTGATCATATATTACTGGTCAGGCTTTCCATATAAGTATAAGTGATGGTTTCCGTATTGGATTCTTTAATTATAATTTATTTTAACAGTGCTGTCATAACGTGTTCCCCGGTGACCATAATTGCAGATAATTAAATTTTCACCTCAGCAGCTCGAACAAGGGCACTTTGCTTCTTAAAAAGTGAGACAAAATGACATTCAAGTGACCTTTATAGTCAAATGTCATTTCAACATGCGGGGTCTAATACAAGTTCGATATACTTGGGTTCTATTATCTCTGTCCCTCTAGGTATGTTCTCACTGCTTAGGGTGAAAAATTTTGTGTACTACACGAGATCAAAGTTATTTACATCTCGTGCGCTTTTGAATCCCTTACTACGCTCAAGATTCTAAATTATAGAATCTTTCGCTTGCACGGGACTCAAAATAAGCACTCGAAGAAATATCAAACTTTGATCTCTTGTTGTACAAATAACTATTGTCCTTAACAAAAAAGTTAAACACAGGAAAAAGGTGTCATTTTTTACTTAAATATGGTGGTGCAATGATTGTAGATAATTAAATTTGTCTTTGATTTTCTTACTTAAGGGGCTACCTGAGGTTTTCATCGATTTTTGACAAGTTTTGAATCGTATCTCCTTTTTTTGCACTACAGATAGAATTATAAGACAAACGGTTATCGGTTTTTCAATCTTTTATCTCCGGTTTTGTCCACATCTTACATGTACGAAATCTACATATTTGGGTTCGCCTTTGACGTCTGGAAAAACGTGTCCAGGTTTTTAATTTTAAACTAATTAACACAAAAGTTATGGCCAGAAAACCAGTTTTTTAGCCTAAAATTGTTCAACTTTGATGCCAAATATCTCGAAGACAATGAACTTTGAAGTACTAATGGGATACTATATTGCTTAAAGCCGTTGCTGTTAATATAATAAGCTACAAAAAACATTAGAAAACTAAGGGATTCAGATCGAAGGTCATTGGCGTGGGCTAGCCCCTTAAATGATTGTGCACTGTCAATTAAAAGTTACAGAGTCTGTAGGGTTGGTCCTGCTTACGTGTTATGAATCAGCCTGTATGGCCTGTATAAAAGGATCATACAATGTCAAAAATAAATTCTTACGTTACGTGCAAAGACGGTGGTGGGAACCTATTAAATTAAAAAAAAACTCCATATGCTATAATGCCATCGTTTTGGAATAGAAGTTGTTATCTCTTCAAACTACTGCATAGATGTCTATCGAATATAGCTAAGAACCACATCAACGAAACTCGCTTTCACGTAAAAAAAACCGCGGGCCTACCGCAATAACAAAATGTCTGTCATATTAGTGCGATAGAGAGACAGAAAGCGTTTCGTTGTCTTAGCGCAAACGATTGCCATCTTGGCTAGGCCCCCAGGGTGCGTATAGTCAACAATCGCTTACGCTCCGTAGCAAACGAAACGCAACTGTCTCCGTCGCACTAATATTGCCAGGGCCGTCTTAAACTATGCTGGGGCCCTTGGGCACGTAAGAATTTGAGACCCTTTTGGAAAGTAAAGAAAGCGAATTAAACTAACATTTTTCTACTATGATCTTCTATTTATTATGCTGGGTAATCAAATATACTGTTACTGTCTGTCCTTCGGGGCCCCCTGAGGATGCCCATTGGCACGGGCCCCGTGTGCCCTTATCGTAAAGACGGTACTGAATATGGCTGAGTGATAGACAGAGATGATTACGCTACGCCACGGAGCGTTAACAATTTGCACGTTGGCTAGGCACCCTGATCAGTTGGATAAGCATTATTTGTAAGAGCATTCTCTTACAAATAATGTATGTTTTTGGGCTAGGTCATTATATAACCATAATAGCATGTTTTTATTTCGGAATGCAAAATTTTTAGTATTAGCGTGCTTTGTTGCCGTGATTTGGTTACGCTTAAAACAACAGTAGAAAATTCTAATTGTTAAAGAACTGGTCGTGGCTATGCGAAACAGTGCCAACAAATTTAATGTTCTAGTACATTCTCGTGTACCGTAAAATGGGGTGAGTAGGTGCAAAACTGACATTCAAACCTCGATAACATTTTATTTTTACATATGCAAACTGAATGGTGTATATATTTCAGTTTTTATTTTATATCCCATCTCACCCCCCTTTCATCCCTTCTCCCCCATTCATAACCCAACTCTCCCCGCGAACCCTACTCACCCCATTTTACGGTAGTCACTCAGTAACGTTTGCTCAATAAGTAGGATCGAAAATACATATTAGCATATTACAAATAATTCTGGACAATCTGTTATACGAAAAATCTTACAAATCATCCATTAGAATGACAGAACCGACTAAAGATAATATACTATATTGAAATGAATATATATTTTTTACTTTAATGATATGAATATGGATTTCCTATTCCTATTTAAACAAGATAAGTAGGTAATAATACTAATAATTAATGGCTGTACCTGAACAACAACATGGTGTCAACAGTAAATAACTTAACCATTTCACTTACAAAACTTGCGACAAAGTATTTAATCATAATAATAATCATGATTATGATTATATAGTATAAACTTACTACATAATATTAGTGTATAATACCATCCATCATTGGTTTCGGCTTCTCGACAAAAGACGTCAAAATCTCCACAAGCATGACAGACAGACCGACGGACTAATTCATTTACATACAAATGTATACACAGACATAATGTTTTCAGTTTTCGAGCTTACTTAGCGTTGTTGACGCGTTTCAGTGTTTTTTGTGAAAATGCCGTGTGGGTATTTCAGTCAGACCGCTAAGAAGGTTTCATTTGTAAGGATATTTTTTCTTTTTTCTTCTTTTCTTTTTGGGTACAGACTACAGACCGGCCAACTTGTTGAGCTAAATAGGAATGGGTGATGGATAGTTTGCACATTGTATTCCTTTATTCAAGGTCATTCGATCAAGAAGTTTGCTGGCTTATTGCTATATATGTAGCTTGCACTCAATATATAGCCGGTCAAACAAATTTGTCAGTAGAAAAACGCGAAATAAAAAATTTCTATGTGACGATAACTTGCCTACATTTTTTAAATTTTCCGCTCTTTTCTACTGACGGAAATGGCTTGACAGAGTAATACCACCTATTTCAAATGTTAAGTTACCGTCCTCATTTTGTTTATTTTAGAGGTAACAATAAACACAGTGGTACCATTGACCAGGGTGACTTTCAAATGCAGGGGCGACTTTAAAATTTTAGTTTTTAAGCCATAATATACATTTATGCGAGATTTTTTACAGTAGGTGAATATGAATATATAGTAATCTAACTAGTTACAGGAACATTTTCAGTAAATAATGAATAATGGTAATTCTATGGCCGTTTTAAATCTATCAAAGTAACCCCAAATTTTCCAAAGTCACCCCGGTCTACGGTACTAAGTAAATAAATCGTGCTATTTAGTAGTTACATTAAAGAGCGAATTAACGTTAAATTTTGTGTACCTAATATCAAAGAGAATAAAGTCTATAGAGACGGATTGTCAAAGTAAATTATGTAGCCACTGTAAATTTACTGCCATCTTTCGACAGAACATAAAACTGTTAGAACGCCATTTGACTTTGATCCTTATTCTTTCAGTGATATGTGTTAACTTATAAATATTAATATTCACGCCATCTACTCGACTATAGGCCAAAGGTATAGTTCCATGTTTTCGAGCGATGGCGCCACAACCTTCAGCCTATGCTCGAGTAGATGGCGTGAATATTAATATTTAAAAAGTTAACACATATCAGTTAAAGAATAAGTATCAAAATCAAATGGCGTTCAAACAGGTTTAATCTTCTGTCGAAAGATGGCAGTAAATGAACTGTAGCTACATAATTTACCATGACAGTAACTCTCTTCTTCAAATCCTCTTTGCTAATATTAACATGTATTGTACTCAAACAACTCACATAGGTACAGTCTGAAATAGATAATCAGTAGGTATGTAGATAGACCTCAACATACAAGATGGATCGACCATTGATCGTTAGATCGTCTTCTGTACCCCTATAAAAAATTCCATTCGATAGCGTGACCTGATGTACCTACGCGTTTGCGTTAAGTGTCATTTTGTATGGGATTTTGAGTTTACAAAACCTCCCGCTTGGCGCGCTGTTCAAAATCCCATACAAAAATAGTCATAAATCAAACGTGAACACTCGTCACGCTCTCGAATGAAAACACTAGGGGTTCTGAATATGTATAATTACTCGTATAGTTCAATAATAAACTCGAAATTTACCGAGTAGAACACAGTAAATGTATATGCAAACCAAAGATTAATTTAAGGTTAGTATATTGAATAAATTAGAAGTTAATGATACGTGAGACTGATGATACAGTCGATTGATTGCCTTGACACTTTTGCTTAGAGCATCTTTTTTGTCATCTTACTTTTGCTCTTGAGTGGTTATAAATGTGATCGATAAACGAATTGGACGTTTATTTGAACGCTAATCATAACAAAGTAAGTGGGATTTAGTCTTTAACTTGAAAATATGTGAATCTATTATCATGGTTTTGTGAATTGTGCGTGATTTTAATGAGACGATTTTAAATTCCATTGTGGATCACTTTTACATTCTTTCTTTACATTAGATTAAACAAATGTGACGTTCCACGGGAAAAGGTACCTTATGAGGGTTTCTAGTTTCGGAGATATGAAATGTTTTGTAAAGAGGTGAAAAAATGCTCAATTTTTTTTTATTGTGTGATCTGAAACCTTAATGCGTAACGTTTTTTTACCTGTTTTTATTTTTGTTATAAGTTAGTTATAAGCCTAGTAATGTCGTCTCAGAGTTTAGTAGAAAAGGTACCTTATGGAAAAAAGATTGAAAATTCCCAAAAAAACTAGTCAATACGGGAAAAGAAGTTTGGTAGAGAACTGTATTAGCATTCTGCAAAACTAATTTGATAATTTCAGTTCTGGTTGGGGCGCCTCGCAAATATTATAACCGTACATCGACCGACATCACAAATCCAAGTAGCCTGCTATTATACCAAAGTTACTCTCGTCAAGTGTTTCTTAACCAGAATAATCTTCATTTAGTTTGGTCGCATGCAGTAAATCAGCCGTTGGTTTGCTGAAAAATGCCAATACCCGACGCATTACCTTATGGAATATCTGAGGTCATTGAACCTCAATGCCGCTTATCTTCAATAGCAACCGAAATATATTATTGATAAGAAATAGACGATTTATACCATTACCAAAATATTATTAGTTTATCCTAACTGTTCCATCATCATCATCATGCCTCATCATGTAACTTAATCACAAGGTACCTTTTCATTACATACAAATTATTGGTCTTTTTTAAGATTATTATGACGAAGAACTAATTAAATTTGGGGCAGTTTAATGTAAATTAATATTTTCTATTCATAAAAGATAAACTGTAATATGATTGATATTTTGTAGTGATGTATTATTAGATTTATTTCCATAAGGTACCTTTTCGTAAATGTATGGAGCAAATACTGTTATTGTTATGTAAGTTTAAAGTGGCATAAGGGGTTAAATATAGTATTTAGTTGGGATTTTAGGATTTATTTCATTTGAATGACAGAATTTCTTTCATATGTGCTCAGAAAAATTGATTGTGTGTCACATTAAAAGTAAAATATTCATTTTTGTGATTTTATATGAAAAAGTCAGAAAATACATTTTCACCTCTAAATCGGTATTGTTTTTTGCTTAAACTGTCTGTCAGTGTCGTTTTCTAATAGATAAAATTTAAATCTTGAGAGCTCATTGCAATCAATCGTGAAAATGAAATAAAACTTTATTTTCAAGAGATTGGTTAGTATACACATAAATCAGTCGATATCAAAAGTTTCTATTTGCATTACAGAACAAGTCGCAATACTTTTTTAATCTCAGATATATAAGGTATTATTATTTGTAGTCAACTATGTAACTTACTTCAGGAACATAGTTTTTTAGGCGGCTAAACTTAAAACTTCTCTATCGTAAAGTTGCTCATTTCACAACATTATTTTCAAAAAATCATATCTCTGTAACTACGCAACCTAGAAGGTTGATCTTTTGTGTTATCGATAGCTTATTTATTGTAGATTACTGGGGTATGCATAACTCCATACCCGCCATAATGTACCTTTGACCGTGGGACGTCACAAATAGTGGCCCAATTGTAAAACCAAGTCCCATAGTGACTTTTTGCGAAACGATCAATGATATCAGACTAAATTTTAGGACGGGACTTTTATGTCGTAACGTCCTACGAAAGGACCATTACTATAAGGTTCAGAGAGTCATTGTGCGGGTAGGTCATTGTCATTAATGCGCATTCAGCTTACTTTAGAAGCAGCATCCATACACAGACGAAATGATGTTCGAAGAAGACCATCATCTATCTCGATTTCTACATGTTTTTCAAATGATTATGATTATAACTCACAAACAACGCATATAAATTCTTCCTCTTAGCTTAGATTTAGACCCACCCTAAACTACTATAAAATATATTTAGAATGATCAAAAATTTCCTTCTAGATGATCCTCAAAATAATAGGCGAGCTAGCTCTAGTCGGGGCTATAGCTTCCGTCTTCATAGTAGCAGCTCAAGGTCTAGCTGCAGAAAGGGCAGCTGAAGAAGCGGCTGGCAGAGACTACATGAGGAGACTGGATGAGATCACGTCCAAGTTGAAGAATAGATTGACTATCGCCAATTGGAACTATGAAAGTAATATTACGAAACAGAATGAAGAACACATGGTAAGTGAAAACCTATACAGTTTTATTAGATTTTTATTGCAAAGTAAACTGTTTTTCGAGTGAAAATGCTTGGAACGATATCTATGATCCTAATATTATTAATTAGTCCCCAAACCTTCAAATCGTTTTTGGTTTCAACTTTTCAAGTCGGTTAATTCACATAATCTTAAGACATTACTTCATCACAATCTTAAAGGATGCCTCATGTTAGACCGGGTCGCGTCCGGGCCGGAGCTTCCGGCGCTTACTTTTCTATGACATGACAGGCGATCACGTGATGCTTTCCATAGAAAACGATGCGCCGGAAGCTCCGGCCCGGGCACGGCCCGGTCTAACGTGAGTCATCCTTTAAGATGACTGTTTTTTGATTTTCCTGGAGTATATTTGTCTCCTATAAACCTACCTAGCTACGAATGTTTATATCCACTTTCTTTACATACAAAGAAAAATTAAAGCCACTTTCTCAAATTACAAGGTGCCTGAGATTAAATATAGCATTGTGTTTTTTTAGCTACAAGTAGCACTAGACGTTGCTGAAGAAGAAAAAGAAAACTGGAAAGAAACAATGACGTACTTATGGAAAGAATTTGAAGACGAAGATTTGAAGAGAATGTTCACAAAATACACAGAACTGGGCACATCAGCTTTGCCAGAGGACTTGAATCAGAGGTTGTTAGAAGCGATCACCAACATGCAGTCGACGTACGCGAAGGCAACGATTTGTGACTATAAGATTAGGACGAAATGTGATCTTTATGTAGAGCCAGGTAACAAGAAAAACATCTTTCTTTTGTTGAATCTTTTTGCCATAGCGCACTAAGGAAGCCTGAGATCTGCCCAAGAACCTAATCCCAAAAATAGAAATAGGACCGCTATAAACATTTTAAATTCCAATATTACAGTCAGCGTCTCATACGCTACGCATTAAATTTATTGTATTCCAGACGTCACGAATATCTTCGCAAACAGTGACGACCCTGAGGAGTTGAAGTACGCGTGGGTGGAGTGGCATAAGGCTGCGGGGAGACCGTCCAAAGGGAACTTTACCGAATATGTGCAGATGGACAACGAGGCTGCTCATCTTAATGGTAAGACGATATTACATATTGGCACACACACACACCTTTACACACACACACACACACACACACACACACACACACACACACACACACACACACACACACACACACACAAACACACATACATACATACACACACACACACACACACACACACACACACACATACACAAACACACACGGTAGGTCACACGTTCCGCAGTTAGAATAAAAAAAGTCTCAATCATCCCACACGTCGACAGAAACGCATCCTCAGTGTTTAGTTCTGGCTAAAAAACTGATGTATCTGCTGGCAATACCATCGTTCACTCGTTGTTCTTCCCTATTTGTCGTCTGTAAACTTATTCCACTTCCTTCTCATGTCATCTACACAATCTCCACTTTTGAATTTTTCAAAAGGTTTTGATTTTATTTTATAGCCCTCTACCCCACTAAATATTTGCTGCAGTTATTTGTACATGGTAGCTTTGCCTCATTTACTTATGCCTCCAGGATACGACAGCGTTGCCGAGTGGTGGCTCAGCGAATACGAATCTTCAGACAGCGAGGAGCAGTTCGCCACACTCTGGAACCAAATCAAACCGCTGTACCAACAGATCCACGCGTACGTGCGAGGCAAACTGCGAGCCAAGTATGGGGAGAATGTGGTGTCGGCTAGAGGGCCTATTCCTGCGCATTTGTTAGGTAAGCTATTTATTTACTTCATTCGTCACGTTCCACAAAAAGAAATGCTATTTTCCCATACTATGAGAAAGACCAAATCCAGCTTACCACAACATAAGACAAGTCCAAGTCACAATTTTTCTAGCAATGAGGCAATGTAGGTACTGAGAACCAGATTTGAGTAGTTCTTCATTGTAAAACAGATGAGAGAAGAAAAAGATGGAAGATTCTTCGCGACTTGTTTTATCTTGCAAGGAAGATACAATATTTTCAGATGGAAACTCTGTTAGAGTCTGTTCGGAAAGAGAAGAGTCTGGAAGAGACTCTATAGGCAGTCTCAAAGTCCTAAAGGTCTTTTTATCAAGTTGACATTATCATTGCCCTTTACAGGTAACATTTGGGCCCAGACCTGGACCAACATTGAAAAATACGCCATACCCTATCCTGATAAACCTGACGTAGATGTAACAGCTGCATTGATCGAACAAGTAAGTTTATTGTTTTTTTTTTAATTGTCCTCTTCTCGAAAGTGACAAAGCAGTTACCTACGAATCTTAGCATTGAGAGATAGCAGGCAAGGCGTGAAGCCTCTAACTAAAAACCACAATAAGCTAGATTTTCTTTCAGATTGGAAGGTCCTCTGATCAAATTACAGTCGCTTTCATAAAAACCAGGGTACTGGCCAATTCTTACCGTACAAATCGTACCAAAATTATCTAGTGAACCCAGGCTTCCTTAACGAACCATTTGTAAAAATCCAGGATAACTTTAGGAAGTTAATCTATTCCAAAGGCGGGCTTAACGATCCTTAGACTTAGGTATGTTTGTATCGTAAATATCTTTAAATTATACTTCTATAAATTTTACCGCGCTGTTTCAGAACTACACTCCATTAAAAATATTCAAGACTGCCGAAGAATTCTTCACGTCTCTCAACCTGAAGGGCTTACCAGATCTGTTCTGGGATAAATCCATCATTGTGAAGCCGGACGATGGTCGAGACATGGTGTGCCATGCGTCGGCTTGGGACTTTTTCGATGGCGAGGATTTCAGGTAATCTATAATTAGTAATTTATATTTTCTTTAGTGTGGTGTGAATCAATATTAAGGAGATCGGAAAGAACCAAAAACGTTGACATACCTTAGAGAGTTAGCAAAATAAGTGGCACTGTAAGAAGCATAATTTGATAGTCTTACGCAACTAGTCGATCCCCAACGATAACAAATATTCCTTTTATTAACTTTTCACATCTTTGGTTATTTTAACGAACGTTCTACAACATCACCAACCATCTGCTAACTTAGACTAGCCATGGGATGAAGCTTCTTTTATTTGCGAGCGTTAAATACCAAATTAAACTTTATTGTCTTCAGAATTAGACAGTGCACAGAACTGACGAGCGCATTCTTCAAGACTACCCACCATGAACTGGGACACATTCAGTATTACTTGCAATACAAAGACTTGCCGGTCGTATACAGAGAAGGAGCTAATCCAGGTAATTTCAGCACAACTCAACATTTTCTGCATGTCAAAGACATTCACCCCCCTCCCCCTGCATCCCCTTAGTGCGTGTAATATCCATGTATTAAAAAAATATTTGTTGAAATTTGAACTTTAATAGCTGTCAATAGAGTTGAATCTTCTTCTTCCTCGCGTTATCCCGGCATTTTGCCACGGCTCATGGGAGCCTGGGGTCCGCTTGACAACTATATAGAGACAACTGTCAATAGAGTTGAATATCCGCCATATATGACTCCGTATGCGGTAAAGGGTTACTTAAACTAAAGATAACGGCATCATCTGTTACCTTTACCAAGTTACTTTAGTACCTAACTATTAATGTAATAGTAGGATACCAAGATGTCATGTCAGATGTCTGGTCTGACCAGGTATTCAAAGAACTACAATCAGATGCCGATATCACATGCTCTCCACCAGCTCAAGACGCAACAAGTTATTTATTTATTCGTATGGCAAAAATACAATCGTTCATAGTATGATATACGAGTATAATATATTATAGCAGTACGCCCAATTGCTGGATCCATTGGGTGGCATTGTTGTCTAGGGTGAACAAGTCCCCCGGGTTGCCCTGGTATTTGGTGAGTAGGCAATCGCGCATAATGTGGTCCATGCTCTGCACCGCAGCTCCGCAACAACAACGCAACAAGTTTACTAGATACTATAAAAAAAACATTCTAGATTGGACTTTGTGCCGTTGTTAAAAGATTTACAAATGGTCCGATAACAGTGTGGATGATGGACTGATGATACAATGTTTTCTTTGAAGTTACGGTTCTCAGCAGTGAAAGACCGACTTAAGGAGTGAGCTTGACTGAAAATACCTGCATTAATAGCTATACAAATTTTGTGTAGGTTTCCACGAAGCGATCGGTGACGTCATAGCCCTGTCTGTATCAACTCCGAAGCATCTTCGAGTTGTAGGTCTGTTGAAGGATGAGACTGATGATGACGAATCTGAGATTAATCAGCTATTCAAAATGGTAAGTTAAAAACATGTTATTAGTCCAGATTTTTTTCACGTGAATAATGGTATTTTTGGAACCTAATACCACCAAAGTGAATTTATGTTAACCCCTCTAAAAATATACCTCTATATAAACTTACCCCCTCTAAAAATATATCCAAACAGTTTTGGTCATCTTAACTAACGTCAGTCATTGACAATGTGTTCTGTTTCTTCCAGGGTCTTGACAAGATAGTCTTCCTTCCCTTTGGCTATCTTCTAGACTTATTCCGCTACTCCGTCTTCCGAGGTTTCACTAGTTCTAGAGACTACAACTGCCACTTCTGGCAATTAAGAGAGGCCCTGCAGGGAGTGGAGCCTCCAGAGACTAGGACTGAAGATGACTTCGATCCTGCAGCGAAGTACCATATTACTGCTGATGTTGAGTACATGAGGTAAGGATTTTTCGAAGTACATGCTTAGATTATATATGCAAATTGTAAATTCCATTCATTATCCAACTCGTTTTTATTAATGATATCGTGACCATCGTAAATCCTTTTGGTGATTTCTGTCACTGCGGATTTCCATCTCATACTTATGTCGATATCCTCTAAGGTTATACTATTGTTTTTTATAAACTCTTCTACTCCAATGAACTCTTGAGGATGATCAATCTCAATCGCGTCTTGAATCCTTAAGCTCTATTGAATCTTCTTCTTTCTCGCGTTATCCCGGCATTTTTGGCACGGTTAAGAAAGCGACTGCCATCTGACCTTCCAACCCAGAGGGTAAACTAGGCCTTATCGGGATTAGTTCGGTTCCCTCACGATATTTTCCTTCACCGAAAAGCGAATGGTAAATATCAAATAATATTTCGTACATAAGTTCCGAAAAACTCATTGGTACGAGCCGGGGATTGACCCCGCGACCTTCGGATTGAAAGTCGCACGCTCTTACCGCTAGGCCACCTCTAGCGCTCAAGCTCTATTGATTAATCTTTATTATTTCAGGTACTACATCTCGTACATAATCCAGTTCCAGTTCCACCGAGCGCTCTGTCAGCTCGCCGGCGAATATGTTCCCGGTGACCCCAACAAATTGCTGTCCAAGTGCGATATCTATAACAGCACGAAAGCTGGTGAAGCTTTGGGGTAAATGGTTTTTCATAACTTGTTCCAAACTTGCCTCACTAATTCCATGTAGAGAAAAAATTAAACTTTTGTGAGACACATTTTAAACTGTTTAGACGACAAAGGTTTCACTCACTTGAATTTTTAGTCGCTATAGGCGACATGTTTCGGGCCCGTCGGGGGTCCTTCCTCAGGCCCGAGTCCAACAACAACAATGCGATTAAAATATTGAATCTATTTCAGTAAAATGCTACGAATGGGCTCCTCCCGCCCCTGGCCTGACGCCATGGAAGTCCTAACCGGCCAACGCAACATGGACGCCAGCGGTCTCATAGAATACTTCCAACCGCTGTACGAATGGCTGCAGAAGGAGAACGAACGCACCGGGGAGTTCATAGGATGGGAAGCTAGCTCTGTCCGTGAGTAACATTTGGAACTTTATGACAACGTAATAAGACTCACCATGGGGCTATTCATAAATTACGTCATTTCAAATTAGGGGGGGGGTCTGGACATCGGATGATGGTAGCATGACGTAGGAGGAAACGGGGTCATTCGAAGCATGATTTTTGGATGATTTTAGGGTGAGGGGGGGGTCGAAAATCGCCAAAAATCGATGACGTAATTTGTGGACAGCCCCCATGATGGCTGGTCAGAGTATTTTGTTAGTATATGAAGTACCTAATGGAAGCATAAAAGGACGCCATAGGATTCATGGAGTGATTCCAGCCGCTGTACGAATAGCTGCAGAAAGAAAGCTCTGTCCTTAAGTATATTTGTAACCTTATTACAACGTAATAAGATCCACTGAATTGATGGTCAGTATCTCTTATTATATGTCATTATGACTGCGCAATAGAGAAGCCAGTGGGGTCATTGAATATTCCCAGGTGAGCGAGTGGGCAAAATGCCCAACGCGCTTCCTGCGTTACCGCCTTGAATCGCGATATAACCTTAGCACCATGAATGACTCGGAGCTCCGCGGAGGGAGGATCAAGTCCCTCTTGCAAGCGACTCCCGAGCTATCGGCCTCTGAGCATAAACAGCCAGCCCGGTCAGTCTCCTCCGCCAGAGGAACACACAAATAACCACTCAAGCACCCTTTTTCACGCTTTCTAAGAGCGGTCATCTCAGGCCATTGACGGATAATATCTAAGGACGGGCTAATGGGGCACTAAAAATGGTACTAGTTCAGCGGTGTTACTCAGGAATTCCAGCCAATCGTGCAGTCTAACGCAACTAGTTGGGACCAATAGCGCGCGTAATGCGAACTCGTCAACCAATCGCGCGCGTGATGCGAACTGATCAACCAATCGCGTTGTAGCGGTGTCACACCGCTGTACTGGCCCCTGTCATGCCTCATTATTATTGATATCTATGTCCATGTCTCAGGCCAAATACTATTTATTTTGCTATAACTATGTTTTTAATGGGTTTTGTGCTAGGTTTAATCAAAAGGTTTAATACCTATGCTTATTTTCTTATTTTACAGAATACTGTACACAAGAACAATTGATGGCGATGGAAGACTCGGACTTCGCAAAGAAATTGGATACTCTCGTAAAAAAACAAGTGTAAAAGTAAGTAAGCGTCCGATTTTACATATTTATGAGTACAAAAAGCTCTCGTAACAAAGCATAGTAATTAGTTCTGAAATTAGCACAGGATTGACGAATTTCTACATTTCAAATGTAGGTTGAGGTGAAGAACAATTTGCACTTAGTGACGCATCCTTGGAGTTGATCATTTGGTTGAAAGTTAAAGTAGGTATAGGGGGTAAGATCAGGTAAGGTAGTACGAATAGTGAATATGTGACGTTCCACGGGAAAAGGTACCTTATGAGGGTTTCTAGTTTCGGAGATATTAAATGTTTTGTAAAGAGGTGAAAAAATGCTAAATTTTTTTTTATTGTGTGATCTGAAACCTTAATGCCTAACGTTTGTTTACCTGTTTTTATTTTTGTTATAAGTTAGTTATAAGCCTAGTAATGTCGTCTCAGAGTTTAGTAGAAAAGGTACCTTATGGAAAAAAGATTGAAAATTCCCAAAAAAACTAGTCAATACGGGAAAAGAAGTTTGGTAGAGAACTGTATTAGCATTCTGCAAAACTAATTTGATAATTTCAGTTCTGGTTGGGGCGCCTCGCAAATATTATAACCGTACATAGACCGACATCACAAATCCAAGTAGACTGCTATTATACCAAAGTTACTCTCGTCAAGTCTTTCTTAACTAGAATAATCTTCATTTGGTTTGGTCGCATGCAGTAAATCAGCCATTGGTTTGCTGAAAAATGCCAATACCCGACGCATTACCTTAAGGAATATCTGAGGTCATTGAACCTCAATGCCGCTTATCTTCAATAGCAACCGAAATATATTATTGATAAGAAATAGACGATTTATACCATCTTAACCCCAAAATATTATTAGTTTATCCTAACTGTTCCATCATCATCATGCCTCATCATGTAACTTGACCACAAGGTACCTTTTCATTACATACAAATTATTGGTCTTTTTTAGACGGACGAAGAACTAATTAAATTGGTGGCAGTTTAATGTAAATTAATATTTTCTATTCATAAAAGATAAACTATAATATGATTGATATTTTGTAGTGATGTATTATTAGATTTATTTCCATAAGGTACCTTTTCGTAAATGTATGGAGCAAATACTGTTATTGTTATGTAAGTTTAAAGTGGCATAAGGGGTTAAATATAGTATTTAGTTGGGGTTTTAGGATTTATTTCATTTGAATGACAGAATTTCTTTCATATGTGCTCAGAAAAATTGATTGTGTGTCACATTAAAAGTAAAAATATTCAATTTTGTGATTTTATATGAAAAAGTCAGAAAATACATTTTCACCTCTAAATCGGTATTGTTTTTTGCTTAAACTGTCTGTCAGTGTCGTTTTCTAATAGATAAAATTTAAATCTTGAGAGCTCATTGCAATCAATCGTGAAAATGAAATAAAACTTTATTTTCAAGAGATTGGTTAGTATACACATAAATCAGTCGATATCAAAAGTTTCTATTTGCATTACAGAACAAGTCGCAATATTTTTTTAATCTCAGATATATAAGGCATTATTATTTGTAGTCAACTATGTAACTTACTTCAGGAACATAGTTTTTTAGGCGGCTAAACTTAAAACTTCTCTATCGTAAAGTTGCTCATTTCACAACATTATTTTCAAAAAATCATATCTCTGTAACTACGCAACCTAGAAGGTTGATCTTTTGTGTTATCGATAGCTTATTTATTGTAGATTACTGGGGTATGCATAACTCCATACCCGCCATAAGGTACCTTTGACCGTGGGACGTCACATATAATCAGGCGTTACTTTGCGGAAATCCATATTAATTAAAACGTAAATATTACTTTGCTAATCCGCGAAAAGCTTTTTGTTTTTGCTTTTCGCGGATTAGCAAAGTAATATTTTCGTTTTAATTAAGGTAATACGAGTAATAAAAAATGGAGAAAGTAACTTTAAAATTAATGTAATGCTGACAAACTCATGTTTGTACCTAAGATATTGTTGTTTATGTTTACGTGTCTTTTTTCTACGTGCAATATTTTAGATATTACTATGCGTCTTTTTTATTTTGGTAGGTACTTTTATTCTTGTGTTTTCGTTTTTCCAGATCACTACACAGCAGCTGAGGGGTCATCGAGAGGAATAATTTATTAGCATTGTACATAAACATCATATAATAATTACCTATTTAAAATTGTGTAATGTTTCTTATTTCTTACACCTAAAAAATAACTTTTTTTTTTAAATCTGGCTACCTAAATTAAGGGGTTCTATAAGCTCACGTAATATCAGATAGGGTAAGACAAACACTGGGCCAAGAGTAACACTTGTTGGGAATCCTCATACTGTTACTCTTGCCCCGAGTAAAATAAATTAAATAAACTATGTTTGTCTTGTCTTATCCCATATCTGACCTTATCTCTCTTAAATTTATTGCGAACCTCGTTTTCAAGATATATTTCAAATGTTTTTTTTTTATCTTTCACGCGATATCATCCAGAGCCAGTCATCCAAATGTTATGATATTCTGAAATATTCCAAACAATAGTTTGTTAACGTATTTTTGGGCCACCCTTATTATACAGGGTGACTTTTGTTATCACTGACTAAACTCTGTGGGGTGAATATGTACGTAATACTCAACAACTTTCACTATGGGGCTAACCCCGAAATCGCGAAAAAATCTGCTGTTCTACAGAATCTTAGGTACATTGACTCTGATTCACCGAAGTATGAGACGTCAGATTTTTTTTCGCGATTTCGGGGTTAGCCCCATAGTAAAAGTATGACCTATGAAATAAAACTATTGAAACGGATTATATCGCGTATATTCAATTCATAGTACATCCCGACGTTTCGAACCCGTGGTCAACGCGTGGTGGTTTTATTTCATGAGTAACTATTGCGGTAACCGAAGACAATATTTAGTATGACCTACATATTCACCCCTCAGAGTTCGGTCAGTGATAACTAAAGTAACCTGTATATTTGTTGAACCCTTGACAATCGCTAGCGAATTCCTGGAAGTTCGCGTAGTTAAAGCAAACCTGCGATAAAAATCTTAAAGTTAGCAACCTTAATTAATTACACAAACGGGTCTACCGCGATATAATTTATTTTCATTGTTTTTACCTTAAATTCCGAGTTTAGTGGTGTTTTATTTTTACTCCGTTGACATTTGCTGGGGCGTCAGTCTTTTCGTGACCACAGCTGGTGCAACTCAGCTGAAACGTCGGAATTTAAGGTAAAAACAATGAAATTATATCGCGGTAGACCCGTTTGTGTAATTAAATAAGGTAAAATTAAATATGTGTAGGTACAGTCAACTGTTAAAATATGTGTGCACAAATCAGCTCAAAAATATGTCCCATAGCTCTTATGTCAGCGAATTAAGAACTATGAGACATTTTAATAACAAAACTTCCGTGAGACACAGACATATTAAATATATGCTCCTGATGGCAGTCCTCGGTACGGAGTGAAACATGTCGAGCGTTTTTCGACTTAAAATACGTTGAGTGACCCGTTTTTAATATATTTATTATAACTATGAGACACATTTTTGAATTAGTTGGCTACACCCATATTTTTACAGTTGACTGTACAAAACGCGAGAGCTTATAGTGTTATGTTGACAACCTTTCTTAATAGTGTTACGCGTGTTCTTGCCCTGTCCTAAATGTTTGAAAGGCAGGATGTGACACAACGGCGACACAGCCCTGACCGGCACGCAGAATGGCCAGACGATCATTGTTCCATGTGGTAACTCATTGAACAACAATCTAGAAAAATCAGGGTGTCTGTAATAAGCAGACATCGTAAATTTATACCGGGTTTGGCCTGTAACACGAGCAAATAATTAAAACATAGATTGTACTCCTCAAAAGGTGACACTTTTATTCAACAACTTTTAAAAATTATGAAGTATTTAGACTCCCTATTTTTCATACAAAATAAATATTATCTTCAATGGACGCCATCGCCACGCCATATCATTACGATTGAAGTTGCTTGTCATGCCTTAAACATAACAAAATTCATAATACATTGCGTCTTAATAGAATAAACTTTAAAATGTATTAAAAATCAAACCACAAGTTATTTTTAAAAGTCACTGAACAAATAATTTATTTATTTATTTATTTATTACTCAAATAAGTGACACAGCATTACAGTAAAAACTAAGGCACTGTGAAACTACAAAATAAGAATACAAGAAAACAACAACAAAACTACAAATAAAAACCAAACACAAATTAAACATTAAATTTGGGCGACGACGTAACAGCGTGGCTCCGTTAATGATAATGTTGTTCAGTATGAGGAGTACAGCCTACAGTAAATTTTTTTGCTCTTATTATATACAGGCCACACCCGGTATAGCATTTTTGGTGCAGCGGAGTGGTGTTAACGGAATTGGTATAGATAATTCCAACTGAAATGTTAAATTAAGGTTAATATTAACGTAATTAACGCTAATTAATCATTGGGGTTGAAATTGTTTATACTAATTCCATTAACACCACTCCGCTGCACCGAATGCTATAAAATTTACGATGTCTGGTACAATGACCTTTTATTTTACTTACATCTATGGTCTGGTAATAGCAAAGACATATGTAACTTCGTATAAGACGAATAAAGTTTAAGGAAAAAACGTGCCTCAGATTTCAAGTAAAAGTCATTCTCGAATAGATGGCGCACACACCTTTAGCCTATCCTCGGCTAGATGGCGTGACGACACCGTTTCATATTTAACAATTTTAACACATAGATATCAGTGAATGAACATGGATCAAAATGATATAAAAATAACAAAATCATTTTATCCATATATATACATTTTTTGATAACTTTATACGTTTTCATTTTGAGTTTTAGTCGTGTGTCGATAGATGGCAGTAAATTTACAATGACAGGACCCCTCTATACTATCTATTCTTTTTGGTAATAGGTAATAAACAGCACAGATTTTGTACTTAGGTCAGCAGTGATCTATAATATTTTTCAAACTCGATGGGTAGGATGACAGCTGTCATTTCAATAGAATTTTGCGAGATTGGCGTTCTTAGGTTATAAATTATATGGAGATGACACCTGTCATCCTACCCATCGAATTTGAAAAATTCTATAGCATCCTGAGACTCAGAAGCACTTTTGTTGATTTTGGAACCCTTAATAAAAGTTCAAAATAGATTGCGGAATATGTACAAAAAATTGTACGCAGGTTTTCAGGAGGCTAGAGTTGGACGGACCACGCTTTTCCTGCAGCTTTCATGCGCGTGCTACTAGTATTAGTGCTTATAGAGGCCTAGAGGGATATGTATGCGTTCTTACTGCCAAGTTTGTGCAAAGTTCGCGTGGTCAAAGTCTATCGCCTCTAATACTTAGGAATTGGAAATTTATGGTGTCGCTTTCTGTGTAGAGTCTATCTTTGATGGACTCTGGTAAAATCTCCGAACCTCACAAAAAATGCCTACGTCCTTCATGAATCTAATTATAACTTATGCCATTAATATAAATTAAAAAATGTATTAATTGAAAGTTTATTTATAGCAGATGATTGACCGCAAATTGTTATTTTTTTACCAATACTAATAAAAGGCGAAATGAAGAATAGCCAAACTAATTTGGATGGGTGATATAAGTGAGTGACCCAACAAAGAAAATTCCACGTTACGTACAAAAACTACACTATTCAAATGCTTTGTCCTTTTTTTCCAACGAAATTCTAATCTAAATACATAAACAATGACATCACGTGTTTTTGTGTACATCAGAATTGTATTTTTTGCACGTCCTATATTTTCCGCTCTATTTCTTCACGTTGCACAGTCGCTATCAGATATATCTAACGGGCAAGGTGCTCACAATATCTGAACACGCACTCTAACGCGTTGACAATAGAGGCGTGTTCAGATATTTTTGAGCACCTTGGCCGCTCCGTTATATCTGATGGCGACTGTACAGACTTAACTTGGCTTTAAATGCAGCTTTATAGTTCTTACTTCCACCATCTTAAGGTTTAAAATAGAAATTATCGTCAGTAGAAGGTTGTCAGTCATTACCACTCATACCGACAGCAGTGATGGTCATTTTTGACGATGTGGGCGGGGTGGTAATGTGACAAATTGTTATTTCAAGTACAAAAACCCTAATTGTAGTAACATATGTAACAAAAGAGTAGGAAGCCGTATTTGGATTTGACATTAGAATGAATAATCTTGACGCTCAAAGTCATATGACGTCATATTATTTAAGTACCTACTCAAAAGTTAAGAAAATTCGAGATGCTTATTTTAGAACTTTTAGTTATTAGTTATCAGAGTAAATTTAATAAAAAAAATGAACAGGCAAAGAGAATAACTCAATAAATCATTGGTGCAGGTACCCAAGTACTATTTTTAGGATTAAATTATAATGTAGTACTGAAGTGTTGTAAATATTTTTTACAGGAATCAATACTTCGATCTTTTGTTACTCAGACGCGTACGTAATAAAGGTCAAAACACCTGGGTATATTTTAACATCTTAGTTCGGAGGTCAATACTCTTCCGTCCATGCACTTTGTTAAACATCCCAATTAGAACAGTTAGACGCGCAGGGCAAAATGTGCCATGTCAAGGTTCCTCGATGATTCTGTTGAAATTTAGCACAAAATGTAGTAGTAAGGTGCTGGGGAATTGTACGCCTACAGTCTAGTGTGGTTTTAGCGTAGGTTGCTTGGGAGCCTAGCTAAAATGACAATTAAATATATTAAGAACGGGTCACTCACGTATTTTAAGTCGAAAAACGCTCTTAATCTAATTCTTCTTAATATATTAAATTTGTCTGTGTCTCACGGAAGTTTTGTTATTAAAATGACAATTGTTCACCGACAAACGAAAAGTAAAAATACTAAAAATATATCGCTATGGCAGGTGCGAACTAAGTTATTACTATGTATACAATTAAGTTTTACATACACTACATACACACCTAGGTCGAAAATGCATTCAAGATGACACTATAGAAGTACTTAGGTTCGTATATACAAAGGATTCGCTTACCAGCAACCTAAATAATCTAATTAGTCGTCAAGCAAAAGCTGAAAGAAGAATTTAACCAAATGTCAAGTCAGAAAAGAATAATAATCTGCCTATATTAACGGTAAATAAATACCTATCGATATACGAGTAAATAACATAATAGTGAACAATGATTTGTTATTTCGCGAGTGCGCTATCATTGGTTTTAGTCCAGGCAGATTTAACTTCACAGTATTAACTTTATTACCATATTTGGATAAAATAAACGTACATTCCCACACCATCTGGGTCAAAGTGTGACCAGAATTTTCCATATAAAGTTTCAAAACATACAGAGCACAGAGGTACTGACAGTTTTGTTTATATGATGTAAGTGCCACTCCCTGAATACTAAACACCTTGTTGACGAAGCTTGGGAATAAAATCATAGTCATTGTCGTAGGTACCTTCGTGCATACGGTGAACTGAGAATTAATCAACCTTATTAGAACCACATAAGGACTATCGATGATCAGTTACGAGTTTTGTTGTTATATAGGTAACTTGAAGGTGAGCAGAATTGTTCCATTTATAATGTACTAGATATGCATATTAGGTTAAAGATGGTCATGATCATGAGATAATTATGGGAACTAGGTAAATGCCGCGAATACCTTAAAGTGAAGAAGTGAAGATCATCTGATGATACCTAACCTTACAGATGATTATGACCGAAAAAGCCTACAAATTTAAAAGGTTGTATGTTGTATATTGTGTAGACCAGAGTTGCTAATCTTTTTCAATCCGCGGCGCATCAAGTTTAAAATTTAATCTCGGCGCCCTAACCTGGCTAGGCTATTCGAAATAGATAGGTAGGTACATGGTGAGGAGGATTGCCTCACGGCGCCCTTCTTTACTGTCTACAGCGCACCAGGGCTCCGCGGCGCACAGTTTCGGAACCCCTGGAACATCACATCTGTTACTCTGTGAAGATAATGCTCTCAACAGTACCGAAATATCAACAATTCGGAACAATACATTTAAGCACATGGAAAATATTCTTAAGAGCCTGATGGCTCTTGTCGTTGGAGTAATCGCCATTCCGTTCTTCTCTCTGCCACTGTTTAGAGCTCCTGATAAGTCACTACGTTGATCGTTGATTTTCTCTTTGGCCTGGTCAATATATGCACGTCTCGGTCTTCCTCTGCTTCTCTATTTTTCTATTCTGCCTTCAATTATAGACTTTATCGTCGGTGCGAATAAAAAAATCGCCATGTATTTTTAAGCTACTTTTCATGAGACAAAAATAACTGTTTATTTTCCTGTTTGTAATATATTTGTTGCACCTGTATTTTTTTTTCTAATACATCAATGATTTTTACATGATACTCATGAAGAAAATAAACAGTTTTTTTCGTAATTTTTTACAATATTAAATTTTAACCAAAATTTTGCTACATAGCGACTTAAATTTGGTTCACTTAAAATCGTCATGTGTGAAGTTTGTACACATAGCGATTTGTTGCCAAAGTAACATAGTACGAGAGATGATACATAGCGATTTTAGGGTCTATGTCGGGTAATCCATTCTGCAATAAATCGCCATGTGCAAAATTATCGCCATCAACCTCGACGGAAAACAAGGCATTTAATTTCGTTATGTGCTAAAAAGACACATAGCTATTTTTTTGTTTCTGTTCTATTTTTTTTTGTCCAAATGTTGTTCTGTGTTCACATAGCGGAATTGTTATTTTCAAAACTAATAAAGATATAACAAAAATATTTATGTGGGTCGACGGGAAATTGAAAAAGGAATTCAGATATGCCAAAATCAAAAAATCGTAAAAAAACACATAGCGATCTTTTTATTCGCACCGACGTTATGTAAGTATCCTGACGTATCAGGTGCCCCAGATTTTGTTTACTCTTTTTTAAAAACATAAAGATACATACTATAGTTAAGTACCTACCAGGCCCCTGTTTCACCAACGTGACAGGTGCGACGAATTGTAAAATCACTGTTGCTGACGTCACAGGCATCCATGGGCTACGGTTACCGCTTACCATCGGGCGGGCCGTATTCCTGTTTGCCACCATCATTGTATTATTAAAAAAAACTTTATTATATCGGATAAAAACAGATATTTCTCCTGCGAGGTTTCTGACAATTGTCACAAGAAACACTACAATTGTCACGAAATTCCGACATATAACTCATTACCTGTCAAGAATTACCTACAATTCTTCTAAATCTTTGACAATTGTCAGAAACCTCGCAAGAGAAATATCTGTTTTTATCCGATATAATAAAGTTTTTTTAAATAATACAATGATGGTGGCAAACAGGAATACGGCCCGCCCGATGGTAAGCGGTAACCGTAGCCCATGGATGCCTGTGACGTCAGCAACAGTGATTTTACAATTCGTCGCACCTGTCACCGATGTGAAATTGGGGCCAGATCTTTCGTATCAAACGACTTAGCGACTACTTTAGTTTAATAATTATGTGAGCCTTTGTGGCTAGTGAACTTGACCGTCAGAACAATCGGTATTACATTGAGTCCACATAATGCCGTAATAAAACCACTGGGTAGTAGTTACTCGCACGAGTGCTTGCCGATTGCGAAACAGAAGGTCAAGTGCTTGTACGAGTATCTAGACTTGAATGTAGGTATACCTATTCTTTTATTGGGCCTTTTACTCGTTCCGGGGTCTCGTAGTTAACCATGAAATAAAACTATTGAAACGGATTATAAAGCTGTAAAGGGTTTGCAACGTCGGGATGTAGTATGAATTGAATATACGCGATATAATCCGTTTCAATAGTTTTATTTCATGAGTAACTATCGCGGTAACCGAAGACAATATTTCGTAGTTAACCATTTAAACAGGGTTAAACTGTACTGTATAAACCATAGTCTAATAAAACATGGTCTTCCATTCCCAGAGTGACACGGGCCTACGTCACAACAACATGGCCGCTATATATAGCGCTATCGCATATTATCATATAGCGCTGTCGCATGATGACGTAGGCCCGTGTCAGTTAGGTGACCTAGAAAAGACGGGAATGGAGTACCAGGCGGAGTATATTATTATACCATGGTATAAACGATTGACTCCAAGTTAGTTAACCCTGGAACGCGCAAGTAAGCCAGAAAGTTTTTACGTGGTTAAACATTGTACAGTCGCCCACACTGTTAACTGTACATCGGTGGACCTTATGCTTTTTGTAATAAGGTCCACTGATGTACAGGAGTGTTGCTGTGTGTACTGTATCCTTACCACGAACTTAAGTATTAAGCAGAAAGGTCTGCAAACTTTGCCATAAAGCTTCGTAATAAATTAAATGAAAAAATTCAATGTCTAAACTCTAAATCATAATTAGATTATTTGTTTGTAAAATAGTAAATTCCTTTTTATAAATAAATGCGCTAAGATAATTTATTTATTGGTAATTTTACGCCTACGATTTAAAAAAGTACTTTTATTTACTTATTTTTACATAAATACAAGACGCGCTAGTAAAAAGTGGCAACATTGTCTTACTTTTTTTGGAATCTAATTATGATTTAGAGTATAGGGCGAACTATCCCAAAACCCATAATAAAATATTTTAATGTTATCTAGTCGTAATTTGTTTACTTGATTTGTGTTTGCTCGTGACCTCTAAACAATACAAAAGGGCAAAAATACAGAATAAAACAATACAATAGCTATGTGATACAATCTTTTAAAATAATTAACTTGAAATTCCTAAAATATTCAGTGATTTAATGACTATGTTAATGTACTGAGAGCATAACTGTTAATTAACAGTAAAACAAAGATGTTAAGCACACAGTATAGGGAAAAATGTTGACAGTGCCATCTATTGGCAAGGCAAAATATGTCATAGAGTCTGTGCGGGATACGAGTCACACAGATCAATTCGAATGTACATTGACATTATAAGAGTTAAAAGCTTTTTAATTTTTGTATGTATTTTTTTGCTCTAAACTATACTATACAAGTAATACTATACGTATTTTCCATAATATCAATATCCAGGGACGAAAATGAGGATTACGTTTGTATGGAAAAGAGGTAGCTCACTATCGTCGTAATATGTAATGTACAGTGATCGTACATTTTCCAGCATTTTTGGTGCAGCAGAGTGGTGTTAACGGAATTGGTATAGATAATTTCAACTGAAATGGTAAACTAAGGTTAATATTAACGTAATTGACGCTAATTAATCATTAGGGTTGAAATTATTTATACCAATTCCGTTAACACCACTCCGCTGCACCAAAAATGCTGAAAAATGTACGACCTCTGTGTAACATGTGTCACAGAGATTATCAATATAGATTATCAATATTATATTATAAATACCTAATACCAGTATTTAGCACAATTTTTTCTAGCAAATTTTATAGTTATAGCACAATAATCTCATCATGTGATATAATATAATTTTATAATATAGAGTCTGTGCGGAAAGAGAAAAGTCGTGGAATGTATGGGGCCCAATAATATAGAATGTATGGGGCCCAATACATTCCACGACTCTTCTCTTTCCGAACAGACTATACTAGTCGGAAATGTCGGAATAAGAAACGGGCCAGGTAAAAGACATCAACGAGGTACATTTTGCAACACAAGGAAAGCCTACGAGCCCTGGAAACAATATGCGTATGGCACATAATTAAGTTCACACATACACACATACATACAGACACACATACATTTACATATAGCCGTGGGAATTAGTCACAAACGGTACAATGGGAAAATTGCGTATCGCATGTCAAGACGCCTTGGGAGGGCATGGAGCTGGTAAATACCCCTTTATTTTAATGTACAATGGTTACATACAAGTAAAAATTGAGGTAAGTCATTTAAGTGTATTTCTGTCTAAAACGTCACAGAACTACAAAACTTACTCTTTTTAAGATAGCTTAGTGTTTTTAATCCTAAGCCATCTTAAAAAGAGTAAGTTCTTACTCCATATTAATAACTAACTGAAAAAAACTATAGCCCTTCTGTGGTCGTGTGAAAAATAAAAAGACAAAAGAAAAATACCAATATCCTAGAGTTAGACCAAGTAAAAGTCTGCAGCGATTTTGATAGCCCACCCACGCAGTGCAAGTGTTAGTTATACGTCATAATTTGATAGACGTTTGACGTTTAAAATAACACTTGCACTGCGTGGGCTATCAAAATCGCTGCAGACTTTTCTTGGTCTAACTCTAACAGTAATATAATATGTACATTAATAGTTCATTATTACCGCTTTTCTTCAAGTCACACCTATGTCCTATATGTCCATTGGCGACAGTAATTGCTTACCATTAGGCGACTCATCTCCTAGTTTGTTCCCTATAATCATAAAAAAACAAGAATATATTATTTGTCATTTTATGTTGAAACTCAAGATGTTAACCACAGTGGTGAATGGTATTATCATCTCTAGAAACATATCGCGAGTGTCTCGTCAAGTACCGACGCGGGCGCAGCTTGTCGGCGCGATAATGTTAAATAATAATATGCCTTAGTGTTACTACTGTTTTATCTGTAGTTTATAAACTATATTGCTCACCTTCGGAGTAAACTATTTTAAAGCAGTTCATTACTTATTTATTTGAAGATTATACTAATAATAAAGCATTTCCTTTCAAGTAACTTTTACAGACTCATAGATATTGTTAGTATGTACTTATAGCTATGTTAATGTTTACACTTATCACTATATATTATATATAGCATTAACCTTGGCAACTTACACATCCCTTTTCTTGGCAATGTATCATACAAGATACATACTTATACACACTCTTTTAGAGTTCTTTCTAAGAACATTTTTTTGCTCAAGCGCTAATGAGAAAATACTAACGATTTTTTTAATTTGCCAAGAAAAGGGTTAATGTTGTAATTTTCATTGGGAAAAGGCCCGAAAAAAAATAAAAACCCTTTTTTTTGCCGAATTTGCCTAAACCCATGTAACATTTTTTGCTCCATAAGACCTCAGAAATGCGTGGTTAAAATCTGTTGGGTTTAATTGGCCCACGGTGTATACCTATTACATACCTATGCGATTTTTATATTTGCTTAACAGAAAATAATTTAAATTTTCCCTCTAGCCTCCTAAGCGCCACTTGCACCATCCCACTAATCCGGGGTTAACCGGCTAAACCGTTAACCCAGTGTCAAATTGTACTGGTAACCATGGTAACTCCAGGATTAACCGGTTAACCCCGGGTTAGTGAATGGTACAAGTGGCCCTTAGACCCAGAGCCATTTTTGCAGTTTTGAATTTTGATTTGTGCTCCATTACACATCCGGCACATGGATATGGTGGGAAAAGCTCGTGAGTAGTTGACGGATCTTCTCTAGGGGGTAGGTAATTGCACAAGAGATCCCTATGGGTCGAAGTGTGTCCGCAAAGGGCCCCCGTAAACAATAAGATAAGATAAGTACTAGTTCTGTGGGCCGACCAATAACTGCGTCTTTTTGTTTTTGTAACATTTCGCAACGGACGCACCTTCGTCGCCCAAACACAAAGCAGGTCACGCCGCGGTCATAAACCCGTCACGTTCCATTTCTTATCCTTATCAATACTTTCACTTGAGCGTACTTCTTACTTGCCTGTTATCTAATGTAGGAGTGTTAGGTAAGATGTCTTTGTCACCTATTTTTATACTTTTTTGAGAATTTTTGAGGGTAACGACGAAAGGAAGTCCGGAAAAAAACTGTTATAAAAATGAAGACCGATAGTGTGCGTTTTGTTGTTTTTTTTGTTATCGATGCTTAGCCACTCACTTGCTTTTGGTAACTGTAGCTACCAGCTGTCACCCTTATTTTATTATAATATTAGAGGTCACTGAAAAATATCAAGCATGTGAGTGGTTAGGGGGGCTAGACAACATGACAATGGTTGATAGGAAATGCCAATCGAACATAATACCTAAGTACATGGAAATTGTCACATGACTTTTCGTAGTATCTGTCATTCATGTTTCCATTTGATCTGGCGGTTGTCAATTTGCGATTGTCTACTTAGCTAGGCCCCCAGCTGCCCTCGTTTTTTGTGACGTTATGAAGTATTTATGAAATAAAGGCAAAAAAAAATTGCCTCTAGGTTATCCAATCGTTCTGTATGGATATGATGAAAATATTCACCGCATTCGGTTAAAATTGATGAATAGAATAGATAGAATACTCTTTATAGGCACACCTCAGTAAAAGATACAGTTTAACCTCGTAACACCCAGGGCAATTTTGGCGCTTTTGAATTTGGAACTTTCTTTTATTTGTACTTGTTTGTACTAGGGGACTTAAGAGAAAAACAATTATAAGCTATATTTGAGCTGTGGGCCCCGCTGTTCCGCGAGTTCGAACATCTTCAACTGCGGTCAATTTTCCATTTTCCTTAAATGAATTTTACCGAAAAACCCTACTGAAATAACAGGTCTTCAAAGGGATATTAGGACTACCCAAATCTTGTTCCAGTCCTGCGCAAACGCAGCGTGTCATAATATTGCGCAACGGTTAAGTGCGTTATACAATCTCATTTACATTTGGAAACTGTCCCAGGGGATACTTAGGCATTGCTTAAGATATGCACCGGATATATCCATGTGCACATGTATATATAATTATGTACCTAGTACATCATTAGAAAAATATATAAAATTTCGATCGAACCTTGCTATTTATGTCATGTTTTCCACGATAGTCACGTTCTCACGTTGATACTAAGCCGATTTTGATGAATGTAGTGTCAATCGATTCGTATTTTCCGTTCAGATGACCATAAATTTCAACCAACTTCCAAAAAGAAGAAAGTTAAGTTACTAGACCTACGAAAATAAATCTGTACCTAGTTGTGTTTAATTTTTCGAACGTTTTACTTGTTGAATGTCTTACAATTATGAAATTCGGTATACCTACACTGTTTTGTGAAGTCGATTCTTATACTATATGGCAGTAGATGGCAGCGTGGTCGAGTTATAGTAAAGGAAAGTAACAATTTTGAAGCAGGAGGTCATTAAGGTTCATATAAAGGTTAAATCTGGGAGACCGAGCTTTGCTCGGACAATATATAAAAACTCAAAAATGCGCGTTTTTCCAGAGATAAGACCTAGCTGGATCGATTTATCGCGCCCGAAAGCCCCATACAGCATATTAATAAATCAAAAAATTAATAAACAAGAATTGCTCATTTAAAGGTATTAAATGGTTAAAAAAAATTTAGGTTAGATAAACTTAATTAATAATTTTAGCTGAATAAAATTTTACTTTACAGATTTCCTTAACTAACTCAACAACCCTGCCATGAAATTAAAACGCTGTTACCGATCATTACTGTAAAACTTATTCCACAGTAATCAAAACCCATGAAATTAATTAAAGTACCAATTAACAGGTTTATTAAGCACAATGCCGAGGATACACTGGTAATTAATAATTACCACGGTTTATGTTCTATTATATTACGGCGGCAACATTGTTATCATTTTCAATGTCGGTTCCGATTAATATTTTTACTTGTAAGTTAGCTGAGGTAATTGTAAGGTAAATATTTTAACTTTTAAGTAGGTAAGTCTAGGTTTTAAGCTAAGTCGATGACTTTTAGCAGCAAACATTATTTATGTCCTAAAATATTTGAAAAAACCACTTCAGATAATTTTAAGTTTCAGGAATCATCAAAATAAAAGCAATTAACATCTATATTATCATTATTATCAATTGAATCGCAGGTCTATGCAGTCCTTTTATTTTTCCCCTTAGTTTTAAACGTTATAGTTTACAACAAAGTAATTAAAGCACACATTTAGCAGTATAAGAATCATATTAATTAAAATTAACTCAGACCATGAAGCCAAAAAAATAGATCAATTGTCATAAATACGCACTTTATATGCCTCACTGTTTATTAAAACGCGTCGCGAATCCCAAACGATTGACGACCCTCAAAACCCCAAAGCTAATCATAATCATTTCGCACACTTAACCCCCAATTTATCGCCCTGTCATACTTGATTAGCTTAAACAATTATATCGTTACCTCGTCCTTCTACCAAGTCTTCTCGCTTCGCACGCTCAGTTGCCTTCGCGACACCATCACAGTACCACGCGAACATGGCGGGTGCAGAACTTTGTTTATTTATTGTACTAATACTTCAAGTCAAAGGGGATCCGGATCCTCAGTTAGACTTACCACCGATACCCCAAGTTTCGACGCAGAGGAATTTTGGATACGGTCTTCTCTCGAGCACACCAAATAATTTCCAATATAGTACCCCTCGACCTGTTTCGAGCACTCCAGGCGTGTACCCAGTGTCTTCCACCCCTTATAATACGGGGATTAGTCCTGATATTAATAATAATGGATATCCTAGTCTGGACAACGGGAATAGAAGGAATCCGAGCTCAACTGGACGTCCTTATGACAATGATGATAGAATAGACGTCAACAATGACCCAAATTTTAGAAGGAACGATCCAGGCTTCGCCAGGAATGACCCTAATTATCTTGGAGCGAATCCTTACGATATAAGAGGGAACGGTATAGATGATAGATTGGAGAGAGTGAATTTACAGCAAGTGAGGGAGTTTTTAGCTCAGGCGGATGAGCAGGCTTCGAAGGAGTGCACAAATAATGTGGCCGCCCAGTGGAACTTTGAGACTGAAGTTACTGATGCTACCCAACATGCTGCGGTGAGTACCCTTTATCTTCTAACCCCCTTGTTCAAAAACGCGCTACAAACCTCGATTAGCTAATAATCGTTTGTCTTTATCTGTCATTTTGACTTATGTATTTGTAAGAAAGGGATAAAACATAATTTAACTAAATCGGGCCCGTAAAGTTTTATGAATAAGGGGGTAAATATATAAGTAACACTAATAGGCAACGCAAAGCTTAAAGCGTTGAAGATGGAATCTTTAATTTTAAAAGACAGATTCATCAAATATTGATCAACTACAACAAAAAAAAATGTATATCAACCCCAAAGGTGGTGAAATTCTGAAGTTTTTCATGACTTTTCGCGGATATAGTCGCAAGTAGATGTCAGTAACGTTAATAAAACAATGAACGCAATTGATATCATGTGAAATTTACTCATGAGATAGCGTTTGAGTGGCATGCGACTATGGAAAAAGTTTATGGTTTGTGTAAAATTAAGAATTAGTTAAACAATAGGCACCGTGACTCAAACTAAGTTTTCTGAATGCATTTTGCAAATCGGTCATATTTAAAAATTATACTTCTGAAGTAAATGCAATTTTAGAAGTTTGTTAGTGTTAGCATCCTTGGTTCGTCTTATTTCTAAGTATATTTACTTTTGTTAACATATGCGAATTTTCTATTGTAATAGAAAATTCGGAAATACGCCATTTACTACAAACACTTCTGTATGAAAAATTACTCACGAACATCCCTATTAAAGCTTTAGTAATTTAAGAACTTAACTATTTAAACTTAAATAGCCTCAGGAGACAAACGAAATGCTAGTTCCATGTTCTAACAGCAACACCCAACTGACCATAGGTGGACCTTAAGTCTCAGGAATAAGGTTTACAGATCATCAGGTAACTGACAACATCATTCATAGTAGTCATTAAATTAACGACGTTTTGTTTTCGCGATTATCATCGTATAAACAATACTCGTATGAAAATGACGTGATTTTAATGTAGGCCTGAGAACCGTCTCCCGTGTTACCTACCTCTGGACTCCTGCTCAAAAGGTACTAAGAGCTATTAGAAAAAGTAAGTAAGGTGTTAAGTTAGTTGTAGTCCAGGGGTCGGCAAGCTTTTGAGTAGAGCCAAATGCAGTAGAAATCACCAGTTTAGGGAGCTTAAAGAGCCGCAAACGTTGTGTTCAGTGGTGAAAGTACTCACAAGAGTTAATTTTATAGGTGACGTCATTGAGAGAATTGAGAAGAGCCGTCATTGTACATTCCAAAGAGCCGCATCCCCTGTTGTAGTCTATCTTAGAAGTGCAGTACATAACTGTGTAGAGCTTATAAATGTATAAGTAGTTTACATAATATATGATGGAAGAATCTAGCAAAGCGTAATGTAGATAAAATAGAGGGAGGTGTTTAATAAAATAAGATCTACATAATTTTCAAATGATCTGTGTCAAAGATTTTTTTCATTAGGTAACTGAGAATAACTGCAGTTATTCTAACTGCATTATAATAATAACTGCATTATGAAAAGTGGTTTATTGTTCGTAATTATTTAGATATGCAACTTAGAAAGCGCTTTGCAAGAAATACCTAATAATGTACCAAACTATTCAGGCAAAAACCTAGAGGTACCATACATTTTGATATGTTTTAAAAATGTAATTGGAAATTTTGAAAAAAGTAATCAATTCCATTCAGAAATTACCTACGAATAGATTGCAAGTGACCAGCTGATTTTTTTTTATGCCACATCGGTGGCAAACTATCATACGGCCCGCCTGATGGTAAGCAGTCACCGTAGCCTATGGACTCCTGCAACTCCAGAGGCGTTACAAGCGCGTTGCCGATCTTTTAAAAACCTGTACACTCCTTTTTTGAAGAACTCCATACTGTAGACCCTTGGGAAAACCTCGGAAGGGAGCTCATTCCACAGCCGGAGCGTCCGCGGGAGGAAAGGAAAGCTGATAATGTTTGTTCAAAAACCGGACAAGTGCGGTCAGACTCGCCCATCGAGGGTTCCGTACTTTTTACTCTTTTTAGGGTTCCGTACCCAAAAGGTAAAACGGGACCCTATTACTAAGACTTCGCTGTCCGTGCGTCCGTCCGTCCGTCCGTCCGTCTGTCTGTCACCAGGCTGTATCTCACGAACCGTGATAGCTAGACAGTTGAAATTTTCACAAATGATGTATTTCTGTTGCCGCTATAACAACAAATACTAAACAGAATAAAATAAAGATTTAAATGGGGCTCCCATACAACAAACGTGATTTTTGACCAAAGTTAAGCAACGTCGGGCGTGGTCAGTACTTGGATGGGTGACCGTTTTTTTTTTTGCATTTTTTTCCGTTTTTTTTTTCATTATGGTACGGAACCCTTCGTGCACGAGTCCGACTCGCACTTGCCCGGTTTTTAGTATTTGTTGTTATAGCGGCAACAGAAAAACATAATCAGTGAAAATTTCAACTGTCTAGATATCACTGTTCATGATATATAGCCTAGTGACAGACAGAGGGACAGACATACAGACAGACGGACAGTGGAGTCTTAAAAGGCCCACTGATTAACAGTCCGCCGGACGGTATCGGCCTGTCAGTTAGAACAAAATTTTGACAGTTCCGAACAACTGACAGGCCGATACCGTCCGGCGGACTGTTAATCAGTGGGCCCCTTTCGTAATACCTAGGGTCCCTTTTTTACCCTTTGAGTACGGAACCCTAATTAATAATTATTACCTACTATCACATAGCTCAACTTGCACCCACATAAACTTGTAGCAAAGCACACCATGTTTAAGAAATTATCTCAGCCATACATTTAACCATACAAAGTTGCGTTTATGGAAAGTTTCCGGGTCTCTCCCACGGCACAATGGCCGATATCACCCGTTTCCTCCGTCTTCACCCGTTTTTCTGATAAGAAAGCTGAGGGCCGCGAACCACGGTCGACGTGTTGCCTCTCTGTCGCACTTGTAAATTCATACGTAAGTGTGACTGGGAGGCAACACGTCGAACGTGCTTCGCGGTAGACCTTCTGTATTGTTACACTTTAACACAGAAAGCCAAATCGTAGGCTAACATCGCAAACTTTAAAAGAGATTTGCAACTTTAGCTAACAATACATAAGGTTGAAAATCCATTAACTTGGTCTAAGGGAGATAAGAGGTTTGTGAAATTAGTCGAAAAAATTCTTAGTAAAAGTTATCTTAGTGCAAGACGCTTACGCCATTTTATACAGGGCTCAGTCAGATTACAAAGTTTTTCGACGTAAGTGCCTTTAACATAAGATCTATTTTCCCTTGAAACGGTTGTGAGGTTCTAGATGTCCTTTACGTCTTTATGAATAAAACGGTAGAGTGTCTTATTGTCTAATGTAATTGCTTATGCGTTTCTAGTTAATACCTTAATGTAAAGTGAACACTATGCTATTTGAATTAAAGTTGCTAATCATGATTGGATTAGTTAAAACACGAGGTTTGAACAAGTTTTTAAATAAGATTTCATGACATAGTATTTAGATTAATTACAACTATATTACAAAGTAAAAGAGTCTATTTTAGATAAAGATGACATAAATGGAGTAATTACTTAGGAATGAACGTTTCCCGCGATTGTGATTGACTTTACGTTCACACTTATTTAAACTATAATTATTCCGAGATAGTTAATGGTATACAATTGTTGTTGTAATGGAACTTGCAAAAATCGAAAAAAATAACCTACTTTAACGCAAATTACCCTTAATATTACCTGTGAGATATATGCGATTAATTACCTACGAGATGAAGATGAATGTTGATTTCACCGAAATGATAATAATATTGTGATTTCTACAGTCAGCAGCAGAAGTTGCTAAGCGGGCGAGGTGTTCCAAATGATCATGACGTGACTTTATTGTTAAGAAAATAAGAACGTGTCAAGGTAATTTTGAACACCTCACCCGCTTAGCAACTTCTGATGCTGAGTGTATACAATTCTGTTTTGTAAAAATAAAGAGTAAAAATACAATGTAATTAAAAGCTATTTAGGTCTATGTGGGGCTAGAGGTTATTAGAAGAATCAAATTACAAAGTCCAATAACTGGGTGAGGACACCTATATCCGTACGTTCACCGAAAGTATCAACACTGACGTATACGCTAACGTCTACGTTATTTACTTACTAATCTTACTATACATTTCGCTCACACTAATAGGCCCCGTGCGTGAACTATAGGGGGCAGCATAGGAGCCGTCAGATTTTTGGCTCGAGGCGTAAATGTGTCGTTTATGCTTCCGATGTAGCCCACAAGATGGCAGAACCCACAAGGAAACGTACCGACGAGAACGGTAGATGGTAGCACTTGCTTTGGCAATGTACATGTGCACATATGTTTCCGATACAGACCACAAGATGGCAGACCCTCCAACGCGCACGGTCCCTAAGTCTCTATAGGTATGCCAGTACGAGCGAGATGCATAGGAAGTACCTAAGTTACGTTCACACTAGCTTTTATTTCAGTGCCGAACTGGTGACCAAAGATTTCATAAACAATAGCGTCTATGAGTTTATCATCATCCATCTCTTCTAAACATGTCATAGTAGCCGGAATTATGGATAAACAATTGATAATCAGTTCTAATTAAAACATTATTCCGACCTACAAACATAAAAAGTAAAGGTCACCTCACAAAAAAAAGACAAATAAGTCGTGTCATATTTAAGTACATACATGGATCATAGTTCCCACGCTACGGATAGTAAGAAACAAATTAATATATACCTAGATAAAGATCTGCGCGTAATCATGCAGATATACACGCCAATTCGAACGTAATGACATCAACCGATATTATAATTATATTGGATTTAAAGTGTCATTCTATGGAACTTGCTAACTATGTAAACAAGTCACTAGTAAATTCATCATTCAGAGACAATTTCAATATGGCGGTTTGTTTACATTACCATAGAATGAAACTTTATTATCAGTTAGCTATCATTCGCGCGGGCGTCTCGGGCGTCTAATAACTAAAAAAATAAATATTGGGGACATCTTACACAGATCGACCTAGCCCCAAACTAATCACAGCTTGTACTATGGGTACTAGGCGACGATAGATAAATACATAGGTAGGTACTTATATACATAGAAAACACCCATGAATCAGGAACCAATATCTGTGATCTTCACACAAATAAATGCCCTTACCGGGATTCGAACCCAGGACCGTCGGCTTCGCATGGTGTCACTAGGTCACTACCCACCACGGCCAGACCGGTCGCCATACCGTCATACATACTAATAGTATAATACCTTCTTATCTGGGCAAGTCTGAGCAAAATGAACGCATGAATGACATAACAGCTAAGTAACTGATATGATTCGAATATCATTGAGTTAGATGTCAGGAGCACGTTCGAATTGGCCTGATAGATAGATATAGTTGTATTTAATGATTGTCGTTTATGTTTATAATAAATAGGTAAGGTATTATTCGCGTGATTATAAACGATTAAGAAATAAGGGTCTAGAAGTTATATAATTGCGGGAAACACATCAAACGACGGAATAATGAGCTCGTGATTTTGAATTGAAATAACAAATAATATAATATTTATTCAATTAAAATAACACATAACATAAACTAAACAATAACATATTCCAAAATTTAAAAAAGGTGTAGTATACTAATTTAAATAAAAGGGCCCAGGTATATTTTTTAAATATGATAATTTGTAAAGATAGATAATCTGACTCACTTTTACGCAACTTGCTTAAATAATATTGATTTGTTTCCAAACTCCAGTAGATCAATAGATCGATGATTAGTAAATCGCAAGCTTACCGAATATCCGTCCGCCATTGTTGTGCGGATGTCACGGCTGTCAACGATTCAGACGCTTTTGTAACCTGTGTCAGAACGGCAACCATCGAGGGACCTTGGTCAACTCTGAGGCCCTACCGCGACGTTCAACGTGTTGCCTCTCTGTCGTACTTGTAAATTAGTACGTAAGTATGACAGGGAGGCAACACGTCTAAAGTGGTTCGCGTTACGCCCCCTGATGCCCTACCGCGAAAAATGAAAATCGGAATGTCCTGATCTGCCATTCTACTCGTATTGCTCGAATATACTTGTGCGATAGAGAGCCAGATAACCTTTTCCGATTTTTCGATGTTGGCGGTAACCATCTGATTTCATGTGCATGATTTGAAAACATAGGCTAAAGTAGGACGAAGCTAACTCTTCACAGCTGGTTAAATTTTCACCAACAAAGGTGTGGAAGTGTACCATAAGCGTCAAATTAGTGTATTTTTACTTATACTTAATAAGCTTAATGAATGCTGTATGATGTATTATCGGTTGATAAATAAAAAAACTTTGGTGTAGGTACTTACTGAAAATACAAAATAAAATCCAAATCAGTCAATATTACTTTTATTGAGGTGTGCAATAAATCTCTCTTCTTAGTCGGTTCCTCAAGGCTGAGGGTCGTGACCATCAGGAGTGCAGTTCTTCACCACCGCTCTCCAAACCCCCCTGTCTTGGGCCAGCTGTATTGACCCCTGAATGTTGACGCCCGTAGCGTCGCGTATGGCATCAGACCACCGAGTTGGAGCCCTGCCTCTACTCCTTCTCCCTTCGACGCACCCAACCAGAACGAGCTTTTCAAAGCTGGACGGGTCTTGGCGGGCCACATGGCCAAAGAAGGTCAACATTCTCTGGAAGCATGTAGTTGAAGTGCAATAAATACTTGTCTCGTTTTTTATTGTATGACCCAGAATTGCTTGTGACCTAAACTATCAGTGAAGAGAAATACAAGTTACAACCTTAAACATGACCGAATTCTTTAGTTCATTTTGTAAGTCATACAGAACTTCATAAACTCATTAATCTCAAACGCATTTGACAAATCAATAGCTCAAAACAAAATGGATGCCCATTCAAAATGGCTTCCGCGCTTGTCACAGACCTGAACAATAAGATAATACCAAGGCTGATGCATTGTATGGGCCATTAAATAAAGGATAAGAATTTTAACGGCTTTGAGACCATAGTGGTGATAATTTTATTGTTTATATGTTTTTGGTAGTGATGTTCGTGGTTGACTAGTAAAATATTTGCGCTGTTATCCTTATCAATTTTGTTAACGATGTTCTAAAAGCAAATCATTTTCTGTTGAGCAGTTTAGTTTATTGCAGTCAGTACATTATAGCGTGTAATTGGTATGGTGTATAAGTGTGAGCTACTAGTATGAGAAAATTCAGAAAAACTAAAAAGTATCGGAAAAACTGATATTATCTTATAAGAAAGTTAGGAAACTATATTGCGTCGCATAGGAAAAGGGGTGATTTTCGTTAAAATATATAATAATAATAAGGTTCGTTGGGGATATTCTGATTAGGCTTGGTGGCGAGTTGAGAGTTATATTTGCCATTATAATCGAAGGTCACCAGTTACGATTTTTTCTTTTTTTAACTGATGCAATTATTGTTGCATCCAGCGAAAAGCTGAGATAAAATAAATGAAATATCCTGCTAACAATAGTATGAAATACTAAATAATCAGTTTATTCACCACAATACCTAGTCAATAACTTATTATTTACCCCTTCATTGTAATCTGTTAGGCACGCACCTTGCAAAAAATCTCCAAATGTCTGTACATTAAAAACATTGCAAAAAATTGACCATTGTCGTCACGTTTTTAGCTGACCATGTTATAGTTTTTTTATGAGGTCCTTTTGTCGACCGCTATTATATTTTTTATGTGTTATTTTTAAGACTAGGTGCCTATCAATTTTGATGTTTCCTGTTGCGTCATTGAAAAAGAGAAACGTGCGTTGTTTGTTTATATTTTGTTGTTAATAGGTTGGATTGTTACAAAACAAATTTTAGGTGCCCTGATTAAATAATGGAAATATAGATTCTGGGAGTGTGTCTAAAACGTTAGGATTCTAGGCTTAGATCTAGGTAGATACATATTTCTGGAGCCTTCAATCTGATGGTAAGACATCAATCTGATTTACGAGACACTGATAAACATATATTTTCACTTCCTTTTGTTAATAATGATTACCTAACTACTAACAAGATTACATTAAAATAATTATGTTTTTTCCATGGTTAATATCTCTCAGACCAGCGGAGATATCAATTCACTGATATTCAGTGGCGTGCACTTCATAAAGGCAAAAAGGCACTGCCTACCCTACTATAATTCCGATGTCTATCCTCTTAAAGTACTTAATTTAATTTATACTTGATCGTACTATCAGTAATCGATATAACTTAAAACATTCTAAAAATTAATAAGCGCTCCATCTACCGGTTAAGCTTTGTCATCAAGTCATCATATATAATAATTCTACGCGACGAAGTTTACACCACGCGGCACTAGCGCCGCTACGTGCCTTGCACGGCAAAGACAGAAAACATTTCCGTCTAAATCTTTCTATGTGTGCCTCTCCGTGAGTCGTCGTTACGCGGTTACAGTGTAGTGGGCCTTCCTATAAGTACGAGCACACAATTATACAAGTAACGCACACATTTAGACGCAATAGGCAGTGTCTTTCGTACCAAACCTAAACGAATGACGCCCGAAAGTTTCCGAATAGTTCCGATGTTTATGTGACTATTTTAAAAAGTAGCATTTGCTATGGTAATTTAGTGCAAATACTAGACTATTTTTTTATTCGTTTACAGTATTTGGTTAAGTTTATTTACATTTTTTATTCGGTCGCCATTGTTTGTTTGTTTTGGTGAGTTTATGAGATAACAGTTAACAGTTGCCGGAAATTATAAAGTGCGATTAGTGAAAAAATGGATAATTTTAACTGTGAAAGTTGTGGTGGGTGTGTGTGTGTGCAAACTATTAAAAATGATGCGTTTTCGAAGCTTTCGTTTAGCCAAAAAGAGAAGTACTTAATTGAAAAGACTTGACAACAAAATGAAAACCATCACGCAATTTTTTTGGTGAGTTAGTAGCTCTCATTTTTTAAGGTTCCGTACCCAAAGAGTAAAACGGGACTCTATTACTAAGACTCTGCTGTCCTTCCGTCAATCCGTCTGTCATCAGGCTGTATCTCACGAACCGTGATAGCTAGACAGTTGAAATTTTCACAGATGTATTTCTGTTGCCGCTATAACAACAAACACTAAAAACAGAATAAAATAAAGATTTAAGTGGGGCTCCCATACAGCAAACGTGATTTTTGACCGAAGTTAAGCAACGTAGGGCGGGGTCAGTACTTGGATGGGTGACCGTTTTTTTTGCCTTTTTTTGCATTATGGTACGGAACCCTTCGTGCGCGAGTCCGACTCGCACTTGCCCGGTTTTCTGATATAATTTTGCCTACCCAGTCCCAAATCTCTGTGCACGCCACTGCTGATATTTATTGTTCATACATAACCAAGTAAGTATAGTCTTTGCTATTCAGGTATCAAAGGCACCATACTGTATTGGCAGTGAAACCACGATGTTTTCTTTTACCGAAAAACAATGTCCCAAGAAACTTATTGGTTTGGTACGAGCTAGGACTTGAACCCACGGCCTTCTTTTTGAAAATCGCTCTACCGACGCCTCTACTTATCAAAAGTACCGCTCAACTAACATAAGTGTGCAATGTGTATAACAAGGTAGTTATTACCGTATTATACTACACATTTGCCGATATGTCAGTAGAGTTCACTAAAGTACTCATGTTTACGACTGCAGTAATAATAGATCTATTGTCTATGACATAACGCTTTATTACGTGATTCATAGCTTCAGTACTATTGTGATTTGACACGGAATCGTTTTACTAGTACCTAACCTACCTGCTAGTACTTATTAGGTACCTACCATAGTCTAATAAAACATGGTCTTCTATTCCCAGAGTGACACAGGCCTACGTCACAACAACATGGCCGCTATATATAGCGCTATCGCATATTATCATATAGCGCTGTCGCATGATGACGTAGGCTTGTGTCAGTTAGGTGACCTAGAAAAGACGGGAATGGAGTACCAGGCGGAGTATATTATTATACCATGGTACCTACTCTATTAGTTATTAGTCATAACTTTGACGTCAGGTCGATTAAAGGGTTACATACAGAATCCGTCATTATATTGCAGTTAAACTGATAAATAACTATGTTGTAAGCATTTTCCAAGTCACAGTTATTTGTCCCTCCTAAACCCGAAAGTTGAAATTATAAAAAATATAAAATATTCTGTAAGTAGACCTTATTAAGGGCTCTTTCAGAAAACAATACAACATTTACAGTGACATCATCTAGTGTCATCAACCTACATGGCAACATTTATAAATATATCATTCAATACCTCATAATAACATCATTTTCACATGTCTCTGTTTGGCCCGATCGTTGACTGGTAGAGAATGCCATTAGGTATTAAGTCCGCCATTTGTACATTATTATTATGTGTGCAATAAAGTTTAAATAAATATCTGTATCTTGCTTTAATTTCATACAATCTACTTTTGTTTTCTTTTGCATAAGAATTACAATATATCCTCTTTAAAGGTCACCGCAAACAAATGACTTCTATGTTCATTTACTCACTGCAGATACTATGGACGTTTGTTACGATAATTGATTACAATTAGACAACCGATCCTGACCTTAACCAGCCTATCACTCTGACCAACGAACAAAATACACCTAAACATATCTTTATACTCACGATATAAGGTACACAGTCGATTGATTTGACTATTGACTTAAGTTTGTAAATTTTCAGTTGTTTCTTCTTAAATACTACACCTGTTTCTGCTTTTGATCAAATCTGAACTCTATTTCAGCGGCGTAAGGTTGCTTTTAAAACTTGTCGTGGAATAGGTAAGATCTTTAGAAAGTAATTAGTGGATTCGCTACCATCCAACTGCACTGCACTCAAAGCCATCTTTATTCTTAGCTGAATTAAGTTGCAAATGGTTCAATCTAGTATTAATTTAAATTTGTATATGCTGTTTGTGTTTACTTGCAAATGAGTTGTTCAAATACAGAACTGTGTCATTCATTGACGTTCAATGAATGGTGTTGTATGCGACTGTTTCTTAGACGAAAGAGCTTATTTTCCTTGTAAAATCGTGTTGGTTACGCCTTTTTGGTTTTGAATTGGCTATTTTTGTTCGTAAACTTGAACTCGTTACGTGTTGAGTTGTTTAACACTTTTGTTGCCATTTGTTCTTTGAGTGCTTTTTGTTAGGTTGATGTTTTAGTTTTTTACAACTAACTTGTAATGTTAGTTAGTTAGTTTATTTAGGTTAAATGCCTAACATTCCTGACAATGTATGATCTCTATCATGTTGAAGCGAAGGTTGCGATATGAATCTATCTAATACCTTTAAACAAGCAATTCCTGTTTATTTATATAGGTATATATTTCGGGGATCTCGGAAACGGCTCTAACGATTTCGATGAAATTTGCTAAATGGGGGTTTTCGGGGGCCATAAATCGATTTAGCTAGGTTTTATATGTTTTCCGGGCAAAGCTCGCGCTTGGTCTTCCAGATATTTATGATAAAACAACATAACCTCAAGAATTAATTAAAGATACCACTAGATTAAAAATAAACTTTACTTTATTAGCATTTGATTTATACCAATAACTCCAATAAGATAACTAAGTACATATTAACTTATTTAGTAAGTTTAAAAAAACACAAGTTTTTGCTAATGAAGATGCGGGTGACTTAAAATATATGAATAGAATAGAATAGAAAATATTTATTTGCTTGAAGAAACGTATTAACAATCAGATCTTATAATAAAATAGTTAGACACAGTATTCAGTCGACTCAACATCAACATGCAAAATATTTACAAAATCGTACATTAAAGTATTAATTTACTAATTATTAAGATGCAAAAAAAGAGATAATAAGAGTAAAAAAATAAAATTAGAAAATCACTCATATTTTAAAGGTGCAATTTTTTTTATCGCAAAAACCTATCTTTTACCAAAGGCATAGTAACGAAAGTAACAAAACGTACTCAACAAGAATTTATAACCTCCGAGTTTGTTATACAATACATTAAATGCACAGAATCGCCACTTATCTTATTACGGCTAACCTTACCGTCATTCACACAAATTATATAACATTCCCACGACTTGTTTATACTAAGTATCATATTATTAAACCACAGACCTTTATTGGACTAGACGCATCAAATGCTACACTTGTGCATGTGCAACACTTTATGCGTGACTTTTTAAAGGAATCAATGGAGTCATCAGCATCACAGGCGCCAAGCTTTTCTCGTTCCCTGCCGTTAGAAGTGTCAGATGTTTGCCGTAAAAAAGTCACAAGCACAATACACCACCAGTTTTGACATTGACATATTCGCTTATGTCTACGCAACTTACTTTCTATGCATCTCGCTTGTACTCGCAGATTAGAGCAAGCGACATGTATAGGAAGTTATTTACGTAGACGTGACCGAGTGAAGTAATCTCATTCCTATATGTTCCATAGAACTGTGACGTCATAGAACTAAACAATTTTAATTACCTATTCCATAGACCATTAAGCGCCACTTGCACCATTACACTAACCCGGGGTGAACCCGTTAAACCTGGAGTTACCATGGTTACCAGTACAATTTGACACTGGGTTAACGGTTTAACAGCTTAACCCCGGGTAAGTGGGATGATGCAAGTGGCCCTAATAAGATTACCAATTCTATAGAACTACTATTATTTTGGCTGTCATAACTATAGGCCCCCGTGCATGAACTAAAGGGGGCAGTAGGATCCGTCAGATTTTTGGCGCGAGGCGTAAATGTGTCGTTTATGCTTCCGATGTAGCCCACAAGATGACAAGGAACATATGCACAAGGAAACGTACCGACGAGAACGGTAGATGGTAGCACTTGCTTTGGCAATGTACATGTGCACTTATGTTTCCGATTCAGGCCACAAGATGGCAGACCTTCCAACGTTACGCGCACGGTCCCTATAGGGGTGTATGGTCTGTGTTTTTATACAAAGTATTTTATACAAAGTGTTTTTATACAAAGTGTAATAATTATTAAACCGAGCAAAGCGTTCGTGTCACAATTGTAACACTTTTTGTGTCAATTGGATAATTTGCGTGTCTTGTGTGATTTGGATTTCTTTTCTTCCGCGCTTACTTTAAGGTCACTAAATTGAGTCAGAGGACCCTGAAGATCCGGAGAGGTTATTTTACGACGACTTGGTTTCTTATGATTATAGAGATCAACAATTCAACATAGCTGATCTTTTAAGTCAAATATTTAGTTATCATATTAAAGCGTATCATTTTCTCTAATAGCCCTGCATTTAGACATACAAGGACAGCCTCTAAACAATATCTACATCTCAGAATCTCAATTGATCCCAGAAATGAAGTGAGACCAAAGAAGACGAAAAACGAATAATACGAACTAAATAAGTTTTTGGCAAAAATTTCATTTTTGGTACAAGCCTTTATCGCCGACTGTACTTTTCTTTCCACAGGCAACTAATACTCATCGAGACAATTCTAAAAACCCCAAACACAATTAGGTTTCGTTGTTTTATCACAGAGTTCCTATGGCCACCTCCTGTCTCCATCATCAGATCAGCTCGATGGTACCATAATATTATAGCAATGTCATCCGATTTATACATGCATGCAAAATTTCAGCTCAATCGGAAACCGGGAAGTGGATCAAATTTAACTTGCATGATTTGATTACAGACAGACAGACAGACAGACAACGGTCGGGTGAAACTAAATAAAAGCTTGTAAAAATAGACAAGTTACAAACTTTGATCAAAGAAAATGATGACAAATGAACACAGAGTGATATGATGAAAATAAAGACTAAACAAAAAACGAATGAGACGTGCGATGATGATACCGTTTCTAGCATAGTCCATATAATATGGACTAAGATGAGTTTTTCCTCTGAAAGGTCAGAAGTCAGTGTAGATGAGGTCAAGGTCTCGTCCAGAATCCAGAAGCATTCATTGTGTTCCAATCTTGCCTCACCAAACAAATGCAAACAGTTTGACAACTGTCAAACGCCACACACACACATTTCGTCTTCATTGCGCAGGCGCGTGGGAATGTCCTTACCACAATGCTATGAGAATTAATGGCCGCTTCATTATGCGGCATTGAGGGGTTTTCCTTAGAGAGGACAGAGTCTATGAGCGGAGCCCTTAACATAAGCCACGAGTCTTACATTTATCTTAGGGCTTTCCCATTTTCTTTCATAAAGAAATTAAAGTCCGCTTTCTATGTTCCTCCCAGTGTTTTTCTTTACCGAAAAACGATTAGTATAGGTATGTAAGGTGGTGGTACTAGTGCCCGACATTGCTAATGCTCAATAGATGACACCCTGCCCAATAAATGTCACCTCTATTGACAAGACTTAAGTTTCAAAATGACATGTACTGGACCGCGTCGAGCACCAGTACCACCACCTTGATTTTTCGTCGTTGTTGAACTGGGAAAGGTAGGTAGTCTGAAAATCGCGACGAAGACCCTGGGTGAAGGAGTAGTTTCACACGATGAAGCGTGGTTTAACCTTCTTCACACTAAGCGAGAACTGAGACACCAGCGTGCCAGCGCGCCGTTGTCCCACCTCCTGCCATCTATGCGGTCGTGGCTGGCGCTCTCGCATTGGACTTGCAAGTCATTTGCGGAAGTGCCGCACTCTTATGAACGCTGTTTGAACCATCATTTTATTGATGTTACAGGCCAATGATGATGATCACTTAATTTTTCGTAATTTAAATTCCATGACATTGAAATTAGATTCCAATTGCTACGAGCCGGCTTCAAACCCGATCTTCGGTTTGAGGATAAACGGAGGTAGGTAGTAGGTATTGAGTAAATAGTAACTTTACTGATCCTCTTTTAATCTGTTTTGATAAAAAATATTGTTTACTCATTACCTACTACCTACCTCCGTTATAAAACAAAACATTATCAATGATCGCTGATTTAAGTATTCTAATTTAATTTCAGACATCCTATCCCCAGACCCGTCTTTGGTAATCCTACATCTCAGTTAAGCAATTAAAGATTTTCTTGCCAGTCTTAAACGTCACGGTTATTAAACAAAAGATTAAGTTTTTATTGATAATTTAATGCCTTAAGATGCTATTTGTATGTAAAATCCGTCATTTGAGACAATAGTTCGTGAAAAACCATGAGATCATGATGTCAGCACTAACTTAAATGTCAGTTTAATTGAAATCTTAGTTTTTAATCTGAAGCAATGGGAACTGAAAACAAATAAATGTTATCTTTTAGGTATCTTACCCATGTAATTACTTAGGTTAGAATTACTTTTGCATTTTGCAGTGAAGATGACTTTACAGAACATATACTTTGCTACATTTACCAACCCCCAGGGTTCAGCCCTGAAAATTATCATATAACGTCTTAAATCTTAAGACTGACACACAGAACCATCCATGTGTGTCAGCTCTAAGATTCTCGTGCCAAAGCTGTCAACAGACGCGCACGGCTTCAGCGCAATAACAACCTTCGTGCATTCCGAGGTTCATGATGGCGCGCCGCGCGCGATAGGCGTGGCGTTTACAGGGTTAAGGACAATTTTCCAACAACCAGCCATTTTCCATGACTGACCACTTGTAATGATAGTCATCACGTCATGACTCACCGTGTCACTTTGATCACTATCTTGACTCACCGGTAATCAAAACAGCTTCATTATTAAGAAAAAATTAATTGCATTGTTGCAAGTGCCATCCATCTTGCTGTGATTCATTTTTTCTTTTTTGTGTATCTGCCTTGAAATGTTGTTAGTACGGTCATCATTATTAATCATTGATGTTGAGTAGGTACTTGGATTTTAATTTTTTTTAATGCCAATAAGGAACGTTGTGATTTTATTACAACACAGAACAATTTATTGTTATAAGTTTAATAACTTATATACGATTAATAAGTCGGGAAGTAAACTCGTATTTCGCTAGTCAAATAATTTATGGGCGAAATCATAAATACACAGCTATGAGTCAAAAACTGTTTAAGTATACTAATAGGTACAGTCAGCAGCAGAAGTTGCTAAGCGGGCGAGGTGTTCAAAATTACCTTGACACGCTCTTATTCTCTTAACAATAAAGTCGCGTCAAGAATATTTTGATCACCTGTACGTCTACCACCAGTTTTGACATTGACATAACGCTCACGTCTACGTAATTACCCGACTACGGCAACGCAAAAGGAGGGTTATGATTTTTACCGGTATGTATATGGGTATGTATGTATGTATGTATGTTCATTTGTTCCCTCATAATTTACTTTCTGTACATCTCGCTTGCACTAATATGCGAGTACGAGCGAGATGCATAGAAAGTAAGTTACGTAGACGTGAGCGTATATGTCAATGTCAAAACTGATGGTAGACGTACTGGCCCCCTTAGCAATTTCTGATTTCTGGTTAGCACCCCTGCATACATGTTTGTAAGCCGTGTAACATGTCTAACCTAACCTAACCTAATAGTTTTGCTGACTGTACATTGCCAAAGCAAGTGCTACCATCTACCGCTCTCGTAGGTTTTCTGGTGTATAGTATTAGGTTCTGCCATCTTGTGGGCTACATCGGAAGCTTCATGCACGCTCCCTGCCACTAATCTTTTAAAACCTAACGCACAGTTAGTGACGTAACTAGAGTCTGTGCGGAAAGAATTTGTGTACGGGGCCCAATACATTCCACAACTCTTCTCTTTCCGAACAGACTCTATAAGGTATATACGTGACGTCATCTTCAGAGACAGCAAGAGGCACCAATGAAAACAATGGTAAAATTTGACGTATCCCTAAAATCACAGTATAAGTAAGTTACAAAACTTCAGATGCCCACCTGTAACTTGATGTTTCCAACAGTTCTATTTTTGACAAGTTTCTAAACCTACCCACGCTACTTAGCCCCTTTCAATGTCATGCAAATTTTCCTCACACCACCTTATAAAGATGTCATAAACGACCGCCATTTCTGGCAGGATTTAGTCATGGTCCTAACGTCATGACACGTACGTTGACAAGTATTCGTCACGGTCAGACATTGTAAGGGTGGCCGTGACATCGTGGATATCGCGTTTTTATTGTAAATTGTAACGCAGTGATGCAAAAAGCCTTCTAGTTAATGTTATAGCAAAGGGCAAACTGAGATGTACCTGGACTCGTCACGTGCCGAATGTCGAATCTCGAATATCGAGGCTTATAGAATATTATTTAAAAATTACTTACATGTGGCAATACCTATAACATACACAATGTCGTCGTCGTAGTCACCTATAAGTGGCTAGAAGCATCTGTTAATGTTAAATATCCTTGTTCCAGTTGTTCCTATGTAATTGTGTAGATGTATTATCCGTTGGTGATCCTTAAATAAAAAAAGAATACTACAATATAATGAGAGTAAACAGATCTATAATTAATTCGTTAAATCCGCTCTAAAACACCGTTGTCAGTAAAACGGCACCAATTGTATCCGTAAGACAATTTGGAGTATTATTGATATTTCACTGATACCTGTAAAAATTGTATGTTTTATTTGTCTTGTATGTTTTCGACGTGTTTAATGAAAGATACTGTAATAAGCTCCATGAAAAATGGTCCAAACCATACTCACAAATAATCAACTGGATCAAAGTCAAAATACAAATATCAATCATCAGAGCTGTCTCTCTAAGAATTAGAGGAACGAGAAGAAGGATAGAAAGATTTGGATCTGAAGACGGCTGTGGAATACCCATCCTAGAAGATTAGATTTCTCTTCTTTCTACCGCACAACTGTATTGAAATAAGCTTAAAATTGTATTATTTAACGTAATAAATGTGTTATCACAAGATACTGTAATTGGTTTCAATATAATTAACAAATTATAACCATATTTTTTATCTCCACATGCTATGGATCCTGACCGGTTTTTAGTCATCTTTTTGCATTTTTTAGAATCATTTTTATGCTCCATAGCTCCATACAGCACAACCGAGGTTTGAACCCACGATTTTTAAGTTCCAAACACACATGATTTAACAAGTTGTAGTTTTCATAGACAAATATTTTAAAAGGATTTTTTTAATTTCCAGTTGGACGCTCAGCAGCGCTACACGCTCTTCCAGCGAGGCCTCTGGGAGACGGCCCAGCAAATACCAAAAGGGGGCATAAGGGATTTCCCCACCTACAGGCAGTTGCGCCTGCTGTCCATTATAGGACCCGCGGCGCTGCCACCGGATCAACTTGACAGGGTAAGTTGTATCCACGTGCGATGAGCCGATGACCAACGGCTCGATTCGGAAAATTAATTAGATTTCTACTAGACTTCAACAAGTTACGATACGGATAATTTTAAGATATTTGTAAGATAGATATGTCAAATTTGACGTTTCCGCGATTCTGGAGGTCCTCTTGAACGATTTCGACAAGTTATGACTTAGATATCCAAGTCACATCTAGTCGATATCTAATGTAGATCTAGTTGATATCTAAATCGTCTCAAGATCTTGTGATTATCTCGAAATCCGAATAGGCCTGCAAATCTTCCGTCGCAAGTTTCGCGCGGCGCGCCTTATTTTTAATTTCCTTCTAATTTCTTATCTTTACGCCCCGTTTAGCTTATCATTAATGAAATCATGTTTTTTTATTAAATTATATTGTGACCGTAAAAACTACTAAAGTAATGCCCAACCAATCATAACAGCCGACAACCATTGAACAACTCGTTCAATTGTTTATTGTATGTCTTATGCAACCAATTCTAAATGTTATACACTTTAAACAAATTTTTCAGTCACATATCTCTACTAACAATATATAAAATATTAATAGTATTCAAAAATGCTTCGCTTTAATTAAATTATAATTTCCTATTAACAATTTCCAGTACAACCGCCTTATCAACGACATGCTGGCGGTATACAACAACGCCGAAATCTGCGCGTACAACGAGCCCTTCAAATGTGGTCTCCATCTACAACCAGAGCTCCAGCACATCATGTCACACTCCAGGGATTGGGACGAGTTACAACATGTCTGGACCGAGTGGAGAAGAAATACAGGACGGAGGATTAGAGATCTTTATGAGCAGCTGGTTGAGCTGACTAACCATGCTGCTCGACTTAACAGTAAGTAAACTTCTTTCTTTCTTTTGGTCGCTCTAAGTTTACTTGGTGCCGTTCCGTGGAGCAAGAGCAAGTATTGGGGATGGGGTGGGAGGATGTTATCCAAAAGCATCTTCTCAATAGAACTCCAACACATCATGTCACACTCAAGAGACTGGGACGAGCTGCAACATGTCTGGACCGAGTGGAATAGTAGTAATTTTTTGGCTATTTTCTTAAATATCTTCGAACCTATGTATTTTAAAATTATAAAAAAAAAATATATTTGAAATTCTCAAGATGAGCTCTTTCATTTGATATATAACAAATAATATCTGTGTTATTAAATAAATTCCTCTCAACTATGCTACAGCCAAAATTCTACGAGATTAGCAATGTATACCGATTTGTCTATGTACATATCAAGTACATATCTAATAATAAGCGCGTAAAAACATCAGAGGAGTCGTATTCAGTGCCAAGTTGTCCAACTTAAGTATTGCGTTAACGTTTCTTGTAGGCGTTACATTTTATATTACCATATATTTTCCATTCCTTTCCAGATTTTACTGACGCCTCGGCTTACTGGATGTTCCCCTACGAGTCTCAAAACATGAGACAGGAAGTCGATGAAGTTTGGGAACAGGTAATATATCGTCATTATTTTATCTCGAGTAAAACAAAAAGGATGCTTTTATACGTTTACTTACAGAACAAATAATAGAAATGACACAAACCGAAAAACATGCCTCTTTTTGTTGATGCACAATACTGAACAGTAGAACTGTCTACTGTTCAGAATTTGCATCAACAAACCGAGCAAAGTACCTACTGAGGTACTTTAATCTCTAGGAGGGAGGGTAGGAGTCTTTAATCTCTAGGCTCTTCAGCCGACGTTCGCTCAAAATAGAAAATATTTGTTTACGTTATGAGGACAAAACCGTACCGAACAGAGTTCGCTCGCAGTGTTGCGTTTTCACCGCCCGATATCTGTTTGTTTTTAGTTTGAGCTCTGTATAGCTTCTTGGCGATCATAGACACTATTGAAGATGATTTGCTATTGGCTAGTGTAGCGTGTAAATTTTTTTAAGCAATGAAAAGGAAGAAATGCTTATTTATTAACCGAGCTAAGAATTTTTATAATTTTCAATGAGCTGCAACGTTTTGTCCTGATTCCACTTCAGACAATACATATCAACTGTTAGGCTAAAACAAAACCTCTTCTTTTCAGCATATAATACATTCTCCGGTCCTAATTCTGTCTGTTATATTACCCTTATTATTCTAATAATTGACGAAATTTATTTTATTCATAATTTTGACGAAACAAAAATCAACATTTTCAGATCAAACCCCTCTACGAAGTCCTCCACGCCTACGTCCGCCGCCGCCTCCGCGAGGCCTACGGCCCCGAGCGCATCTCCCGTTCGGCCCCCATCCCAGCGCACATTCTTGGAGACATGTGGGGACAGAGCTGGGCAGGCATAGTCCCGTTCACATTACCGTACCCTGGGAAGAACCTCCTTGATGTTACAGCTGAAATGAACCAACAGGTAAATTGTCGTGAGGCCTACTGCTAATAATCATGAACCTCTCTACCCAAGCAGTCATCGGTTGTACATTCAATATGCACCGGCAGCGCCACCCGGTCCTTATATCTGGCGACTCTGAGCTATGTCGATGGTCTCTTAGAAATCTCCAGAATCTAACTACATTTCGCAGATAAAATTTCGAGCATTGCTCGCTCCATGGGCCCGAGTCGGATTTTGAAATAGATATCTATAAGATATCTTTTAGACATCACCAAGATACGATAACGATATTTTTAGGATCTAACCTGTCAAATTTGACATTTCCCCGATTCTGAAGATACTCTTAGACGATTTCCACATGATATGACTTAGAGATCCAATTCACATCTAACAGATATCTATCTCTATCTAACGTAAAAGTGACATTGGTTGCCCGAATGGAGCAGCAAAAGAGAACTAGTTGAAATCTAAACTATAACGTATCTAGAATGGATCTAGTATGTGTCGTCTCTTGTGAATATCTTAAAGTTCGAATACGGCAGCATGTAATCTCAATTAAACGTATATTTCAATTAAATTTCAGGGCTTCACCCCGCTGACGATGTTCCAACTGGCCGAAGAGTTCTTCGTCTCCATGAACATGTCCGCCATGCCAGCAGACTTCTGGCCCTTGAGCGTGATCGAGCAGCCTCCAGACCGTCATATCCACTGCCAGCCTTCTGCTTGGGACTTCTGTAACAGACATGACTACCGGTAATTCGTCTAAACTTGTTATTTTCAACCTGTCTTCCAGAATATCGCCTTTGATTATGTTTGAGCACAGCCAACTGCCAGTCTTCTGTAATCGATTATTGGTAAGTACGTTTAAACTTGTTGTGTTGAACATAATGAACATGTCCGCCATGCCACCAGACTTCTGGCCCTTGAGCGTGATCGAGCCGGCCCCGGGACTTTGCAACAGACACGATTACCGGTACGCTTGCGTTGAACCCGTCTGCTTTGCTTATTATTGTTTTATAACAAAAACATAACAAACTGTTCAATTGTTCATAATAACTTTAAGCTTGATCATTCTGTTCTGTTAACCTTTTGTATGGGCCTTCTGTAACAAATACGACCTCAGTGACGTGCAAATTTTAAGGCATACATAATTTTGTGCTTGTTTTTGATGTACGGTTTAATGGGTATACTTAACAGTCGTATTGAGTTCGTCAGCCATATTTGTGCTATTTCTACGTTTTATTTACTTTTAAGGAAAAATATAGCGAACCTAATCGGTCTAGCAGTTTTTGAGTTTTTGCAAATAGTCTATTTTGACGGACGGGTAATTACGGAACCCTACACTGAGCATGGCCCGACATGCTCTTGGCCGGTTTTTTTGTATTTTATCAGCAGGTTGCTTAGCTTGCTTATTCTAAACTAAAATTTTTATTTATGATGAACAATTACGAAAAAACGACGTTTTCTTAAACCGTCTATTTTTTATCTCTTATTTAACTTTAACAGTCTGGAGCTCCTAAAGTATTGATCGCAGAGTAAAAATAAACATAACCATATTTGTAGGAAATTTAATGTAAAATTTTTATTCCAAAGTAATTATAATGCTATTCGTACAGATATTCGAGATATGAGCAAAAATATGAAAAAAGGTACCTTCAACCCCCCCTACACCCTCAGCACACCCCGTACCTTCGAGGACTTTTAGTATGTTTATCTGGACACCACAAGGTATGCCTGTACCAATTTTCAAAACTACACGAATTATTTCCGCAGATTGCCCAAATTCGGCTTAATTTGACGTGGCTATCTATGGTTTTACTTACCACTGGAAGCTCACAATCTGTCTTTATGTTACAGCATCAAAATGTGCACCCACGTGGACATGAAAGACCTGATCACCGCCCACCACGAGATGGCGCATATCCAGTACTTCCTGGCTTACAGGAACCAGCCTAAGGTGTTCAGAGACGGGGCTAACCCAGGTTAGTGATATTTAATTATTTATTTACTTATTTATTCGGGGAAGCTAATGAAGAGCATATGGTTGTTTTTTTAACCTCAGCCATATTTTACAAGGTGAATATTAAGGTAATTCTAAACAACTTTTACTATGAAACCAGCCACGAAATCATGACATACTTAATTATTAATTAATAAGCCGTTTCATACATTTTGGCTGTTTTCTATGGCAAATCCATTTTTTTTGCCATCCGGCCGGGGTTGGTCCCATCCATACCTAATTAAAGGAAAACGTAAGCATCCTATGAGAAAGCCTCCTGCGAAAACCGACATTCGGAAATTGAGGGGATCTTTCTCATTTACTCCAATGAAGGCGCAATTAGTGACAGAAAAAGATGCCCGCAATTTGCGAACTTCGATTATGGCCCAGGCTGTCAAGTAGACTGTGAAAGACAGACATAAATGGAAATTGCTCCAAATTCGTTATAATTCGTTCTTAACACAAACAGTAGGTATTCTAATATTTTTACGCGCGAAAGCCATTCTTATAACCCCTATTAACATGCAACGGTCGATGTCAACGCTAAGCAACATTGCCTGGATAATCTTCTCAGGCGTTGTTAGTCGAGTACATGGTCAGAACAAGATTTACTTTTACATGAACTAAGACTAAGACTAAGACTCCAAAAAAATAAGAGCGCTGCGAGATCATAACAATAACATATTCTGAGAGATCAAGAAACTGGCATAGGTAAGGGTCTTTGTAAACAAAAGTTAAAATCAAACAGCAACATGCAATATTTATTTGAAACTAAGATATTTTGAGTAACACCGTTATTGTCAATACAATCAATCCAGCTGCCAACCCGTGTTGGGGCGCTTGGTTGCATAGATCAGTATTGCAGGAGCAGTATGTGACGAACAGATCTCCGTTGCCTGGCCTGCGTTGGCAGTTCTTCTCGTTTTGTTCGTCTTCAATGTAGCCACATTGGCGGACGACACGGACTTTACCATATACTGGAATAGAAATATTAGATGTTTAGAGCTGGACGAAATCCCTTCCAAATACGTGCGTTAAAAAAAATAAGTGCATTTCAGTTGCCAGGGAGGTTTTGGGATTATACTGAGCAACTTTTACTATGGGACCAACCCCGAAATCGCGAAAAAGAGATTTGGCTGTTTCATATATTTTGGCTGGTCTATTTTCTATGGGAGGGTAAATTTTTTTCCCTCCCTGGCAACGGGAATGCACTTATTTTTTGGCCACCGTGGATATTCCTTCGCTCACACTGTTAACTGACAGTTCGTAAACCTTATTACAAAAGGCAAAGGTCCACCGATGGATTAAGAGAGCTGTTTGTACTTTTGAGTTTTGAAATAAGTGACCAAACCCTCAAAGACCAGTCGCCACTCGCCATAAGCCTTTACCTAGGCCACCCGGGTCACAGCGTTATCCGTCGAAATATCTCGATTATGGGCCAGGGTATTAGGTTAGCGAGCAGTTCACACTGAGTGAGGCTAAACGAGTAGAAATTTTCGGAGCACAACATTATAATGTAGATAAATATTTATTCAGTGTAGTGGAAATAGTGTATAAAGTCTAGGAAATAATCGTTCACTGAATTTAATTGTAATATATCTATGCCGGTAGAGGCAGAATATGACGCACTTATTGTAATTTGACCATCTTTGTACCATATTCTTAAGAAATAAACATATGTATTTGTATTTTGACAGCTGAAGAAGGCGGCGAAATGGGGCTCATTTATTTTGGGGTAAAAGAATTGTCAAACGTCAACTTTTGGTAGCCAGAGTTACCGCATAATGTACAGAGCCGTACAGTTCTATCTGCATTAGGATTGCAATTTAGACATAAAACAATGATTCTTTGTTTGTAGGTAAAGTGTAAAGTATTCACTCTCCATCTTAAAATAGACCAGCAGATCCTCGGTTCCGATATGATCAGGAGAGTCTCTTGGCGAACAGTTGACCATACCTAGGCTGCAGGGGTCTAAACCCTTCGCACTATACAGATATTACAGATATAATACTCACTTTCCATCTTAATAGATCTGCAGATGGTCGGCTCAGACACGTTTATATGGTCAGGAGGGTCACGTAGCGAGCAGTTGACCACACCGAGGCTGAAAGGGTCGAACTCTTCCCCGCATCGTGGGTCAAACGCGCTGTTGCAATCATAGCAGAAGATGGAAGATGCTGAAAATATATAAAAAAAATCGTCATCACCATGCCCATGGTATAGTTTATGTCTAAAGATGGCACTTCAGTCATTCTACAATAGTTTTGTTCCTATCCGTTATAAGGGTGACTAATTTCTTTATAAACTTGATAAAACTTATCGGATATTTTATTTAAAAAATGCACCGGGTTCTTACTTTTCGAACAAAATACCAAAATGTTCGTTTGAAAATAAGTGCTATCGAGATACTGTACTCGTATTATGATAATGTTTACCCAGGTGTTGGCTGTTGTATTTATAAATGTTGCTGTGTTTTTTTATGACTCGTGAAAAAGCCCTAGAGACCTTAGGTACATACAGTTTTTTTTTAACTGACAATTGTTAAATAGTAGGAAGACCCAATTTAAACTGAACTCAAGCCGGTTTTTAGCGTAAAGAATAGATTATATTACCTATAATATGTATTACTGGACGATGGACTAGTGTTTAATAGAGCCAAGTTCAACGGCGTATGTCGATATTCCGAGACCACGTACGGCTTCGTTCGGGTCACACACTTATCCTGCACGGTAACGATATCGATTACGTGGGAATTTATGATTCAACGTGTTGATTGATACATTACCACCATTATTTTATTACTAGTCCACTGCTTGATAAAGGCTGCTCCCTTTTAACTCATTAACTTATTCGCCAAAGGATATAGGCCCAGGGCATTGAGTAATTTACCGCAGTGAACAGTGCCAGCGCCGGCTAGCGGACGTCCTTATTTTGTTAAGTTCAACCAGTGGATCCCATAGTTAAAACTGGGCTCCGACCCACCTAACAAAAACTGTCAAATTCCGCTCGCATAGTTTAGGAAATGGTGAATTAAACGATTTATATTAATTTGCATTTGCACCTAACTTGATTTAATTTTGTAATAGGCAGGATATTCAGACGCAATAAACACGTGATTCTGTTCAAATCCTATAAGTTAACGTTTCCTTAGTAGGTAAGTTAAATTTTGGCTCTAATCTATCTTTTCTTAGAGTAAGGTAAAGGAGTAGGTACCTACTAGTGCTCGACATGCTAATGCCCAATAGATGACACCCTGCTGCTGTCACCTCTATTGACAATGACTTAAGTTTCAAGATGACATGTACAGGGACCGCGTCGAGCACCAGTACGATTACCTTACATGAAACTCACTACTTAAAAAAAAAAAGTCAAAAATGTTGATATTCAATTTGATTCCTAAATTTTATAAGACACAATCCATCGAACGAAATAAAAGTAAAATATGACTAAAATCGGGTGAAATTTTCGGTTTGAGCTGGTGGAGTGAAAAAGGTCCACCTAACAATATTATTTAGCTAGAAAATTCCAAGACCGGTCAATGTGGCACTCTTTGGGGGAGGCCTATGTCCAGCAGTGGACGTCCTCTGGCTGATATGATGACGATGAGACCATTCCCACAGATAAAGAAATACAATAAAGTAGTTCTAGCTAGGTCTAGTGACATAATCCAACAAAATATAAACGCAATAGTTATTCTGACCGGATTTCAAGATAATAAGAACAAAATTACACAACATTCACACATTGTTATAAAAGGTTATAATTTATAAATATAGGCCTCAGCGTTTTACGCATTCTATTTCTTATTTCACAGTTTGATTTGATCATAGTTCTTTACATACAATAAGTTTCCTAATAGTTATGAGATCACAGAGACAATCGAGAATGAATAATTAATAATCATGAATATGCACTATTTATATGATTGATCAATTTAAAGTCATGTTTATATTAAACTTGTTTAATTATGAGGTCTCGGTTGATTTTGATGTGATGATTAAATGTTTGATTCTGTCCTTGTGAGTTATATTCTGATATAGGAGACAATTTTACTACTACATCTTGACGACCGGTAGTGTTTGAAAAATAAAAACACTAAAATAACTATTTTTAGTTTTCAAGTAAGTATATTATATAGCTCTCGTGAATGAAAGTCTCAAGTATATCCTTTCAATTTATTTCTGAAAGGTTAACGACATTTAGGGCTGATTTAGACGATGCGAGAACTCGCATGCGAGTTTCATACCATTGCGGGTTTTGATCGGTCGGTTGAATTGGACGTAACCAACAGTCCGCAATGTAACTAAAATCGCATGCGAGTTCGCGCGCCGTCTAAATCAGCCCTTAGATTATCCTCATAGTTAGGCATACTTTGCACCGGGTCTTTCGGCCCAGTGCCCCAGTGAGCATGCAAATAAACTTCAAAATTTATAGGTTTTTAAACACTAAAAATGTCACTCACCGTATTGAACACAACTGATGAAAACCACCAAAATGACCCCGGCACTAAACGCGGACGCCATCACTACCTTTGCCCCACTGCTAGTAGAGACTGGTTTGAATTAGGTTACGACGGACAGGTATAACTTAATTAGTGGAGTACTGTTGTCCATCGTGAGCTTAGAGCATTTAGTAACTGGAGACGTCATGGCTGTCATTTTCTGTACGAAACAGTCTGCCGATTTTTGCGGGGGACACGTCAAATGTATTCATGAATCTAGTATTAAACATAGTCTAATAAAACATGGTCTTCTATTCCCAGAGTGACACAGGCCTACGCCACAACAACATGGCCGCTATATATAGCGCTATCGCATATTATCATATAGCGCTGTCGCATGATGACGTAGGCTTGTGTCAGTTAGGTGACCTAGAAAAGGCGGGAATGGAGTACCAGGCGGAGTATATTATTATACCATGGTATTAAACTGGATTGGGCATGAGTGGTGGGGATAACTGACAGAACGGGATAGTCTTATGTATCTTCCAGTAGGAGTAGCAGCGAAAGCGCTATTATTGTTTGTCCTTGTCACAGTCTCACATATTTTTTGTTCCCCACCGTTAATTTAATATGGATTATGGTGGGCAACAAATAAATTCGACCAATCATAGTGTCGCATTGCGTATGTTTTGTCCCTTACGGAGGCACGCGTATACCACTTCTATAGGATGCTACCTTCTATGAATGTATTGCTATTTCTACATTATTTGTACGTAACGTACAAATAGCCATGTCAGTACATACAAAAGATTGCACAATTGTGCAAGGTTTTCGGCAGAGCGGTAAACTCTTAAAGGCAACTCCAGTTATTAAATGCTCTAATATCGTGTATGCCGTGTTAGAAATTAGAAAGAAACCGACAGAATTAAACAAAATAACTTTCTCGCTAACAAGAAATAAAGCGCTATTTCCTACCCTTCAAGTCTCAAAACCTCCATGCCCCGAAATAAGCTTTTCATTACAACAAAGTAACCAACGATACCGTTCACGTTTTACCTCTGTAACTAGATACCATCGCCTACACTGTTAACTGTCCATCTACCTTTTGTAATAAGGTAAATGGACAGTTAAGAGTGTTGCTGTTTGTACCTCTTTAAGACGAACAATATATTTCTTTATGGTGCTGAGACGTGGACTCTAAGGGAAAGCGAGAAAAAGAAGATCGACGCTCTAGAAATGTGGTGCTGGAGAAAAATGCTTGGCGTAACCTGGACACAGTTCCGAACCAACGTCTCAATTCTCCAGGAACTTGGTATTAAACAACGTCTTTCTTCCATCGTCCAGTGTCGTATTCTCACTTTCTTTGGACATATTACGCGTCGAGATGATACATCTGTGGAACGACTTGTAGTGCAGGGAAAAGTCGAAGGCACAAGGCGCGGTAGGTCACCAATGCGTTAGTCAGACCTAGTCAAAAGTGCATTCAATGAACCACTCCATGAATGTACAAGAAGGGCACGGGAGGAATGGCGACGGATTGTGAAGCTTGCCACCGGCCCTGACATGACGACCACGACCACTCTGACAAGAGTGTGACGACAAAGAAGAAGAAGACGAACAATAACCTACGGGACCACTCTAAGTCGCCCTCTATACGAAAACTCGTTAATACAAACTAGGGCTCATTTAGACAATGCGAGAACTCACATGCGAGTTTCATTACATTGCGGGTTTTGATCGGTCGGTTGAATTGGAAGTAATCAACAGTCCGCAATGTAACTAAAATCGCATGCGAGTTCGCGCGCCGTCTAAAGCGTCGTTTCCCTTGAGATTCTTGCTATCGAGGTTCCACTGTATAGGAATTGTTTAGACCAGCGGTCGGCAACCTTTTAGCAGCAGCACTTTGTTAATATGTGTGACTTTATCAGACATTGTCGTTTGTCAATATTACATACAAAATAGCCAGGGGGGCTCGCGGGCCGCAAGTGAGAGGTTCGCATGCGGCCCGCGGGACGCTTCTTGTTGCCCGCTGGTTTAGACTGACTGACTATTGAGGGTATCTTGCTAGGAATGAGTAGTAAAAATACTTCGCTCTTTAGTAACAATCCTCCGTGATGCTCCGAGGTCGGTCTCAGAGCATTCAAATTTATACCTTAATGTAATTGTAATAGGAGAGAATATATACATTGGTTTTAAAGTGATCTGCGCTGCGCTCCGCCGGTTTGCGCAGGCCTTAAAGCGAGCAAGTGATAGTTTCACGCGCTCAAGGTTACTCTAGATATTCTCTATCTCTTAATTAAAAAATGATTGATTGAAAGTAGATCATGAAAGACAAATAGCATTAAGATGCAGTGTTGCCGTCTCACTTAAACTGAGGGCCTACCGCGAACCACGTTCGACGTGTTACCTCTCAGTCGCACTTGTAAATCTGCACGTAAGTGTAACAGGGAGCCAACACGTTGAACGAGGTTCGCGGCAGGCCTTATGTTTCGACATTTATGGAACGTGCGTATTAGGAAACTAAGACAGCCTATATATTTCGTGTTACATCGTTCGCTAAATTGCAGTGCAACTTTTTGGCTTATTAATTGAGATACTTCACTTGAAATAGTTAACTGTTAGATGCACCACAATTGATCGGTCGCAGTCTCTGAAGTCTCTGAAGACAATCTAAAAACAGCATACTTTGGGTACTTTCATTCGATATTAGTCTACGGTGTGGACCTATGGGCAACATGTGCGGAACGTGAAAAAGTTTTTAAACTACAAAAACGTGCAATCCGTATCATGGCTAAAAAACCCTCAGACTACCATGCTAAGGAGTTGTTTAAGCAGCTGAAAATTCTCACGTTACCTTCTGTATACGTACTCGAAGCATGCAAGTACGCAATCTCGAATGGATTCCCTCTAATCACCAAAAACTCCAGACTGTAACGCGTAGACGCAACCTCCTATACGTACCACCGCGACGTCTAGCAAAGTCTAGGAAATCCTTATAGTAGGCATAAAACTTTACAATACTCTAGACCAGCGGTCGGCAACCTGCGGCCCGCGGGCCGCATGCGGCTCTCGAAACTGTCACTTGCGGCCCGAGAGGCGCCTTGGCTACTTTTTATGTAACAGTGACAAACAACAATGTCTCATAAAGTCATAAATATTAACAAAGTACGGCCCGCGTCACCTCCGTTAACTACTATTGGCCCTTGGCTGCTAAAAGGTTGCCGACCGCTGCTCTAGACGAAGAGTTAAAAGCTACTTCGGACTCGATATTTGAAAAAAAACTTAAACTGATATTGTTGGACATGGCGTGCTACAGTATTGACGAATTCGTAAACTGCTACAAGTCACTGACCCATCTATCCACTTGTTAAATAAATTATCTTAAGATATTGTAATTTGTGATAATACCAAATGTACCTTATTAATAATAATGTATTAGTACCTACTTATAGAATAAGAAAATACTGACATGTAATTTTTTTTATATTTTTATCAATAAATGATCTATCTATCTATCTAGTATACAAAGTTCACTGAAAATTAATACTGACAATGAAAATTGTGTTTAACACTCCCAAACACCGCTCAACGGCCCGATTCGAACTTAAAGATACGTCAATTAATAGATCCAGAAACGATAATAATTATGTCAGTGTCAAATGAGACGTTTCTTCAAACAAAAACGTCACTTTTGACACTGACACATCTAATCCATATCGTTTCTAGATCTATTAATTGACGTATCTTAAAGTTCGAATCGGGCAGCAAGTCACTAACAACACGACATGTCTTGTCACAGTTTTACTTAACGGATAAGAATTTCGACGCACCACAATTGGTCGGTCGCAGTATAGAAAGTTCACGGAAATTAATACTAACGATTACGATAGCGTTACGCAACTCACGCGCATCTCGCTGCGCTCGCGCCGATCCATGATGTATTAGAGCTGGAAGTGCCGCTTAACATAAGTAGGTAAGCGATAGGTAGGCGATAGGACACTTAAGAAACGTTTACCCTATTTACTGAATACTTTGCCCGCGGACATAGTCAAAGAGCCCAAAAAAAGTAGATTTAAAAATAGTCTAAAAAGGTATCTCCTGAATACTCTATAGGGAATGTGTTACCCTACAGAGTATTCATGACATACTTACCTAAGTATTTTAACTCCCAAATGTAAACCTATTATAATATTTAAATTTTATTAAGTATAGTATAGTGAGACTCCAGAGTCAAACAAAATGTAGTTTTGTGGAGCATTGTCCTTACAAAAAAGTTGTAACTTCTTGTATAATAAATAATTATAATAAATAATAAGTACGTTTTAATATACACCGTGTTTTTATTGAATTCCGTTAACTTCGGGGTATGGTTAAGTACGTTTAAGAAAACTAAATGGCATAGTTAATTTTGAAAAAAAAAAATTTTTTTTTGCTTTTTTTTTCAGAAAAAATAATATTAAAAAGTAATTAAATGTAGCATATAGCGTTGTTGTAACACGGGCATTACATTTAACTAAACCAAACAATTGAAATCTGTGACATATCAATGTCAATTCGAACATCGATCGACCGAGATTTTACTTAAGTTTAGTAGCAAATGTATGAACTCATTCTAAACACTAATCAATATGTAAACCGGCCTTAAGGCAAGTGTACAAGCTTGTAGAGGCCTTATAGGAAAAAAATAAAATATTGATTATCTTCGAAATGGAGTTAATTAGAATATCGGTGTCTTTGGGAAAGTTACTTGATTTAAGCTCAGGTATGCACCCTTGAAATTAACGGAAATCAAAAAAAACACGGTGTATTGTAGGGCATTCGCTAGCTTGGTGCACGGAGCAGAACGGAGTTTTGAAAAAGTCGTAGGCCCTTTTTGGATCACAATACGGCTGTCATAATTTAATTAGCAATGTTATCATTAGAGACCTTTCTAGAGGGACTGTATAGATTCGAATTCTGAGTTTTCGACTTTAGCTCTATAAAAAAAATCACGATTATATGTTTAAAATTCACTTTATAAATTGTGCCGTCGGACACTTTCCAAATTGCAAAATTTCCACATTTTATTGTCGAAATTTGTACAGCCAAATTCTGACACCTGTACCGGCGTCGAAATGTTCCAATTAAAAAACGAAAGTTTCCATTGCTTCCTTTAGAAATTCCCGAGAATCTTTCAATTTTTTTGGAAACTTACCTCAACTTGTGGCACTGGTTCAATCTAAGATCGCGTCGCTCTATCGATATTAAATCAATTAATAATGGCTGTCACTTCCAGCTCGGTTTTTTCTAGAGCAAAAGCGGTCAAGTTCAGGGCACTCCACTTAACTTACCACTTTGAACTGTGTTTTGACACAGCGTTAATGACGGCCCTATTTTACCGTTTCATTAGTTATTTTATTGTGAAAATGGGCCTTTTAAGCCGTTAAAAATGGTTCTTGCTATTTTGTAATGGCATATTTTGTGATTCAAGGACCGTATATGACTAAATCTTAAGATATAGGAACGAAAAGCCTATAGGGCTCAAAACCTTTTCAAGTTAAGGTTATACGACTTTACTGTAGACATTGTAAAATTTAAATTTAAGGCCTAATTTTCGCCATTATCAGTGTGTTAAACCTTCTAATTCTTTACATTTTTACCACCAAAGCCTGAGAAAAATGTATCCAAATCATTACTTATGCGATATCCACAGCAAAATTCGCCAGTTTTTCCGAAGGTTTTCGACCCATAGGTATATGAAATTTCCATATTTTAGATACCTATAGACAGCTGTTTACTAGAACCACTGTTCTTGTAGGCAATATTGAGCACGTTTACGGTTTACGGTAGCTGCCACGCTTACCGTCGCTTTTAATTCCCCCACCAAACAACACACATTAACCAACAACATTACAAATCAACCGATCAGCCATGATTGATTTAGGAGCGACAGCTGCATTTGTATAAGTGAGACGTGATGTATGTACAGCCGGCAGCAGAAGTTGCTAAGCGGGCCAGGTGTTCAAAATGATCTTGGCGCGACTTTATTGTTAAGGGAATAAGAGCGTGTCAAGGTAATTTTGAACACCTCGCCCGCTTAGCAACTTCTGCTGCTGACTGTACTCGTAACTTATGGCGTATTCGGATTGCAACAACAAGTTATGAATTTGATCTAGATTTATTATGGAAATGATCTGTCAATCTCAAAAATGATGTTTTTATAGTCTGTATCTTAAGGTATTAAAATAATAGTAAACAAACTCTACCCTCATATGGCTCCTAAATAAAGCCAGTTGAGGATAGATGAAAACATAACATGGTCAAATAATGTAGGTTAAAGTCAGGTCGTTCAGTGACAGATCCAGGCGGTCTTGTATTTGGTTGGTTAACCAATAAATGTTATAACTACCCGAAAATTTACAAATTATTTGTTTACTTTTATTTAAATACCTAAAGATACAGAGTATAAGTATCCTCTTATTTTTTATTTATTTATATATAAACTGGTTCCCTCCTTTGTTAAAGAAATAGCAACATACCTAATAGCACTATAATTTCTTGAGAACACCTCGGAATGGAATTTCATTCCACATCCGGAGCGTTCGCGGAAGAAAATTATGTAATTTATTAACCTGTTAATTAACCAGCAAACTAAAAGGTTTTATTTAAATGTCTCTTTACATTTTTAATAGAATGTAGAACTCCGTATGTATTTTATGAAATAGGAGGCAAACGAGCAGACGAATCGCTTGATGGTAAGCAATTGCCGTCGCCCTCCAAGGGTTGCAAGTGCGTTACCGGCCTTTCAACTGAGAGTACGTTCGTTTCTTGAATATTTGAAGGTCGTATCGGTCCGGAAATATCGCAGACGACAGTTCATTCCACAGTTTAGCTGTGCGAGACAGAAAGTTTATGGAGAAGCATAGTTGTGAACTGTCAAATTGCAGTTTTTTCTCATACGAGTAAATAAACTTGTGAGATACGGGTAGTGGTATACATATAAATATTATAAATTAAAGACAATCATCATCATCATCATCATCTCAGCCATAAGACGTCCACTGCTGAACATAGGCCTCCCCCTTGGACCTCCATACGTGCCGGTTGGAAGCGACCCGCATCCAGCGTCTTCCGGCGACCTTAACAAGATCGTCTGTCCATCTTGTGGGTGGACGTCCTACGCTGCGCTTGCTAGTCCGTGGTCTCCACTCGAGCACTTTTCGACCCCATCGGCCATCTTCTCTGCGTGCAATGTGGCCTGCCCATTGCCACTTCAGCTTGCTAATCCGGTGGGCTATGTCGGTGACTTTAGTTCGTCTACGGATCTCCTCATAAAGACAAAGACAATGTATACACGTAATCATATTTATAGCTTCCGATTGGCTCTAAGTATCTAGTAACTCAACTTACGACCTCGTGCTCAAGTTAGAACTTTATCACAATAAATATATGCCAGTAGATGTACTAACAAAAACTATTTTAACTAGTCATTATTGGACAGAACATACGCAATGCTAAGAAATTAAAAACACTTATGTATACTCCTGAGACCATACCAAAACCAACCTACATAGTTTTGTCAGGTTCTTTGTTTCCCACCAAGCCTTGGTGGGGAGCAACAATACGTCCACAGTTCCGAGGTTGCACTTTAGACTTTTTAGAAGCAGGCCAAAAAATTTAAGTGAGACTATGAGGACATACAATACTTAATAGCGCTTTTTCTGCAACTCCTACTGAAAGTTCCATAAGACCATCTCATTCGGTGACCTCCCCCCTTTCACCCTCCTTTCCTTTGTCACCTGAATGTGACAAGGTACCTCGATCAGTCGAGCTTGGTCGAGCTATAGACCGGTATATCCAGTGGTTATAGCGCTGGCAACGCAACTGGTCGTAGTAAAAAAGACTGAACCCGTATTTTGTTAAAATATTGTCAGATTCATGACAGAAACAGACTAACGAGGGGCGAACTGAAAGTTTTAAGAATTGGGAAAATTGTGGTTATAAATTTGTCAGTCAAACTATTTTCATTATATCCGTACTTTCATTAGAATAGAATCATCCTGAAACACTCACGGCTCATTCTCCCAAAACCCTTTTTGTATGACGACTTTTGGTCCTCAGAGGATTTGTATGGAATAATAAAGGTACCCATCGCGATTTAATATTTTTACGCGTAAATACTATTTTTTTTTTTAAATTAAGCATGTCAGAATCTGCTGATATACAATTTTTAGACAGTCCTTTTTAGTAACCTTACAACTGAGCAGTGCTGTTAACTTTTTATGTCACTGTTGAATAATATAGTTTTACCTACTATGATCAGTTTTTAAAGAAGTACGAAAGCGATTACATTTCTAATACTAACTGCAACAATAGTATGAGAACTTTATTGTTCACTGAGCCTACAATGAAAATCGTATAAAATCATTACACGAAAAACATTCATAACGATCTATAATTACTCGACCTATAATTTTCACATTGGCAGTAATCCTTTACAAGTGATAGCCGATTGAAATATACCTGCCTAAAAAAATATAAAAGAGTCATATTTTAATAATTAGTATGCCTTCTTTTTTTATTTGATCTCTAAGTGGTCCCTCCTAAGAAATTTCAGTGCTACCTATGTATATGCTCGTTATTTACTAATTAGGCCAGTAATTAATTTGAAGTTTTTATTAGAAATGTGAAATGTGAGCTTGTCATAATTATTGGCATAGCGTGTGGAGGCACAGTTATATTTCATATTTTATAATGCGTCTTAAAAGAAACTACCTATACAAAACATAAGACAGTGGCCATTCATTCGTTATATAATATTAAAGTTTATAACAATTAGGTGATAACTAGTACGAGAATTGGTTTATGTACTTAGGCTGAGTCAAGTAAATAAAGAAGACTGTACGCCTAGTGCAAATTTCATTCGATAGCGCGACGTGACCATTTGATTTTGAACAGCGCGCCAAGCGGGACGTTTTGGAAACTCAAAATCTCTAAAATGTCAAAATGTCAAAAGGTCGCGTCACGTTATCGAATGAAATTTACACCAGATGCACACAATACGCGTTCGAAAACCGCAAATTATGTCCAGCATAAAGATAAACTATAAGTTACTCAAACATCAAACATCAAACATCAACATTTATTCAGCAAATAGGCCACAAGGGCACTTTTACACGTCAACATTGAATTTACATACAAGCAAAAATAATAACATCAACAATTTTATAAAATAAAACTAACAATTCAATCTAACGTATTACAATTACTAAGAGATGTATATGGTCTCTTAATGTCGAATTACATACAAAATACAGATACAAAACACAAAAAAAATCTATAATATTTAGAGGTGTAAATGTCTCTAGGTGTCAGAACTAAAAGGTTATATAGTTTATCAAGTTATCCTTAGAGATGTATAGGGTCTCCAAGAGTCAATATCCTGTATAATTAATACATTCATTAAGAGAAAAGAAACATACGAGAGCAGAATGAGGCATCTCACTGTAATTAATTAATAAAAATAAAGTTACTAAGTATAATAGCTTGTGTTAGCTTAAACAGACCAGTCTCCACAAACAGGAATAATAATAATAAGGGACGATACATAAGTATTCTGTTCACATCTCATAAACATAAAACACAATCTCAAGTTCGTTTCACCCATAAACACCTAATAACAATGCGCACCATAAGGTGTAATTAGAGATGCCCCGAATAGTGAATTTGGCCGAATACCGAATATTCGGCCCCTCTCTCGGCCGAATACCGAATATTCGGCATGAGATGCGAACATTTTGAGTCACAATTATTATGAAAACTGTTCGCCATAAAAGCACAGCGTTTGCTAAGGTATATTTTTATGTTAAACAGAATTAATGAATATAATTAGATTCAATCAAATCAGACCCATGATAAAAATAAAATATTTTTATTATGTTCTCCAATTCTCCCTCAATTGCTCAAGGGTTAACTGGAAGAGATCCCTGAAAGGGATAAGTTCGCCTTTGTACTAATGATGTGTGTTCTTTCATGTTTTATGTTTCTTTTTGTACAATAAAGTATTGTACTACTACTACTACTACTAAATATTTTGTAATCAACAAATGCTCAAAAATGTGCCTTCATATTGAACTACTTTCCAAGAATACATTTTAAATATTAAATATACTTAAGTACCTTATATTTTGGTTATTTTTTTGTGTAATTTTTTTTTTAGGTAGGTGCAACAGATATTCGGTATTCGGCTGAATAGTAGGGAACATTCGGCCGAATACCGAATATTCGGCAAAGTGGCCGAATACCGAATAGTTGCCGAATATTCGTAGCATCTCTACTCGTAATCCTAAACCCTATCGTATTATATTATCTCAAGCACGTAAACAAAGCCAGAGAAAGCGCGGAAGCGGCCGGCACGGAAACTAATACGGTCACTATCTTACATAATTCTAGTAATCCTGAGATACTGGAAACTGGTTGTTGAACTATTAATCTGCTCGATTTAAAGAAATACAGGCCTAGTACTGAATTAGAGCAAACACTATATTGTAGGTTCGTCTATAAATGTGTAATGGCAAAAACGAATGTACGAAATCCAAAAAAACACTGGGAAGGATTAAATAATAAGACCTCAAATTATTTTGCAGTAAAAAAAGTGCATAATTGCCCGAGAATTGCCGTAGTATGGAACTCCTATACTAATTACCGTCACACGTGTGACAGTAGGGCGCTCCACGGGTTAAAAGTGCATATCACTTTTTCTGGATAAACTTGAATCTGGAGCGACATTTTAAATATACAAATGTATGTATGTAGGTATGTGTATGTGTGCACTTGCGCACCAAAATATCGATAAGTACGAACGAGAAGCACGAGTAATGTCAAAATGGGATCAATGTATACGCATATACGTACTTTGAAAACCACTATACAGATTTTTGCACTAATGTTTAACAAACTGCATCTCAAAAACGGTTCGAAATAATAACGTGATTTATAAGTGAAAAATAAAGTACCGTAAAATGGGATAAGTAGGGACAAATCTGACATTCAAACCTCGATAACATTTTATTTATACATTTTATGCAAACTTAATCTTATTAATAAATGTTCCGGCCGTTTGTATTTTAGTTTTTTTATGATTTTAGGTAAGGTTTACTCGGGTAATTCCGAATGTCGAAAACTGTCGGATAATTCCGAAAAGAGACTTTTATTATGATGGAATTAAGGGTGATTTTCATCTGAATTTCGGAATTATCCGACATTCGGTAATACCCGAATACACCTTAGTTCCATTTCATAACTTTAGCGATAAACACAAAATCCCTCCTCACCCCGTAGTCCCTCGTAGTTGGGGTGAGATGGGATTTCATACAAAAGGTGATTTTGAAACGTTGTTGAATCGTTTTTTTTTTATTATGAATATAACTATAGTTCCATTTGTAAAAGGAATACATTATTTAGGTAGCAGTTGTCTTTAAAAACCATCTCACCTCCCTGTCATCCCTTCTCTCCCGATTCATAACCCGACTCTCCTCGCAATCCCTACTCACCCCATTTTACGGTACGTAGCCTAAGCAATTCCCCGTTTGCGTAAAAGTCCTTCGTTCTGTTCCACCCGATGTAAATACCCAATCGCCCATCATTACTACAACGCACATAATATATATCAATGTAGTAACATCAAAATTCTTAACCATTGATAGATCTTACCTCTTTACCATAAGGTCTATAAAGTGTCAGTTGATATTACGGATGGTTAATGGTAAAAGTGACATTTGTATACACATACGCATATGTGAAACTTAACGACTACATGTATCCATGCATTAAGTAAATGTCTCAATATCTTAGAACTTTCTCTGTCTATATTTGGATTTGAACTATCAATTTTAGTACGGATATGATCGTACTTGTCTACGTGACAGCGTGATAATGAATGACACATCCGTTTAAAATTTTGCTTGTCATAACCCTCCGCGTATCACTAGCTATTTTATACTATACTAAAATAAAATTCAGCCTAACCCTCTAACCCCCTAAATTTCCCCCTCAAATCAGAAATAAGCAGTTTCGACTTATTCACAGTGTTAGTGATGGTACTTGCCATAACTATTCCAAATTTCAGGTACCTACATCAAACGGTCTTTGAGAAAAACGCATTTAACCGATTTGCAAGACCGAAGTGATCCCATAAGAGCACCGTGAACAAAGTTTTGTACGGTGCTTTAATTATATTGCTATGGTATGCAGGGGGACGATGTAAAAAATAAAATGAGAATTAGACATGATTTCATGATTTTTAGGGTTCCTTAGCCAAATGGCAAAAAACGGAACCCTTATGGATTCGTCATGTCTGTCTGTCTGTCCGTCCGTATGTCACAGCCACTTTTTTCCGAAACTATAAGAACTATACTGTTGAAACTTGGTAAGTAGATGTTTTCTGTGAACCGCATTAAGATTTTCACACAAAAATAGAAAAAAAAACAATAAATTTTGAGGGTTCCCCATACTTAGAATTAGAACTGAAACTTAAAAAAAATTTTTCATCATACCCATACGCGTGGGGTATAATGGATAGGTCTTCAAAAATGATATTGAGGTTTCTAATATAATTTTTTTCTAAACTGAATAGTTTGGGCGAGAGACACTTCCAAAGTGGTAAAATGTGTCCCCCCCCTATAACTTCTAAAATAAGAGAATTATAAAACTAAAAAAAATATATGATGTACATTGCAAAATTGCCATGCAAACTTCCACCGAAAATTGGTTTGGACGAGATATAGTAAGTAGTTTTTTTTAATACGTCATAAATCGTAAACCGCAATTTTATTATGTTACTTGCTGCTACGGAACCCTTCATGGGCGAGTCCGACTCGCACTTGGCCGCTTTTTTTCTATCGAGTTACCCCCTTATTAATAAAACTTTAAAATTATGTTTTATCCCTTTCTTACAAATACATAAGTCAAAATGACAGATACAGACAAACGATTATTATCTAATTGAGGTTTGTAGTGCGTTTATGAATAAGGGGTTTAACCTTTTAAATTAATTTTGTCGGGCCTTGCAAATATATTCTAGTTTCCTTGTTATCATTTCATGGCATTTTACTTTTATTAAAACGTGACGTGAAAATCCAATATAAAAACTAAAGTTTTGCGTTAACCCCTTCTTAAAAAACCGGGCAAGTGCAAGTCGGACTCGCGCACGAAGGGTTTCGTGCCATAATGCAAAAATCGGCAAAAAAAACGGTCACCCATCCAAGTACTGACCCCGCCCGACGTTGCTTAACTTCGCTCAAAAATCACGTTTGTTGTATGGGAGCCCCACTTAAATCTTCATTTTATTCTGGTTTTAGTATTTGTTGTTATAGCGGCAACAGAAATACATCATCTGTGAAAATTTCAACTGTCTAGCTATCACGGTTCGTGAGATACAGCCTGGTGACAGACGGACGGACGGACGGACGGACAGCGGAGTCTTAGTAATAGGGTCCCGTTTTTTACCCTTTGGGTACGGAACCCTAAAAATGACGTTTATTTTATCACATGGATAACGCTAAACATCATACGCCTAAAAAGTATATCGTAATAACCTGAAATAAGCCCTATATCATCAAGCGTATAAAGTTTATTACACAGTGTAGAAAATAAGAGCGTTAGTTTTTGAGAATGAAACGGATTCGCGTCCTTAAACTAAATTGATGCAACTAGACTGTGACAGCAACCGTGCGTTAATACAATGGTGGCAATTTTATTGTTTCATTTGTTATCTTAAAAGTTTACTAACGAAATGTTGTGTAATGTCACGTTTGTTCGGTCTGTGTAATGTGTGTTTGGTTAAGGCCTTTAGTAAAGTGATTTTGTAGAAAAAGTAATGTGTGGTTTTTAATTTGATGTACTTAAATCATTTGAGAAACCATAGCAAATGGTAAATGTAGATTAGCTTACTAAAAAACTCGCTTACAAAATGTTTGGAATAGCTGACAGTTTGGGTTTTGGATAGTGTTTTATTATTGAATCTTTTTCTCATCATGTTTTGGCATTTGGCTAGTATACTCTTGTTTATAGACCTTGCTTACTCCCATGGCTTCGTAATTTTGAAACAAATCCAGAAACTGGATCAGCGATAAAATGTATATAGGTTGAGAAATCTAACCCTGTAGTAGAGAAGAGCCGGAAATACTGTCATTATACTGTTAAGCTGAAACGGAGACGATTCGCCTGCGATTGCACTGAATATCTTAATGGAATAGTCGGTCTTACCCCACATTCAGAACTGTTGAGATAAAGATACGCTCCCGTTCAGTAAAGTACACAGAAAACATATGTATTTAAGGTTAACGTACTGGTGCTCGACGCGGTCCCTGTACATCTTATCTTGAAACTTAAGTAAATGTCAATAGAGGTGACAGCAAATGTATTGGGCATTAGCATGTCGAGCAATAGTACGTTTACCTTACAATGATTTTTTTTCCACAGGTTTCCACGAGGCCGTAGGCGAAGCGATCGCCCTCTCCGTCTCATCCCCCCGCCACCTCCAGACCTTAGGCCTCGTCCAACGCTCCGTGGCCGACACGGCCCACGACACCAACTTTCTTTTCACGCAAGCAATGGACAAGCTGGCGTTCTTGCCGTTTGCGTTGTCCATGGATAGATGGCGCTGGGATGTGTTTACGGGCGAAGTGAGGAAGGAGCAATATAACTGTCATTGGTGGAGACTAAGGTTTGTATCTTTTTTTTAGTCTAATTTACTATGCCAATCATCCAAAGCTTTTACACTCGAATCTGTTCCTTGTATTTCCCATGATATCAAGTATAATAAATCCAACTTATAGCGTTGTCGATGGATAGATGGCGCTAGGTTGTGTTCACAGGCGATGTGAGGAAGGAGCAATATAACTGTCATTGGTGGAGGTTGTTTGTATCTTCTTTTAGTCTGTTTTACTATGCCAATGATCAAAAGCCTATACTCTAGAACCTGTTCTTTGTATTTTCCCATGATACCAAGTAGTTAGAATAAGTCCAATTATAGCGTTGTCGATGGATAGATGGCGCTAGGTTGTGTTTACAGGCGATGTGAGGAAAGAGCAATATAACTGTCATTGGTGGAGGTTGGTCATTATTAGCTGATTTTAGTATCTCTCTGAGCAAAACCTTGCCATCTCATTCATCTGATGGGTATGGAACAGAACAGGTAGGTACGTTAGATATCTGCCTGTGTACGTCGGTCAGATTATGCACAAGTCTCGTCCCAAGATAATTCCCTTTTTTCCGAAGCAGTTAGATCTTCGCTTCCAATTCCCTCATACACACTTCACTAATAGCCAATTTTAGTGTCCCACCGCTGGTTAAGGCCTTTTTTTAATTCCACACCATTTTATGTAGAATGGGTGCAAGGGCTTTTTCTTTTTTGGTCTGCCTGCACCCAATTTCAGAACATTGTGGCAATTTACCAGGTTCCATTCAGTAACCATTTTGGCAGATACACCCAGCCCAAATCATACAAAATGGATAGGATAGAGAGTACCATACTAAACTGTAGAGTTTGTTTGGAAAGAGAAGAGTCGTGGAATGGATTGGGCCCCATACATTCCACGACTCTTCTCTTTCCGCACAGACTTTAGTAATATTGTAATTATTGGATAGAAAAGCAAGCCACAGTTAGTTATATTCAAGGAAAAACAGCACCTATATAGAGATGAAAAATAAACAGAAATAGTTATTGAACAAAAGAGTGAAATGACGTCGCGAAACGTGATGATTTGTTGGCAGAGGGATAACAATTTTCCAGTTTTTTAATAAATAAGTAAGGCAATACTTATTTCATAAAATCGCAATCATATCTCCACTTACGTTAAAATAGAAATCACTAGAAGCTCAATCATCATAGCAGCTTCCAACGTAATAGTAATAAACCGGGCAAGTGCGAGTCGGACTCGCGCACGAAGGGTTCCGTACCATAATGCAAAAAACGGCAAAAAAAAAAGGTCACCCATCCAAGTACTGACCCCGCCCGACGTTGCTTAACTTCGGTCAAAAATCACGTTTGTTGTATGGGAGCCCCACTTATATCTTTATTTTATTCTGTTTTTAGTATTTGTTGTTATAGCGGCAACAGAAATTCATAATCTGTGAAAATTTCAACTGTCTAGCTTTCACGGTTCGTGAGATACAGCCTGGTGACAGACAGACGGACGGACGGACAGCGGAGTCTTAGTAATAGGGTCCCGTTTTACCCTTTGGGTACGGAACCCTAAAAACTATAGGGTAAATCACCCACGCAGCGCTCACGTAGCAATCACGTTGAGGTAAATGCATCATGGGCCCCGAGGCCTCGGTAGCCATTTAAATCATAATCCGTTGGATAACCAAGCATAAGAGATGGGGTGACCACATTGCTATTTTAGTAGACGGGACAGTCTTATTTCATGATTTCGTTCATAATAAATATTGAATATAATTAAAATCTATTGTAGAATTACTTGAAATTACTATACAAAACTGAGAATTAAACAAACGTTACTTTGAACGTTTAAAATAACTTGTGAACCTTTTTTACGTAGGTATTTTTTTAGCAATCTATGATGAAACGTGACAACTAGAGTTACAGTTGTTCCGGAAAAAAGTCTTATAAAAAGTATAAAAAATCATTATGCTTGATATCAATATTTAGCAAGTGTCCCGTATAGAAAATTTACTGAATTGGTGAACATACTAGTCCATACTAAACTCATCATTATATGACATAATGTGTATGCCTGAACACTTCAAATAATTAATAGGCGCGATTGTGGGTCAGCCAAGTATTTCAATAAAGATTGATGTAGTTGTACGGATGAAGTATGTAATGATGGTCTAGTAATCTGGTTTGATTGATAGCTTGATATGGTTTGGCGGAAATATTATGTTGTGGTATCAGTTTGCGTAAACCAAGCCATATATGTAACCACATAATTAAGACTTACACTAATTGTTTAGTTTAATCACGCTTTTACAATGTGTAAAATCACTCACTCACTCATTGGACTTATCGTCTATTGTAGACGATTTATGGTGTATCACTGGAGAGACACCTTTTTTTTGTGCAAAATACCATATAACAAATATGAAGAAACATGTCATTCTCAGAATATGATGCAAAAAGCGTCATCGATTGTGTCTATAAAAAAGCGAAGATACTCGTAATGATAATAATAAATATGATTGTGGTTTTAACTATGTTAATGAGGATGGTTTAAGTAATATGACCGCTGCTTGCTACTCAATACCTAATTATGTCAATACGGACTATTAAAATTATATCTAATTCAGCTGACCGACTAAATAATAATATGCCGACGCTTAAATACTTATAATAATAATCTATTGTTATAGGGAGCAGTACCAGGGCATCAAGCCGCCAGTCCTCCGCTCCGAGCTGGACTTCGATCCTGGTTCCAAGTATCACATTCCTGCCAACATTCCCTACATCAGGTAAGTCTTAGTGACTTTTAAGGGCAGGCCACATACACTATACAGACGGGCACGTGCATGTGCGCTAATATGTTGGAACCGCACACGTCACGCAAGCGGTGTGTCGTCTCTCATAAGAAACTGCATGACATTGCATGGTAAGTTAAATGTTAGCATTGTCAAACCAAAATTCTGCTTTCTTGCGATGTAAGAAAGATTAAAAGAGTAGCGTTAAAAAATGATAAACTTCTGGAGTGATTTTATATAAGAAATGTGTAAATAGCGATACGTAGCAGCGGAACTAAGGTGTAAATGAAATAATTAGGCATAAATAAAAAAATATTAATAAAATGAAAATGAAATGAAGCGAATGAATGTATTAAAGCCGACCACTGACTAACAGGCCGCCGGACGATATCGGCCTGTCAGTTAGAACAAAAATTTGACAGCTATGAACAACTGACAGGCCGATATCGTCCGGCGGACTGGTAATCAGTGGGCCCCTTATCGATGGAGGTAAGTATTTTAAGAATAACAGTAAGAATAACGATCATGGAAACTACCTACTCGAACAAGCGGAGCTGTAACCATACACGTAATAAAGATCCTAGTATGTATGTCAGAACATGAGATAGATCATAAACATGCGAGGTATATATTTGAAAACGTAGTGAGTAGTTGTATTATGATATTAATTTTGGCGTTGCCTTTTCTAGGTTCCAAATCGGAACCTAGAAAAGGCAACGCCAAAATTTTTTAATCTCTTTTGGATACAACAGAATTCTCAGGAATTACTTGACCGACTTACTTTGTTTTTTGGTCTTTAAAATTAATATTACACATGTTGCTTATTTTCTGTCTCGTAATTTTCTTTATTAAGCAGCTGAGGTAATAAACTCCCCACCTCATTCGCACAATTGGTGCTAAAAAACATAAACAAGGCAGTTACCTCTGATTACTGTGATCATGTAATACGAATTAAGTAAATTACATTTGCAAATACGTAACTACGTTACTTTGTTTATGTCTAGCATGACGACTCATTATGATATGAATTGAATTAATTAGACTATTTTAAGAATGTCTTAAGTACCTTAACTTTATTACGTATTTTAAATAGAAGAACTAACAGGTAGCAAAATATTTTGCATTATCTAAAAGTATTTCTGAAAAACAGGTAGGTAAATAAATGCAAGCGAATAAAATATACGTGTCATGTCAAGTACATCAGTACCTATTAAACTACATATTGGTTAGACAAATTATAATGAATCGTTTTAGTAGGAGAAGTCCGGGTATAGTGAACACCTTAAGCTTTGACTTGACATAACAGAAAAATTTAACAAGGAAGAAATGAAAAAAGTGTCAATAATAAGTCTTTATTTAATAAACTTTTAATTTAAAACAACACTAGCCTCCAATGTTTAACAATTGCTGCAATTTTGAACAAAACGTAAAAAAATATATTTTATTCGCTTTGCCCAGGGTGCCGGGCAAAGTGAAACAGGCCTCCGGGCAAACCAAATATCATTCATAAAATCTTAGTGAACTTAATAACTAAGTGAAAATTAATCAACATAAGATCATTTCAATAATATTAATTAGAAAAAGCTGTCACAAGTAACTTTTGATATATTTTCACTAATTTCATAAGCATAAGTCTTCACGGCATCTCTGATGACATTTTAACGGGATCCCTTTGTTTCCCATAAACTTATTGTTTCGAATTTCGATGGTCAGAAATTGATATCCATATAATTTATGGACATAAACATCAAAAGTCATAATTTTTGTTAAGTATAACGTTTCATAGTTCTAATGTTAGACATCTATAATATTAAACGCTATAATCACAAAAGTTATAAAATCTATGAGTATAACATTCAAAGGTATATCAATAATTATTCAGAAATATTTTAAGGCATATATTTTATCGGACTAATGGTCGTTAATCATATCGTTTCAATATCATCCCTTTGTTTTCCATAAACTTACTGTTTCGAATTTCGATAGTCAGAAAATGATATCCTCTAATTTAATATTTATTAAATATTATGACTTTCAATAATTATGTCAAACAAAGGGACCCCCATTTTTAATGACTAAAGCGAATTACGTCTAAGAAACCAAATCAATAACATCCTTCATATAAAGAAAAAAGAAATCTGTTTCCTCAGGTAGGTTTATTAGTTACCTTGTGTCCCTCAGAGCGGAAATAGGAGCCCCGCGAAGCGGGGCTCCGTCGACTCGTTGGCGAGACGAAATGGCTTAATAAGCTACATGAAAAATAAGAAATGGCGGGGAAATCAGTAAGCTAAACAATAAAAAATCTGTTTCCTCGGGTAGGTTCGTTAGTTACCTTGTGTCCCTCAGAGCGAAAATAGGAGACCCGCGAAGCGGGGCTCCGTCGACTCGTTGGCGGGACAAATTAGCTTAATAAGCTACATGAAAAATAAGAAATGACGGGGAAATCAGTAAGCCAAACATAAGAAATCTGTTTCCTCAGGTAGGTTCGTTAGTTACCTTGTGTCCCTCAGAGCGGAAATCGTTGGACTCGTTGGCGGGGCGAAATGGCTTGATAAACTACATGAAAAATAATAAATGGAGGGGAAATCAGTAAGCCAAATTTAAAATAATCCCCAGGTAGGCAAGCATGCAATTTGTATTGTTTAATTTTATAACTATTGACAATATGACTAATAAAAATTATGATGGAAAGCGTTATGGTCTAAAAAAATCGGAACTTGAAATTTAGGGAATGCAATAGAGCCCCTACTTATCATTATAACCTGCGATAAAAGACCTTACAACGATTATTGTAAGCAAGTTTATTGCCTTCAACATTATGTAATGGTATACCTTATGGACTTTGAATATTATGAGTAACAGATTTTATGACTAACAATAATAATGACCTGCAAAAATCGGAACTGCAATTTATATTGTTAAAATTTATGACTATTGACAATATGACTAATAAAAATTATGATGGAAAACGTTATGGACTGAAAAAATCGGATCAAAAAATTTATGGGAACCAATAGAGACCCCATTTTAACACAGCGAATCCACGATTTGATAGCCATTTCCATGACGTCTGTTAGCCAGGAGCCATGATCGATCTTTTTTTTATATTTATATACCATCTGTAACAAAATATTATCATAAAAAAATTACCTAATAAATTCAAAGTGAACACGCTATTCGCTTTGCCCGATCCACTTTGCCCATTCAGTCAGTTAAAGAAATTAAGAATTAAAAAAATAACCGTTGTATTGTTTTAAAATAAATGCGTTGTAAAAGGAAGATACTTTAATAAGCAATAGAAGCATATTGAATTAAAATTCGAGATAATTACTATGACAAAATAACATACAATGTACTTACCTTTCAAAATCGAATATTTTGCACTAAAAACACATTTTGATTCGTCACCGACGCTCGCAGCAACCGCTCCGTGTGACGCTTGCCGCTCATAGAGCGAAGGATCCTGAACATCATATGGGCGCGTGGTGCGACAAAGTCGAATAGTTTAGGATTGGGAGCCCGAATTCGCTTTGCCTGGGGTGTTCGGTTTCCCCGGCCTTCCCCTATCAGGGATGATCTGGGAACATGATTTATTTTGTTTATTTTAAATACCGTAAAATGGGGCTACTTTGGTTCCCGGGATAACATTGACCATAGATTTTTGAGGAATAGGGACTTTTGAACGCGAACTTAAACATTTTATGATGTGGTTCGCAAAGATGGCATGCTTAACAGAAATAGATGCTGAAAGCATTCAGAAACGAATGATTTCTTATAGTTTACTTTAAACCGTAAACTGGTTTACGGTATTACTTGGACAAAATATATACTCACTTAAAAGTACTTAACTACCTACAAATTGTTTTCAATATGAACCAAATACCTACGTTTAAAAGATTATCTTGTTGCGTATTGCTACAATTATTTAACTAACTGAGGTGTCACAATTTGCCTCGATCTTATCTATCATTCATCAATCACTAAACCATAAATAAACCTATAATTCCAACACTGTGAAACCAGAATACTTTAGCGTTACGTAAATATTATATAACATCCTTATATTTAGTAATATTCAGCCTAACCCGTAACTTATGTACGAGTATGTGTAGGTATGCATAATTATACCAGTCAACTCAAAAACGACGCAACTGCGTATAAACTTTAATTTAAAACTATGCCTTTTTGAAACAAAGCCAATTTTGATTTTCATGAGCTAAAATGCCAAGTTTAATCAGAGATTCAGACTAATCTAAGGTATAAACTCGTTGAAATTAGGTTCATAATTGCGTGTCAAATAAAATGTATTTTAGTCGTTTTGGTTCTGAGGGAATTCCGGTTACTAGCATGCAATGTTTTCGCTCCCAAGACTTTAACGGCCAGATAAAATGAAAGAGTAATAAGCGTTTTACATATTCTTGACAATAAGAGCTTTTTAGGAAAAACACTCAATGTGTTAACCTGTTCATAATCACACATTTACATTCAAGGAATGAAAAAAATAGCGCACTTTAAGATGAACCGTGCAAATTTCGTAAATTCGCGTTTGTCCTATCACTTTTATAGTAAAAATTTATACATTTGAATGAATAATATGTAGTTTGTAAACTCTTGAGCTAAAAACGGAAATTTATTAACTCTGCGTGTGCCTTTTATGTTGGTATTATAATTACATTAGTTTTTAATTGCGCTCGAACTAATATTATTGTATGTAAATGGCAAGCATTAGAGATACATATTAGGCCTTTTAGGGTCACGTTTTAAGATATTCCGATATTATGTAACGTTACTTTGGTTACTATGCTAACTTAAAATTACGTGTCACTGGAGCGAATTGCCAAAAGTCATTCATTCGTCTAAATTACTATCTGACACGGTAGTTGTTAGAGATCGTATCACTTCGCATCGCTATAATTTTCCATATAACTATATATTATCTCCTTACTCAACTACCGAAAAGGGTTACGTTTTCCCATGCTGACAAATTAATACTTATTATGGAGTAGGAAATGAAACATAAGAATAAAAAATATATCACGTTTTTAATACTCTCCGTACTATTTACACAAACCAGTCGCAAAAACTAAACAATACTTAAACTGACTATACACAAATTAACATTTACAAGCTAAACAACAAAGAGATCAGTCCTTAATGGTGTCCACCCTCGTAGCCTCCGAAATCATGGTGTTCATACCCATGACCCTCCCCAAGACCTCCTTGAGATTCGTGACCAGAGCTTTCGTAACCCTGGTGACCTCCTCCTAGAGATTCGTAACCAGAGCTTTCGTGACCCTGGTGACCTCCTCCTAGAGATTCCTGACCATGGCTTTCAAGACCGTGGCTCTCATAACCGTGGCCCTCAAGACCGGAACTCTCGCTACCATGGTGTCCATGATGAGACTCTTGGTGGTGTTCCTGGATGACGGGAACTCCGATCTTCACTGGGTGAGGGACATGCTTCTCCACGTAGTGGGGAACGTGCTTCTCGATGTGAACTGGCACTGGCTTCTCCACTATGGTGTGGTAGGGTATAGGCACCTTCTTCTCTACTGGGTAAGGCACGAGCTTCTCAACTGGGTAAGGCGCGGGGTAGGGCACTTTGACAGTGTAGGGCACAGGCTTCTCAACGTGAACTGGGACTGGCCTGTCAACGTGCACCTTCACGGGGTACGGCACCTTCTTCTCCACTGGGTAAGGCACTTTCTTCTCAACTGTGTAGGGCACTGGCTTATCAACATGGACGGGCACTGGGCGGTCAACATGGACCTTCACGGGGTAGTGGACGATCTTCTCAACTGGGTAGGGCACGTTCACCTTAACGGGAACCTTCACTGGGTATTTCACTTCCTTCTCTACCGGGTACGGCTGGGGTACGTGCACCTCGACGGGGACCGGTATGTGTTTCTCAACCGGGTAGGGGACCTTTTCGTAAACCTTGACGGCTACAGGCCTGTCAACGTGCACTTTCACAGGGTAAGGCACTTCCTTCTCAACTGGGTAAGGTTTCTTGATGTACTCAGGCACTTTGACGATTTCTTTAACTGGGTAGTGTACAGTTTTGACGACTGGGTACGGCTGGGGTACGTGTACTTTGACCGGGTAGTGGACGATCTTCTCGACGGGGACAGGGATGTGTTTCTCCACGGGGTAGGGCACTGGGACTTTCTTCACTGTGGTGATAGTTTTGTGGACCTCGTGGTGTTCGTGGCCATGGCTTTCCCCGTGTCCCTGGCTTTCTCCGTAGCCGTGGGCCTCCTGGCCCCCGAAGTCGTGCCATCCGAAGTCGGACAGGCCTCGCTTGTCCTGTTTCTTCTCGGTCAGCTCAGCCTTCTTCTCCGCCTTCTCCTCTGCCGTGGCTAGGCTGATGGCCACGGCCAAGATTAGGGTGGATTTCTGGAACAGAAAATCAAATATGTACTTACGATATACCTAATGTCCAGGAGAAAAAAAAAGTGATGAAAATGATGGACACCCTACAGATATAAATTTTTACATAATGATTTTTTTAATAAATTCAATTTCATTTATTTTTATAATTAATGATATATTGATTATTAAATCATAAACAGTTAATTATTTTAGTGTATAAAATTAAGAAAATTAAATTTGATGTCCTCTAAAATATTTCCGATTAAAAATCGTGAACACTTAGTATTTCAGTGTTTAAAATAAAGAAAAAGTTCCCGAAAAAATATTGTTATTTAATCTTATTAAACGACACTTTTAATTATTATTTTTTTATATGAGCAAACACTTCTAAATACAATAATTTAATTTTTTTAACAAATTTTAAATTTTCAAATTTTTATCACAATTTCACATCACAAGCACTTCACTTATTAAATTTTCTACTAACCAATATTCTCATATTCGCTTTGCCTGCCTTACAGCGAATCCGACGGTGGAATGTGCCAAGCGTGCGACGCCAAGCCGTTATATAGTGGGTGCAACCTCTGATCTCAGTGTGACTTTCGCTGTATGAGTGTTTCGTGTGTGTGGATTTTTTTTTCAATAATGCTAGGGCGGTTTTCGGTAAACTGGTTTGATTGAGAAATTAGTCTAATTTGGAGCGGTGATGAAAATGTTGATGAGCTTGAGCGATTGTTAATCGTAGATTGATAAGATACTTTGAAATTGACATTAAATTTAAAAACACTGCATGCTAATTTATTTTTAATATACTATCGATTTTCATTTTTATTGATTTGAGTAGTCAATTGATTTAGTTTTAGTAACGGTATAATATTTTTATTGATTTAAGGACATAGGTCCCTTAAGTACTTCGATATCTATTTTTATTATATTTAAACTTTATTGCACGAACGAACAACTTAATGTGTAAGTCCATATTTTCATTAGGTTAAATTAAAATTACTTACAAGTAATTATTTTTGTTATTCTCTTAGTATCCATCGTAATATATTAATATGTATGTGAGAATTATGTAGTAGTATATTCATTGGAGCGGTGGTGGCCGAGTGGATATGACGTCCGACTTTCAATCCGGAGGTCGCGGGTTCAAATCCTGGCTCGTACCAATGAGTTTTTCGGAACTTATGTACGAAATATCATTTGATATTTACCACTAGCTTTTCGGTGAAGGAAAACATCGTGAGGAAACCGTATGCAGGTATCTGCGAAGAAATTCAAAGGTGTATGTGAAGTCCCCAATCCGCATTGGGCTAGCGTGGGGACTATAGCCCAAGCCATCTCGCGCATGAGAGGAGGCCTGTGCCCAGCAGTGGGACGTATATAGGCTGAAATGATGATGATGATGATATTCATTGTATATGTTTGATTATTTTTATCTGTGTATTGTATATGTAGTTTATTATGTTTTTCAGTTGTTTGCAATAGTTCCTAATTAAATTCTCTTACTTTTCTTCTCGCACCATTTTTATTACATCTCTGTTTAGCCCTATGGTTGACTGGTAGAGAATGCCTTAGGCATTAAGTCCGCCATTTGTACATTTTATTTGTATTTTGTGCAATAAAGTTTAAATAAATAAATAATTTTAGAAATATACATATATTGTTGTTCAATTACCAACTAAGGAAGAGCGGTGCCTCTTAACACAGGTATTTGTTACTTAAAAAGAGGCGCCAACACTTACAACTATGTTTATTCAGTTTAAGAATTGCTTATACAGTTACTGTATAAGTCATTTTTAAACTGAATAAACATTTTTTCATTTTCAAAAGGCGAACTTAATGCCATGAGGCATTTTCTACCAGTCAACCTTAAGGCAAAGCAGAAAAGATTGTAGGCAGTGCATTTGAAAACCAAAAGCAAAACGTTATACCTAACAATATATAAAATGAACACACATATTTACTTATATGGGCGTCCCACATTCCCACGATAATTCTTTTGCGTCGAAAGATGCACGTCGGTATAGAAGCCGCATGGTATTGCAGGTCAATGAACCGCAGTGATGATGACGTACAGTCACCTGCAATAGTATGTTACACAACGAAGGCCGCAAAAATATCTGACACGATCTTATTTGTAGAGCCATAAGAGCGTGTCACATATTTTTGCAGCCTTCGAAGAGTAACATATTATTGCAGGTGACTGTACAAGCGTTTGTCAATATGTCTTGTGTCACTGGAGATTTTCGACAATAGGCAGAATATGAACAGTTGTCGTACAATCAACTGTAAAAATATGGGTGTAGGAAACTTACTCAAAAATATGCCCCATAGTTCTTAATTCACTGACAAAAGAGTTATGGGACATATTTTCGAGATGATTTGTACACCCATATTTTTACAGTTGACTGTACATACCGGAGAATCTACCGCGAACCACGTTCGACGTGTTGCCTCTCTGTTGCACTTGTAAATTCGTACGTAAGTGTGACAGGGGGGCAACACGTCGAACGTGGATCATGGTAGGCCCTCAGTTTCTCCTCTGGTTAGCTCCGCGCGCTCTTTATCTCAGTGACAGATGTCAAATTCCGAAAATGGCGGACATAGGGTTGTAAAAAAACGGTTTTATTTCTGACTTGAAAAAAAACATGAAATAAAACCGTGAAAAAAAAACCGTTTTTTTTCTGGAGTACGTTTTTTTTTCAAAAGTATGAAAACTCAAAATTTGCAAGGCAGTTAATACTTTTAAACGGTTGTTTTACTTGTTTTAGACTTTATGTTAACCATTAAGCCAATTTAATTTAACAACTTTGATTAATAACAACATAAATGAAATCTGTAGTGATAGTTATCGCAATTTACTGTTGGCAACACCAACGCCTCTCGTCACCGCATCGGGGAATTCAAGGCTTCCCCAAAAATTACTTAGTTTTAAGTTACTTATATAAATAAATCACGAAAAACCGTTATTGTGGCATATTTTTGTTCATCTGAAAAAAACCTAATTTAGAAAAAAAACCATGGTGCCAGGTTTTTTTTCATGTTTTTTTTTCATAAATTTGAAAAAAAACATTTGGTTTTTTTTCTATTTGCAACCCTAGGCGGACACTGTTTGTTGTCGATTGCCTGTCTAGTACGTAGTACAAACAGCAACACTCCATCCCCATCTTAACTCCATCGGTGGACCTTATGACAAAAGGTATACGGTCCAACGATGGACAGTTAACAGTGTGGGCGGTGGTACATACTTATAAGTCAATGATTTCATACTATTATTTTATTCCTAGCAGTAAAATGTTCCCGTGAAAACCTAATTTTTCCGCTGCGTTTTTTTTTGTGTAAAAAAATTAAGCACTTTGCGTTTTCAATTTACGAATAATATGCGACCATTTCTGAGCATGTTTGAGAAAAACTTATTTACCTTCATTAATGTCCCAGTCTGAATTGTGGACATTACGACTTTGTATTAGAGGCTTGTCGTGACCCATATACGGGGCACGGACAGTGAACGTAATTTTTCTGCCGTTTTTGCTTAATGGTACGGAACCCTTCGTGCGCGACTCCGACTCGCACTTGGCTGGTTTTTAGTTACCTATACAGCTAGTATGGCGACGTGGGTACGCAAGAGATATAAGCCACCGCTAATACATCTGGTTTTTGATTCGACCCATCTACGGGTTTTTAAAGACGTTTCAGGTCAAAAATATATCCAATAATCGTACCGAATTCCTGAATAATTATCCGGAGATTAGATCACATATGTAATCGCATTACGCTCCGAATTGCAGTAATACGATGCAGTAATAACTTAATGGTCGGGCTAACGATCAGTTGCACTGCGCTGCGGTTAGGCTCAAGGAAGTTTGTTTTGACATTCATATAACAAATACATAGTAGTTTTACAGTAAGTACATATGCTATTTAATTACACAAACGGCCCAACTAGCAAATCTATGTGCTATAAAAGTTGAGAGCACGTTTTTACTTTCGCTTTTTGGTGCTATAAACGGTGTAAAAACAGTCGAATAAAAGTCCTGTAAGCGTTTACTCAACGCGAAAAAGGCGCACTTATACAGACTAAAAGTGTTATAAAAATCGAGTAAGCGCTGTATAAGAAGCAAATCGATGCTGTAAGAGTTGAGTAAAAGTGGATAAAAGCGCTTCTAGTGTTTTAATAGCAACGATAGTGCTTTTATTCGACTATTCGTTCTATAAACATTAGCAATTTACTATTACTCAGTGAAAGTGTTCTATAAAAGCAGCCGCACTGCTTTTTCTCAGCAAAAGTGTTTCGTAAAAGTAGCCGAATTGCTTTTACTCGGCATTTTGAATGTGTAAGAGTGCAGTAAATGCTTTTATTCAACTAATATGTGCTAAAAACGATCTCAGGTAAGCGATTATATTTCAATTATTTGATTAAGTTTGAGGCCTAATCGTCTTCACGTATCTAATAAAACAAAAAGGTACTTAAGTATTTTTTTACTGCTGTCATCCATGACATTTATTTTTACCGTGATTGTGAAAGTTTTTACTGTCTGTAAGTACACGTAATACAGTAAAACCTAGCGCGAAAAATACTTTATTGATAAAACCAAAGGCACTGGTTCATATATATTCATGGGCCGCCTATTTTCTTAAATATCAATAAAAAAATATTAATTAAAATAAGTAAAAATTTGTTTACACGATCTAGTTTCTGTTATATCTCATTAATTCGACTATAAGCCGAGTAACTGCGTTTACTGCTACACTTATAGCACATGATGTCGCCATGTTTATGGATTTATAGTCCGGTGGCCGACTGCATGAAACCCTACCTGAAAAAAAATAGAAAAATCCTACTCTGTAGGGGTAGCTGACTTTTAGCAGCTTCAACTGCTCTTGGTCGGCCGTGGCACAAATATTCATCAAAAAACTGGTACAAATATTCATCAAAAAAACAAAAGTGGTCAGCTACATCCTGTTTTGGCAGGTTCCTGTGTCCGACCGAATTTGTGGTACCACGTGAGCTACAATTTACCTCATCGAAAAATAGAATGTCACTTGTATGGTAGGATTGCTGCCAATGACATTTTTTTTTAATGCGGACGGACTGCAAAATCTATCAGGCTAAGGTGAGGCCGACCAAGACATACGTCAACAAATTTAATGTAGGTATTACAATCAGTTTTTTCATTCTATTTTTCGATGAGGTAAATTGTAGCTGTCACGTGGTACCACAAATTCGGTCGGACACAGGAACCTGCCATGCCAACACAGGATGTAGCTGACCACTTTTGTTTTGCTGTCCTCAAAGGCAGCTATCCTACCATGCAAGTTTCATTCTATTATACGATGGGGTTTTTTTTTATGAATTTTTGTGCCACTATTTTGCCATTTGCGCAAAATTTGCCAAATTAAGCCGCGGCCGACCAAGAGCAGTTGATGCTATTAAAAATCAGCTACCCCTACAGAGTAGGATTTTTCTATTTTTTTATCAGGTAGGGTTTCATGCAGTTGGCCACCGGACTATATTGAAACGACAACATGGCTGACTTGTGCTGTTAATGTAGTTCAAAACTCTTTAAAAGTACTCTAAGCTGAATAGATTTTGAATAAAACCTGTAAATACACTTCAGCTCCTATAAAAGCGGTTTGAACCCCATTACCCGAATTATGATATAAGCGCGCTGTTACAGCAGCATTGTTGCCAAATGGTTATTGGATTGCTTTTAATAGGCTTTTATAGCAACAGAGAAGAGAGTTGAGTAACAGTTGTATTAAAGCGCCTTATTCAGACAATTAGCTATTCTATAGCTGTTATATGATTTTAATAGAAAAATTATGCGGAATATAAGTGATTTAGTAGCGCTAACTCAGCATTTATTAAAAGGTGGAATAAAAGAGCTAAAAGATAGTGCTATAAACGTTTATACGACATGATTATAGCACTAATTAGCGAAAATTGCTAAATAGTCGAGTTAACCGCTATTATACGATATATTGGTATTTCAACAACCGTAACTCGGCTGTTATACGATTACAGGCTGAGTAAATCAATTCTTATACGACTATTTTGCTAGTTGGGGGGTCTACCGCGATATAATTTCATTGTTTTTACCTTAAATTCCGAATTAATTTTTCGTCCTATTACGTGCGTATGTCGAAAATTTAAAGGGCCGTATGTACTGTAAAAAGTTGTACAATACACGTGCGAAAAGGTAATTTCCTTTTTCTAGCACTTGTATCGTAATGTACTATTTGCTAACTGAGTACTATAACCTTTCGGATCGTTGATCAGTTCATTTCTATATGGAGTAGCTGTCACGGAAAATGTTTGTAGCTATTTTTGGGAGTTTTGGGAGCACATTAACTTAATTTAATTTAATTAGCACCTTAATGTAACATTTAATTTATAAAAATTAACTTTAAGAATATCATTTAATGTTTAACTAGTTGCTCCTTGGTGAAGTAAAACATTGTGAGAAAATCATTAGGAGGGGTTTATGTAACATTGTAGTTTATTAGATGTAAAAAAACACAAAAACATGTATAATTTTCATTTATTTTCACTTGTATATCGTTACCTTGCATACCATAGCTAATTTTGGTAGGAACTCGAGTCTTTTTTTCGAGACTCTGCGCTTAAAAAACTTCCGAGTCTTTTAAGTTCCGAGTCGAGTGCTTTGTTGAGTCTTTTTTAAGAGCAACTCAAAAGGACTCGAGCTTCTGGACAAAGACTCCGTCAACAATTTTGTAGGTTTTACCTAAATAACAGTAAATAAAAATTGGTGTTATTGAATAATTTGTATACCTACAATGCATGAATTTTACATACTCAAAGACAATGCATTTCGAAATTATTTGTACAAAAATTGAGAATTCTCTGAAAAGGACTCAAATCCCTAATACAAAAGACTAGGGTCTATAGGTAACAAGTATCCATATATTTATTTATAAGTCACAACATACATACAGTTATAGTCATACTTACAAACTAAACACACACAAGTTACTAACTAAATATTGCTGCCGCTCCTAGACGCTTCCGGTGCAAAAGTGCCCATAATACTCGCGGCATTGCCGCGCTGGATGACTATGGATAGCCTTTGCACCAGAAACGACTCGGAGCGGGGGTCCTCCCCCTTCTGCCTAAGCCGACGGCCTATGTCGCGCACAAGTTGAAAAGAACTCGAGTTTCGTCTTAATTATAAGAGTCTGCAAAACTGAGTCGATTCTTAAAGCAGAGGGCTCAAAGGACTCGAGTCTTATTTATACAATACTAACCATAGCAGTTTTATTTTGATTAAAATATTGACTTTTCTCTTAATAACTTTATTTAAAGTCATTTGTAGATATAGTTAACCCCCCCTGCAAACAAATTTATATGCAAAGGGGTTAGTTATCTATGCACCTGACTGTATTCTCACTGTTTCAAGTTGTCTAACCCAGTCGTAAAATTGTTGTAACTATCATTTAGTTCAGGCAGAATAACTATCATTTGCTAGTGTATAAAATATAAAACATTGCCTTAATTACGAGTAAGGAAATGTATTTTGACATTATGATTTGTATGACTGTTACACGATCCTAATTATCAATATGCAACTAATAGGCCAATTCAAACTTACGCCTGACATTGAAATGATATCTATACTCTGTATCTTTAGGTATTTAAAAAAGAGTAAACAAATAATTTGTACATTTTCGGGTAGTTATAACATTTATTGGGTAACCAACCAAATACAAAACCTCCTGGATCTGTCACTGAACGACCTGACTTTAACCTACATTATTTGATCGTGTAATGTTTTCATCTACCCTCAACTGGTTTAAGGAGTCATTTGAGGGTAGATTATGTTTACTTTTATTTAAATACCTAAAGATACAGACTATAAATAATGCCATTTTGTTTTCAAAGCGAAACAACGAAAGATAACTAACTGATATCATTTAGACATCGTTTTGATGTGAGATGCGAGTTCATATTGGCCTATGAGTAGTTTAAGAGCCAACGGGAGTGGTCATTTCTCCATACAAACGTACTCCTCGTTTTCCTCCGTGGTTTTTGAAGCTAGAGCAATGATTTTTTCAACACAGATTAATATTGTCAATATCTGTGTCGGACCGTTTTGCTTTTTTTGATATTTTTGTTTTTTTAAGGCGCTAGAGCCCTTCAAAAATGGCCAAAATGACCTAATTGACTATGCCGCAATGAAAGGCGTGGCATTTAAAACTGATATCAATTAGCCAAAAAAGCAAAACGGCCGACACAGATAATTTCATAATCATTTAGATTTCTAAATTTGGTTACGATTGGTTAAGTTTTGGAGGAGGAAACAGAGGAGTGCGAAACCTCGATTTTTGAGATTTTTACGCAGGATTTTTCGCCTTGTCCTTATCGCACTACTTTTAGGTGCCGCTTCCGTTAGCGAGACGGGTATATTTACCTAAAATATTTAAAACTCAGCTCCTGTTTCGTCTTAATTTCCTCCTACTCTTCGTATCGCTTATATAGGTATTTTATTTTATTTGTCATCACTACATCTTATAAAACAAAGTCCCCCGCCGCGTTTGTCTGTTTGTGTGTATGTATGTTCGCGATAAACTCAAAAACTATTGAACGGATTTTCATGCGGTTTTCACATATGAATAGAGTGATTCTTGAGGAAGGTTTAAGTGTATAATTTGTTTTGGTTTACGTGCGAAGCCGGGGCGGGAGGCTAGTACAAATATAAAACAAATCTCACTTTACAGCATAAATGGGCGTTTTCAGAAATAAATATTGAAAACCTGATTCTTTCACATCTGGACGTTCTTGGGCTCATTCTACTCAGAATCGACAGCATTCTCCATCCCGCCATTAAAAAAAGATGTCCCAAAATGTCCATTCCATTACGTCACGTTTTAGTATGAAAAATGTTTTCACTTGTATGTGCGTGACGTAGTGGAATGTACAATTTTCATACAAATTTTTGGGACATTTTATTTCATTATCAGAATTGAATATGCTAGTGATTCTGAGTTGAAAGAACCCAAAAACACCAGGATCTGTGAGAATCGGGTTTTCGATATCTATTTGTGAAAACGCCCAAATACGCGGTAATCTGTGGCGCTGATTTTCAGTGGGGACCTGACTTAAAAAAGAGCCTTACGAAAAGAGGCGACACGTAATACCATGTCAGTTTGTTTAGTTTCAGTATGGTAGTTATCAGTAATCACAGATAACCGACTCGAACTTTAAGATACGTCAAATACTTGCTAAAGATACGATATGGATCGGATACGTCAGTGTCAAAAGTGACGTTTTTTTGAAGAAACGTCGCTTTTGACTCTGACATATCCGATCCATGTCGTATTTTTAGCAAATTTTTGACGTTCTTAAAATTCGAATCAGGCCGATAGATTGAACTCGACCCTAAATAGTAAGTCGTAGATTTGATTTATCATTTCACAAACATTATAGTATTGATTAAGCTAATATAAATGTTTATAATTGCTTGTACGTTTCTTATAAGTTTTCGGCTTTAGCGGTGTTTAGACGTTTCGGGTTTCATAGCTGAACAAATAGATAGAATGTAAGTTTTGTATTTACTTATAAATGCAAAACTAGTTAAACTCATTTCGCTCCGACCCAACCATATTGAGTGTCAGCAAACACACACGAAATCAAATAATGAATAGCTTTAGTGATTAGTAGCACCGCCCACAATCTCTCTGCTTTGCCTTAAGGTTCAATGCTTTGAGGCATTAAGTGCGCCTTTTATTCGATAAGTTTTCTTTTGTGCAATAAAGTTTAAATAAATAAATGAAACTAATCAAATATTTGTATTAATGAAAGCCAGTTCAAACCACTACCTAGTAATTATAAAATAAGATACTACACAACCAGGTATTACAGGTTATTGACCTTCACGAGTTATACTTTTATATTTAGTGTGTTATTATGCAAATTTAGATACCCGTCTTACACACAAACTTGTATGAAGTGCTTATTGTGCACCCAGATGCCTATAAACCACGTGCCACGTATGGGATAAAAAGTTGAATATTTCTCCCCATTTCATGCTTTCTTTCAGAAGGGACTACTGTTACCAGGAGAACACTTTACTTATCAATCTTTTTAATAAGAGAGGTAAATAAAATATTATCGGATTTCCAAAACGAACGAAACGAAGGAAAATTTATACCATGTATCGGTAACCTTTTTTTTTTCTTTTAAATTGAATTATGAACCTACATATAAAACGTATCGACTTAACTCAACCCATGGATGTATGCAAATGTCTACAGATAATACATATAAAAAAAAACACACAACCTACACATACTAATGTCGTAACCCATAGTTGCATTCGTAGTAAACGAAAGTATTGTTTTACAGGTTTCTTGACCCAATACTTAATTGAAGGCCGTCGAAAGGAAATAATTGCGAAAGTATATCTCTAACTTATACATATATCCGAAATATACATCTGTCTATTTCAGTTTACATATGAGGGAAAAGGTTGGAAGTAGTATGTGGTCTCTGAGTGAAAGATATTACGGTCAATTAATGAAGACCTTGAGTGCAATTTAACCTCTAGCCCATACGTCAAACATTGCCAAGCAAAATGAAATTTTATTTAGTCAACACAAAGTTCAAATTAGAATGGAACAGGAGACCTTTTTATAGGTCCCTGGGCGGCTAGATGTTAAGAAAGTTTTGTAACTACTTGGTACGAAATAGTGTTGAATGGGATGAGTTAATGAGTATAATAAAAAAACACATGTATGTGTGTATGTGTAACACCTCGAGTGCTTTTGAGTGTATTAACTATTTCTTGTTGGTTTTTTGTCCCTTCAAGAGACAATAGTCCTAAAAGAAAAAAACTCAAACATTTATTTAGTAAACACGCCACTCACGGTGGACATGTGGCCGGGCCCTCAGGCGGGCCATACGCTTGTTTTCCACCGACGTAGTATACAAAAAAAGCGCCGGTGACCTAGCGGTAAGAGCGTGCGACTTTCAATCCGGAGGTCGCTGGTTCAAACCCCGGCTCGTACCATCAATGAGTTTCTCGGAATTGTACGAAATATGATTTGATATTTGCCAGTCGCTTTTCGGTGAAGGAAAACATCGTGAGGAAACCGGACTGATCCCAATAAGGCCTAGTTTCCTTTCTGGGTTGGAAGGTCAGATGGCAGTCGCTTTCGAAAAAACTAGTGCCTACGTCAAATCATGGGATTAGTTATCAAGCGGACCCCGGGCTCCCATGAGCCGTGGCAAAATGCCAGGATAACGCGAGGAAGAAGAAGAAGAAGTAGTATTAAAAAAAAACTGGCGTGTGATATGTATGTGTGGGCGTGAAGCACTTAAATGCGAATTAATATTATATGTTACTGGATAATATATGGTTTATTAATATAATTATGAATAGAAAATAAAACTAAATTAAAACTAAAACTAATAAGTACTAAATAAAATAAAATTAAATAAAATTAAAATACGTCTAAGAAATTGGGCCCCTTTGGCATGGTGCCGAGGACGCTGGCAGCATTTCCCCGCTGTATTGCGAAGCTAATACGTTGAGCGAGAAAGCTGCCAGCTCTTCGGTCACCAGTGAAATCGATAAGCCTTTTTGAAAGATCTTTAAAAAGTTGTAGGGCATTAGGACCCCACGGGCCAAGGGTCTCAACCCCAAATGGCATAAAAATATACTCGGGGCCGAGACCCCTGTACTTATGGAATTTGAGCTTTTCGGCCGCTTTAGCCGCCGCACCTGCTTGGTGACTGGTTCCCGTGAGGTGGGAAGGGGCCAGAGTGTCAACGCAGGTAGCGTCCCACACTAGCACCCTTCCCAAACTCCAAGGAACCAGGGACATACCGTCCGGTCTCTTGCCGTCGTCTCTAGCCATGCCAGTTGGCTCCAGTAGAGCTGGCACGTTGACGGATGCAAGAGACCGCCGGATTATGTCATTCAGTGCGGCGTGTCTTGAAAAGCGGCCAGCACTTTTTTGACAGGATAGCCCGTGGTGTCCTAATTCATCGACTTCACTGCCGCAGGGGCACCTGTGTGGAGCACAGACGCGGACTCCAAGCCGAAGACAGGTCGCGATGCGGAGAGTGTCCGGCGTGAGGAAGGTTCCGGTGTTCGGTGAAGGATAAGCCCGGAGCCAATCACCGGACTCCCTCGACGCCGAAGCCAGTAGTCTGGCCCGTTCGCGGCCTGTACTACGGCTTAGGAGGGAATTCACTGAAATTTGGCACATGATGTCATCCCAGCTCCTTTGACAATTTGGATGGGTTGGGAAATCCTTGTTCGGGCAAGCACTTGACCAAGCTTTCTTAGCTTCGTCCAAGCCCGCAGTCTCATAGTTTGAGGGAAGTCCCCGTAGGATTTTACCTATGAGATTTGCGGAGCTGTGGACTGAAGACAAAAAAGCTGGCAAGGATACACTAGAAATTTTTCTGATCCCTAGCCCACCATGACGGATGGGTAGGGATGCTTGGGTCCAGGAATCGTCGCTGAGCTGAATATTGAGAATGGATTCCAAACTTGACTTAATAAGGTCATCTAAAGGTAAAATAATATTTTCGAATTTCCAAATAGGGCTGCAGCGAATGGCGTATGTCAATTTAGGGACAAAAAGGCAGAATTTAAGAATTGTAATTGCGTAGTGAGGACTTATTTCAAGAAGGCGGGTTGAAAAGATTTTGAATTTGGAAATTGAATTTTGTATATAGTTTGGAAAAGACTCTTCGAAAATAGGAGACCCTAGGAGGCAAAGTGACTCGTTGTTAACTGTTTTTATGTTTGGAGTTAGGGTGTTGAAGTTTTGTTCAATATTGTTGTGATTAGGGATGGAATTTGGAATGTACAGTTCGCATTTGCTAAAGTTTATTTCAAGGCCGATGTTGCTAAATTCGGTCTTGATTGTGGACAGGTCGGAAGTGACAATATCTACGTCACCTCCTAGGGTTCCATCATCTAGGTACCACACGTTAAATTTAGAATTTAGTTTTTTGATGATAGGGTTAATTGCCAAAGAGAATATTGCCGGCCCGAGCGGGTCACCCTGCTGACAGCCAACTTCTGAAGAAAGCACGTTTTGGCGATATAATAATTTTGTAGGATCTGCGTAGGATAGAAGAAGATAGTTGTAAATTTCGGGTATGTTATGTTTTGTTTCTGTCAGCAGGGTGTCTCTGTTTACTGAATTGAAGGCATTTTTAACATCAATTTTGATCAACACCTCGGACGTCGTGTTAGAGAGGTAAGTGCGCAGGGAGTGTACGGCTGCTTCGCACCCCCCTTTGGTGCCAAATCCTAGTTGTATTGGTTCGAAATGAGGTTTTAATTTAGATATTATGTGCCGGACTGCTAATTTGGATGCGAGACGCCGAAGTGTTGTACCAACGGCTATTGGTCTCACCCCTCCGTCTTTCTTGTTTAGAGCGATAAGGTTGGCGCCGAAAAGAATGGGGACTATATCAGGGTTAATGTTTCCTGTATACATTTTATTGATTAATTTTGTTATGGAATTTAGTAGCTGTTCGCCAGCATCGCCTGTTGAATATGAAATGAGGTCTTTCAGATGTTGGGGTGAGATTCCGTCTAGGCCTGGTGCGGATCCATTTTTAAAAGAAATGATGGCCTCGAGGGTTTCTTTACTATTGATTTGAAGGCATACCTGGCTAGCCGTTGGCGGGTCGAGAAAATATGGGGTTGAAGGAGCTGGAGGGTGTTTAGTCTGTAAGGCCTGAAGGGTGTCTGGATTGTCTGGCGACAGCGACTCGCTTGAAAAAAGGAGACGGGCTGCACCTTTTAAGTCTCCGTCGCTGATTTTGTTTTCAATATACTTTCGGCGGTTAAATAGTCCCGGGCTCCTTTGTGTGTTTGCTGCGGAGGGCGGAAAAGTTTGATTAGAGCAGTTGTTTTTAATTTTTTGTGTAAGTGAGGTGTTGGTGTCGTCTTCATTAACGTGAAGCGTGCGGTATGAGAACAGGAATAGATTGTGCCAGTCATCGATGCTATTATTTTCTACGCATGAATCAATGAGATTGGAAAGATGGGTTGCAACTGTGATTCTGGCGCCACGCGGGACTCATTTAACTACTGGGATACTATGTTTTAAGTTACTGAGATGAAGATGGAATGGAACTGTTGGATTGCTAGTGGTCAATAGTACGGGGGCGGAAGTGGTGGTGCTATTAGGAGTGATATTTTGAGTGAGGCAATTTCTGTGTGATTTCGTAAAATGTATATTAAGCCCTCTTACGGATTTAAAACTTTTAGTACAATAGCTGCATGTGAAGTTAGTCGAAGTGCTGTCGCCAGGTTGGGTTGAAGATTGCATCCACACTTATATAATAAATAACTTATTTAGAATGATAAACTACCTATACAAAAACAGTGAGAGTAAACAGATGTAAATAAATTAAAAAATTTGACACTGTCACTAATGGCAGTTTGACTTGCGAGCTGTGACGGGATGTGCTCAGAGATGTTGCGTTGAAGTTGCACGGTGCAAGAACTTGACACGGCGCAGGCGTATGTTTGATGTTGACTTGGCAACGCGCGCCGTCGGGCCAATAGCGTGGAGCACATATGTATACAAAGGGATTTCAATGATGGCGACCTTTCAAAATGCTTTTAGGCGAGAAGACAGCTCATTCATATGAGCGACTGCGTTCTTAATTCCTGCTGCAAACAATTGTATGTGTGAGTCACAAGTAAAGAAAACGTTTCTGACTAAAATTACACGCCCAACATATTTTGTTGTATTTTTATAATGTGCGTTTTATCAGCTGACGTTAGTCAAGTCTGACGGTTTTTTTTTTTTTTTTTTTTTTTTTTTTTTTTTTTTTTTTTTTTTTTTTTTTGTATGTTACTATATGTAGTAAAGGTACCATCTGAATTTATTATGTAGTTACCTCGTGTTAGGTAATTTTACGGCTTGTGATTTAATATATTTTCTACATAACTATAATTAAATGATAATCAAAAAATTTCATTTCTTCGATGTAATAACGCAGGTAGACTATTCTAATTTCAATTTACAACTATTCTAATTTGTTGGAAACAAGACTAAGTCTTATGATAGATTATTATCTGTGATGCAAGTCACCAGCGATGTGCGAACAAAGTGCCCAAAATTTTTCGTGTAGAAAAGTTTCGTAAACTGGTATAGGGAATGTTTCCAAAAAATTAGAATAGTTGTAAATTGAAATTAGAATAGTTGTAAATTGAAATTGATTGATTGATTGTTGTTGTAGTTATTGGAAATTTCCTACAACTATTCTAATTTGCTGGAAACATTCACTCATTATACGGAACTTACCTGAACGTAATTGTTATTACTTATGTAAATACGTTACATTACATTTATTTATTACAATTACATTTCTTCAACCACAGACGTCACTTTTGACACTGACAGCTCAGTATCATATCGGAAACAGATCGAATAACTAAAATTCGAATACGCCTGTTAGTTTGATACAGTATAAGCAATATTTCACACACCAATTAATAGCTCTCTCTTTACTCAAACACACCAAAGTGTTATATAATATACGTGTCAATTACCAATTACGTCCAACTTGCTATATTTACGCTTAAAGCGGAACTTTAAACTACACAAAATAGTTGTTTTTTCGGTAATATTTTCCAATTGACATTAAAATTAATGTTATTTACTTAGGATCGGTTGCACCAAACCATCTGTCACCGATAAAGCGTTCGTTAAATTTTATTGTATGTAAAGTTTCATACTACACTGCTGATTGCCGTTAATCAGTCCGTTAAATGTGGTTGGTGCAACTGGCCCTTAGTCCGATTCGGATTTACCAAATTGTTAAGGTTCTGAACTGGTTTTGATATGACCTTGTTGATCGTCTACGTGACTCGGCGCTTAATAAACTTCTAAGTCTCTTTTCATCACACTCGCTCAGTAAATGTGGAATCGCACGCAGGTTTAGCGGGAGTTATAGAAAAAGCGTTCTGAATGAAGTTTCTAGTGTCATAATTAACAGTTTTTTGTCTTTATACTTAATTTTTGTATCGCAAGTGTGATGAAAACATTGTGTGTAACTCGGGGCGTAATAATATTGCAAACTCGAGTCTATAAATCGCTCCGGCAAGCCGTCGCGATTTAACTTACTCTCGTTTGCAATTCAATTCAACTTACGCTTCATGTTGCACAATGTATACTATAAGTTCCGAGTCGAGTCTTTTGTTGAGTCTTTTTTAAGAGCAACTCAAAAGGACTCAAGCCTCCGAATAAAGACTCCGTCAACAATTTAATAGGTTTTTACTAAATAACAGTAAATAAATTAGGCGTTATTGTGTGATTTGTGCACCTAATCCACAAATTATATATGTCGCAGTCAAAAGTGTGAACTGGTCAAAAGAACTATTAACCGACAAAAACAGACAAAACTGCTTTTGACTGAGCATGTTGGTCAAAAGTAGTTTTACCTGAAAATCATTGGTTAATAGTAATTGTGACTGTTACTATCAGTCAAAAGTACTCGCAGAAATAGGTAGGTTAGGGTTTTTTTTTTGCTACGCCCTAAAAACGAAACTGCTGCCAGAAATAGGTATGATTTTCAGGTAAAACTACTTTTGACCAACATGCTCAGTCAAAAGCAGTTTTGCCTGTTTTTGTCGGTTAAAAGTTCTTTTGACCAGTTCACACTTTTGACTGCAACATATATAAATATAACGTATTTCTGATATTTTAAAAAAAAATCTAGAGTTCTCTGAAAAGGACTCAAGTCTCTACGTAAGACGGGTCTCTGACAAGTTGAAAAGAACTCGAGTTTAGACTTAATTATAAGTCTGAAAAACTGAGTCGAGTCTTGAAGCAGAAGACTCAAAGGACTCGAGTCGTAACCAACACTGCATCTCGCGCACGACTTTGGGTCGGTTGCACCAAATCGTCTGTCACCGTTAAAGCGTTCGCTAAATTTTATTGTATGAGAAGTTTCATACTACACTGCTGATTATGTTAATCAGTCCGTTATGGCTCCTCTACACGATGGCCCAGCGCCGGCCACTCCAAGGGACGCATTTATGAGTTAGAGGGAGCAAGTGATATTGCTATCTCATTCTACTGCATGGCTGCTTCCCTTGGAGTGGCCGGCGCTGGGCCTTTTTAGGGTTCCGTACCCAAAGGGTAAAACGGGACCCTATTACTAAGACTTCGCTGTCCGTCCGTCCGTCCGTCTGTCCGTCCGTCCGTCCGTCTGTCACCAGGCTGTATCTCACGAACCGTGATAGCTAGACAGTTGAAATTTTCACAGATGATGTATTTCTGTTGCCGCTATAACAACAAATACTAAAAACAGAATAAAATAAAGATTTAAGTGGGGCTCCCATACAACAAACGTGATTTTTGACCGAAGTTAAGCAACGTCGGGCGGGGTCAGTACTTGGATGGGTGACCGTTTTTTTTTTTGCCGTTTTTTGCATTATCGTACGGAACCCTTCGTGCGCGAGCCCGACTCGCACTTGCCCGGTTTTTTTTTTGACATGGATTCTCTGAGCTGCGCAGCTGGTGCCCTTTGCTCTTTTTGTGACTTTAGCGTCAAGTGCGCGGCGCTGGGCCATCGTGTAGAGGAGCCATTAAATATGGTTGGTGCAACTGGCCCTTTCTCTTCACTTCACATACACACATTCAAGGTCGCATCAAAACAAGATCAAAACCAAAAAGTTGTTTATTCTAAATCAGGTTTCTGAGCTGTAAATGATGTAATGTAAAGTTTCAACAAACACATATGGTAAGACAAAAAGAGCACAGATACTCGTATAACCGCAATCGCGAGTGCAACACTGAATGTCAATGTTACAAAACGAATGAAGGCATACGTAGGGAACGTACGAGTAAGTAGAGTTAGATGTTAGTGTTAGATAATGAAGCTGTCTGGCTGTATTCGGAATTTACTTTTTTTATCTATTATGCAAGTGTATTTTTAATTATATCGGATTTTTTATCGTAATAATTTGCAGATTGACTTCTTATTTTTTTACAATTTTTACCAGATCAATATTTACTCAATCAAAGCGAAGTAAAAGAAAGATATTATATTTGCGCGACTGTCTCCTGGCAGTTCTAGGGTCCCTGTATCATCACCAACATCCAACAATGGAATAACATCTGTATTGCATTCTGCACCTAAATTATCTTTCAATTGTTTTTTATAAGAGAGCCAACTACACTCATGGACAAAAGAGGAACACAAAAAAAAGTTGAATTACTAATTTTGAAATTACTTTAGGAGCTGTCACCCAGCAATTAAAACGTTCTTTTTGCGTTCCTCTAAATTTGTTCTTGAGTATATTTCCTACTTACAGCGACGGAATATACATAAGTATACTTATAGGTAGGGATATATATTTATAACTTCTTTCGCGGCATTACAATATTTGACGTTGGCAACATGCGTGCTGTATAGTTGAGTTAGGGTCATTTATGAGCCCTAGTCAAAGTATGACTTCTATTATATAGTTATTCTAGTTCGATACCAACTTAGCATTCACATAACAATGTGTTAGTAGCGATGTATTTACTGGGTAATTTGGCAGCACATCACGTCTTATTTTCGTTAAAAGCAGATCAGGTAATATTGGTGAATGCAAAATCACTTGTTTTAGTTTTTTACACGATTACATAACATGCTGCAATGTTTTAGAGTTTGTCGAGTAAATAAATAAATTTATATGCTTATGGAAAAGCGACAAGCCTGCCGCAAAAATCCGGCTAATGGTGACATTCCATTTCCAACTGCAGCTGCACTACTGTCAATTTTACTATGGAAATTGACAATGACAGCGACGCGTTCAGTACCGGTAGTGCAGCTGCGGTTAGAAATGGAATGTCACCATAATAACATTCCATTTCTAACCGCAGCTGCACTACCGGTACTGAACGCGTCGCTGTCATTGTCAATTTCCATAGTAAAATTGACAGTAGTGCAGCTGTCGTTGGAAATGGAATGTTACCCTAAGCCGATCCGGTCAGGCTATGAGCCGGGCGGCCTGATTCGAACATTAAGATACGTCAAAAATTTGCTAAAGATACGATATGGATCGGATATGCCAGTGTCAAAAGTGACATTTCTTCAAACAAAAACATCACTTTTGACATTGATATATCCGATTCATCGTATCTATAGCAATTTTTGACAATAGCTGCAGAGGCAGGTGACCCTCCAACTCTGCATAAAAAAATGTTTGCAGGGAGGGACACCTCTCTTTGCAGCTGACTGTACATATCTTAAGACGAAACAGGAGCTGAGTTTTAAACATTTTAGGTAAACATACCTGTCTCGCTAACGGAAGCGGCACCTAAAAGTAGTGCGATAAGGACAAGGCGAAAAATCCTGCGTAAAAATCTCAAAAATCGAGGTTTCGTACTCCTCTGTTTCCTCCTCCAAAACTTAACCAATCGTAACCAAATTTGGAAATCTAAATGATTATGAAATTATCTGTGTCGGACCGTTTTGCTTTTTTGGCTAATTGATATCAGTTTTGAATGCCACGCCTCTCATTGCGGCATAGTCAATTAGGCCATTTTGCCCATTTTTGAAGGGCTCTAGCGCCTTAAAAAACAAAAATATCAAAAAAAGCAAAACGGTCGGACACAGATATTGACAATATTAATCTGTGTTGAAAAAATCATTGCTCTAGCTTCAAAAACCACGGAGGAAAACGAGGAGTAAGTTTGTATGGAGAAATGACCACTCCCGTTGGCTCTTAAAGTTCGAATAAGGATTGAAAGTCGCATGCTCTTACGCTGCCGGCACGGCGCTTTAACACAAGCCTCAGAGCCTTAAAATCATTAAACTTTATTTCCACGTTTTCTAAACCACTTGCCTAAGAATTGCGCTACTAATACTGCTCGGAAGCCATGTCTCAACTAGCAGATGCAAGATTTCATAAAGCTAATGCTCTCACATTAGCGATTTGCCCAAGCGCCGATAAAATAGAGGCCTAATGGTGGAATGAGGCGCCAGTGCGAGCGATAGGCGATTTTATAGCTCTACCACTTTAGCATAGGCATATTAGCATAGGGAATATTACGCGAAACTGCGTAGGGGGCGCCACTACCACAATCAGTCACAATCTAAGGGTGTACCGCAAACGAGAGAGTCGAAATTTTGTTACCTAACCTCTCTATCACTCTTGCATATGCGAACGATAAAGAGGCAGATAGCTGAGTTTCGATTTTCGCGTTTCTCGATAGGCCCTTTGTAAACAAACCGCCTTGATGTCAATGTCATATATAAACAGTTTAAGGCACAGTATGTATAAGTTACTCTATGGTTTACTAGAGAAGCTAGTGCTGCACTCTGGCGGCAGAACATTGCAGTAATACCCCCTATTGGTACATATACAAATTGTGCGGTGATTTTGTAGTACTATAAGGTAGTTTGGATTGAAACTAGTTTTGTTTTTCTGGTCATAATAACTTCTTATTAACTCTCTCAGTCAAACGGTAGACCTAAAACATTATTTCCGCGTTTCTTGAGCACTTGGCCAAGAATGCGTTAACCATTTTATCTGACTAGTTCTATCCTTTTTACCCTTCTACTGGAATTATATTTGTCAACTTTTGATTTACGAGTATTGCCACATAAATAAACTACCTTTTACACCAGGCATCGCTGATACTCCGACCACACACACTCAAAAAATAAAGCATATCTTACTCAACTACCGCGTCTCGAACCGTCTCGAACGCTTGATACAATTCCAACACTCCACCAACTTCCACAGTCCACACCATTAACAAACCATTCGTCACCCTTATTACAAACAGTTAAGGTTCATCAGTGGTCAATTGTTATTGTTACCATGAAGTAGACGACGTCAAAAACGCTTGTTATCTTGTCTCGCGTAATTTCAATAAATATGTAGCCAGGGGGCTTGGTTACGTTTGCTGCAGTGTTGATCTAATCAATTTAATCAATATCGAACACATAACATTGTATAAGAATTAGATGTTCATTATAATAGATAAGCGGTAAGCTGATTTTGACAGTCATAATCAAATTATGCTTTTCGGTGCAGGAAAAACATGCATAGATTTGCGAAGACATTCAAAGGTGTATGTGTAGTCCCCAACCCGCATTGGGCCAGCGTGTGGACTATAGCCCAAGTCCTCTTGCGCATGAGAGGAGGCCTGTGCCCAGCAGTGGGACGTATACATATTCAGATTCAGATCGTTTAATAACCGTCCTTGTATTTCTATTTAAAGACTATATTAAAGCTATTTTAAATCTTCTGTACACCTACGCTACTGTGACCTACGCTATTTTTTTTTAAATATTCAGCGATAATGTATTCAATACGAATTAACAAGCGTAATATAGCTATCACTATTTAGCCGGTTATCGTTATTTTGCATAAACAGTTACGTAGTTTATGCAAAATGTTACGCCTAAGCGATCTTAATATATGTAACCGTGTCGGTGTAGGTGTGAGTAGAATTACTTGGTAATTTAGAGATTGATACCCAATTTAGGGATTCTTCTAGCTGGCGCGGGTGCACGTACGCGCCACGCGGGTGCCCTGCATTGTAGGTAAAATCCGTCGCAAGCGTCCGCGCGTCAATTAATAGATCTTCTACGATATGGATTAGATGTGTCAGTATCAAAAGTGACGTTTTTGTTTGAAGAAACGTCACATTTGACACTGACATATCTAATCCATATCGTTTCAAGATCTATTAACTGACGTATCTTAAAGTTCGAATCGGGCCGATACTATTTTTCGCTAACCCGCTCCATGCAACCGCGCCACTCCACCACGCACACACCCTTTACGCATATTTTGCGTAATATAATTATCATATCAATGGCAGATTTTATTTTATTTTATAAATCAGTAGGTAGGGATGATTGTAATCTAAGATACTATCTGTAATTTTTTTTTAATTCCTAAATACTCCAATTTGGTAACCCAAAATTGTGCTAATTACATGAATTTTCTTGCCTTTGACTAAATTTTAATATCAAATCATCTATTTTTAAAACTAGATTTCTGTAGGTTTGATGAAACTACTAATTAAGTCTATCATTACGTAACAACACACTTCTGGTCAAGGTTACCTCCATTTCAGGTTATTGAAATGTTTTGCATTTTAAATTTATTTATGAATAGACATTTCTTTTATGTAAATACAATCATTCTTCGATTAGAGATTAACTTACTATTACTATGTTAGTCATACATCATCAATTAATTTACAAATGAGTTGATGAACTACAATATTAAGCGTTTTGATGTAAACTTCAAAACGCTTAATATCGTATGGGACCAACACCGCAATCGCGAAAAAAAAATTTACCCTCCCATAGAAAATGGACCAGCCAAAATGTACGAAACAGCCAATTTTTTTTCACGATTTCGGGGTTGGTCCTATAGTAAAAGTTGCTCAGTATAATCCCAAAACCTCCCTGGCAACGGGAATGTAGTTATTTTTAGCCAACCTGTATATGATTAGAAAAAAACTATAATAAGCAGTAAACACTCAGATTATCGAGCTGGTAATGTTGAGAAAAACGTGTACATCTTGATAATACGATCACGTAACTGTAGTGATGGGATGTACCGCCATTATTTACTCTTATTTTTTATCGATAAAGGTTGTATTTTTATAGTACTACATAACGATAGCACATAAAATAAGGAGAGGTATAGATATTTTAGCTTCTTCAAAAATTAAACACGTTTCTTTTCGTGTCTTTTTTACACGCTGTAAAAAGGTACCTACCTCTACCTATATGTTTTATCATGACTTTAATTAAAAACGGGGCCCATGCAGTTAATTCGTTTATCATTTATCAATATACCACAGTTTATTTTTTAAGATAGTTTCATTTGTGTTAAGTATTAAAGATATGGACTCAACGTATCTCCCAACTCGACGTATTTCAGTTTATCACACGAATACTAATGAATTTATCCTAGAAATAAAGTGTAGTTATCCTAGAAAGTTTAGGAATCGAAATTGTATAATGACACGAATTTAATTGCTTTCCCGCGATATAAAATCAGAGACAAATTTGAAATAGCTTTAGTCCGGATTATTGTAGAACTGGTGTCACATGGTCAAATCTCAGATATGTTAAGTATTTAGGCATTGACCTACGCGTAAAGTCTTAGCATAGCGCCATCTCGTGAGCTTCCTAGGAGAGTCAAGATAATTATTTATCTCTATAAGCTATCAAATACACTATTGTTTTTGTTCTCAAAAGTCCAATGACCCGTTTTTATAATGAATGTATTTATCCCTTGTGCATACATTGATCGTAACCACGTATGACACATTAATTGCCTAGATTCCGCATTATGCATGTGCATGCGCACAGCATAACAGATTATCATACGTACAGATAACGGCTTGCGTGGCATCGACACGGTGACGTCACTAGCTTGCGTAAGATGCTTCCGTCGATTTAATTGCACAGCACTAGCGCGAACTAGGTAGTGGTGGGTGCAAAAGTGTTTATACACACCACTAGTAATATTTGTTGTTTTTTTTATGATATAAGAAGCAAACGAGCAGATGAATTGTCTGATGGCAAGCAATGGGGTTGGCCGGTCGAAGTATTAAGCAGATGGCGCCATCATAGCTTGCCCTGTCAATCCCTAGAATTGTGTCAAATTTTTGTTTTTTTAATGCCCTGCATGCCAGCTCTTTAAGCCAAATCTCATAGAAAAAGGGGCAAGCTATGATGGCGCCATCTATGCAAACCTTTGATAGTTGCCAACCCCATTACCATCACTCATCGGCCTTTAGGTCGTATCCTTCCGTCATCCATAAATTCCACAGTTAAGCTTGTTTAGTTCGCAGTTGTTGTAAAAATAACTAAATAAAGATAAATACTAAAAAACTGTAGAAAAACATAAAGTAAGCAAGGTTTTATTTCTGCAGTCCTCTACTTTTCTTCTCTATTTTAATAAATAGTTTAAAATTTAAATCATTCTCAGAGCAAAAAAAAACCGTCATGAACTAGATCCTACTACCCAGTTTTGTCGTTTTAAACCTTGCTCAGTAGGTGTCACACTTGTAAGCATTACAAAATATTTCTAGAGTAAATATATCGATACCAATAAGTCCATACCTCTACACAATCTTATAACTAAAATTTTAAACGTCCGATTGCATCGATATTTTATCTTGGACTATTTAAATAATTTCCAACAACATCTGTTATGTAGTAAGCATAAAAGTTCAATCATAAATTCTTACTTTATTAATTACAATATCTGGAAGAATGCATATAAAAACTCAAAAATGCGCGTTTTCCCAGAGATAAGACCTATCTAGATCGATTTTTACCCCCGAAACTCCCATATAGCAAATTTCATCGAAATCGTTAGAGCTGTTTCCGAGATCCCCTAAATATATACATATATATACATTATATACAAGTATTGCTCGTTTAAAGGTACCTATATAAGATAAACACTATCAACAATTGCGCGCGCCACTGTCCACAGAGCAACTCCCGCGCACCGCTTCCCCGTTTTTTATCGATCGTCGTGCGACATTTCCCTTTGTTCTTACTCACTTACTGTGTTCCTCATTAGTGAATTGGTATAGTAACCTAGTTAGTAAGATAGTAGTCACGACAAATTGATTATTGTTAGCTTAATTAACGTTACAAACTGTTTCATATTACTTGCTCTGATTAAGATATAAGAACTATTAAGTTCATGCATGCAATTATTAGTACATTGTGTATTAAGGGCAGTAAACAAGAATTTACGAACGAGTGTGAATTGAAGCCCGAATCCGAAGGCGAGGGCTTAATTAATACGAGTTCGTAATTACTGTGCCGCCCGTGGCACATACAATCAGCCTGATTCAACCTTAAGATACGTCAAATATTAAATACGTCTAGATACGATATGGATTAGATATGAACAAACTAAAACGTTAGTTTTGACGAAATATCTAATCCACATCGTATCTATCTATAGGTAGACGTAATATTTGATGTATCTTAAAGTTCGAATCGGGCCGAATGTTTTTCATCACAGTTGTAAAGGGGCCCACTGATTAACAGTCCGCCGGACGGAATCGGCCTGTCGGTTAGAACAAAAAGTTGACAGTTCCGTACAACTGACAGGCAGATACCATCCGGCGCACTGTTAATCAGTGGGCCCCTTAAGGAAAGAAAAGGGAAAACATAAAACTTATGTCTAATTTCGACATACATTACAGCCCTAGCTTGAAATCTATGATTTACGGACCGCATCGCCTAGTAAGTGCAATGAAAAAATACATTACAGTCCTACGGCGAAATTTAGGATTTAGGGATCGCATCGCCCAAATGTAATAACACATTTTGCGAGCCAGTGTAATGAAAACAGATTTTTTTGTAATCGAAATACGACTCCTATTATGGAGGTGCCACACCAGTCGTATGTTTTTGTTTGTTTACCTTTACTTAAACTCATAAACGGACTAATTGGAATGCTAAAAGCCGTGTTGCAATCTGTACGAATATAGCTACCGTTAGTAAAATAATTCGATTACCAAATCCGATTATTATTAAATCTTATCACCTTGATACTTTTACCATTCAATGACAAAATATGTAAGTGTTGTGAAATATAGAAAGTGAACCATATGTATAACGGATATTACGGATACCTATATTTGACAGCTAACTATTCTACTTGTTAAAGTGTACGTCTAAAAGAGATTCTAGTAATTGAACTCTCTCTCTCTTCCTCGTCGAGTATGCGCTCACTGTTGGGCATACGCCTCTCCAAATCTCCTCCAAGCAGCCCGATTTGCTGCTTCTCTCCTTCGGGAGGCCTATTATGGATGTCTGTATCCACGTGATAAAATATCCGTCACTTTTTAACATGCAGAGCGCGATTGAAAGTGACGGATAACGTTTTATCACGCTGTCACGTAGACAAGAACGACCATCATATCCGTACAGAGTGGGTCTGCAATTGTTTGATGTGTTTTTCCGGTATGTTGAGATTATTAGGTTAGGTATATCATTCACACCTAGCGTACTTATTTTAACTTTACATCCACAAGTTCCTAGTAGGTTCTTAGTATTTAGTCACGTATACAATTTATTTTATGACGTTGTAAACCCATGCATATATTCACAGACCTTTCTAAATATAGACGAGACAAAAAAAATCAAAATCGCTCTCCTTCTTGATGCGACTGGCAAATCATATTACTTTTTGATAACCGGGTTTTTTAACCTAATTAGACCCCGCTGAATCCGGTTGCTCGATCGATATCATCGATCGATATCAGCGGATATCGATTCAGTTTTTCGCAAATAACTCTTAAACGGTGGCGCATAGCAAAAAATGTTCTATTACAGATTACTTATCTACATAATTGCCTACAAGAAAGATTCAGTACAATTTTTCGCTAGGATCAATATTCAAAGGGATATTAACGCGGGAAATTTAATTGTAATCACTTCTAAGGTCCCTTTTTTAGTTTTACGTAAATAACTCTTAAAGGGTGGCCAATATCAAAAAATGTTGTTAAACGATAATAATCTACACAAAATTTTGAACAAAAAAGATTCAGTACACTTTTTGCAGGGATCAATATTTAAAAAGATAATAAAGAGGGAAAGTTAATTATAATAAATTCGAAGTTTCCTTGTTTTTATTTATTCGTTAATAATTTGAAAAGTATGACTCATAGCAAAAAAAATCTTATACATAAATAATAAACATAAAATTAATGTCAAATATGTCACTTCCGGTCAAGATTTCGATCGAGCAACCGGCAAATTCGGATTCAGAGGGGTCTAATAAGGTTAAAAAACCCGGTTGCCAAAAAGTAATATGATTTGCCAGTCGAAATCGATTTCATGAAAAATAAAACCAGTCTAATACACCTGTTAGTTTGTTTTAGTATGATTTGATACCTGGGTTCTCTAGAATAACACGCAAATAAGGTGAAATATACACCTTTTTGCGACGATATAAGATTTTAACCCGAGCGAGGTTTCAATTCAAGGGGAGGAAATACTCGTACAATCTGGCCCTAAATTAAATACGTTGAAAAATGAATTATTTGAATATTTTTCATACTACACGTATTTTTACAATAAGTCATTAAAATTAAAATGATGACCATGAAATTAAAATAAAACGTATTATCATCAAAATATTCTCATGTAGCTATATGTATGTTAAAATTATCAACAATGTGCCTCGAAAAAAATTGTGCAACGTATTTTATCCATCCTGTAGTAATTATATAGATTTTTGTCAATTCACTATTTTGAAATGACGAAACGCTTGTTTGCTATATTTTTGTTTTCTAAAGACTAAAGATATAAAATTGATTAGAAATAACTCGTTTATATCAAAAGACACGCTTTATGAATAGTGATCCAGCCTATTTACAATCTGTCGGTATACCAAGCTTCCTCTATGTCGTAATCAGTTTATTAACTTCGTAATTTACAATCTTGAAGGCACAAGTTGACTGTGACAAGCTATTAGGAGACGTGGTTCTAGAGCCCGTCTATGCTAACTTTACACCAACTTGAATAAAACAAAGGAAAGAGTGTCATTATTAACGTCATATTTTCGTAGAAATTTGACATTAACACACATCACATCACACACCTCATGGCTCCTCTACACGATGGGCCAACGCCGGCCACTCCGAGGGACGCATTTATGCGTTAGAGGGGGCAAGTGATATTGCTATCTCATTCTACCGCATGGCTACGTCCCTTGGAGTGGCTGGCGTTGGCCCATCGTGTAGAGGAGCCTTCACATCACACTCATCACACACATTGCCAATAAACTATAAGCTAGCTTGGTCTGAATCTACCTCATGTAGTTGTGGCTGTGATCATCAAAATGTCCACGGCTTTTATAGCAATTATTAGTCTCCGTTTGAGCTCGGGTATAGAGGCTTGTATGGCCGGATGTTCTCCTCTACAGGTCACAATTCTCAACCGATTCTCGTGCTTTTTTGAGCCGGTTCGACGATTAAATAGATATTTTTGTCGACTTGTTTTTAAATGCAATACATTTTTTTTTTCAATTTAAAGTTATGCTCGAGAGGTTTACAGCTCATAGAGCCAATAGTATAAATTAATATGTAAATTAATATACTCGTAATCTTACACGTATAACAAGTGTTGTAAACTTAAATGAGAATCCGACAATTTGCCTAAATCAGTGCGTAAATAGCAATCCAATAGCGAGTCGTTCCATGGTTTAGTTACTGTAATAGAGCGGCATTACGATTAAAATAATCTCTATTGATATGATACGCGAAATAAGCAAGAATAACTATTGTCTATCTCTGTTACTTTTGAGACTTGGGAAAGGACATAGGATAGTTAATATCACCGTAATCAAATTAAGTATATTAAAAACGGGGTTTTCACGTATTTTAAGTCGAAGAACGCTTGACATGTTCACTCCGTACCGAGGAGTATCGTCAGAGCTTGCGTTGGCGGACCGCGCAGAATGCGAAAAGTTTTGTTATTCAAATCACGGTAATCATCATTTTACGCCGACAAACAGGCCAATCCGAACGTACACTAACATCAAAATGATATCTAAATGATGTCAAATAGTTATCGTGCATTTCACTCGTACTTATCCGTACATGTATTGCCGCGAGCGAGACACACAACAACTAAATGACATCATTTAGATACCATTCTGATGTCAGAGTACGTTCGAATTGGTCAGTAAGTCACGGTCAGACGCTTCACTTTTTAATAATTTTAATAAGCGCAAGCGAGGGCCACTTGCACCATCCACTAACCCGGGGTTAACCGGTTAAACCTGGACTTACTATGGTTACCAGTACAATTTGACACTAAGGTACCGGTTTAACTGGTTAACCCCGGGTTAGTGGGATGATGTAAATGGCGCTAAGTGTAATAAAATATCAGTTTTAATTTTAGTAACATATTATATTTTTGGAATCTGAACGCCCCTCTTGCTCGACTTAACTACTAATTACTAAGTTATTATGTTTGGTAATTATTTTTTTCTCTATGGTTTAGTATAAATTCGTATCGGTTTGGTTTGCTCATAGTCTCAAAAGTTGAGTTATTACATAATGTAGGTACCTATTCCTACATATTATTTCAATAGATTCAGAGATAAATAGGTAATATGTAGTAATAATACAACTCACTGTAACTAAAGGCCTGTGCACACCGGCTTGCGTGTGCGTGACGTGCACGTGCGCGTGCGCTTAAATGTTGGAGCCGCACACGTCACGCAAGCGGTGTGCCGTCTCTCATAAGGATCTGTATACTACAACGCCGCACGCGCATGTCACGCACACGCAGCCGGTGTGCACAGGACTTAAATAACATCATTCAAATATCATTCTGATGTTAGTATTCGTTCGAATTGGCATGTTAGCCTCCTGTAACGTATTATTGTTAGAATATGAAAAAAACGTAGCAGCTCTACGCATGCTACGAATATGCGTAGCGCTTGCTACGCTTGTGTTTAGAAACGTTAATCTAGCATCCTTTTATACCTTACTACTCTATTTTAAAATTGAAGTATGTACATACTTATTGATAATTTTCAAAAATAAAAAAATCTTCCATAGTGTGGAATTTTTATTACCTAATTAATATAAAATAATTACTTTTTCTTTTTTTTTGCAGGTAAGTCCAAATAAAAAACTGACATCATTGGTAAGTTTAACACACTAACGCTATGATTTTCGTAGCGGAAAACCTCGGAACTAGCAAGTTTGACTGCGCGCGAGTGACCAGGCTTGGACCTTTCACTTTTTTAAGGTAAGGTCTGTAGTTACAAGTGTTTTGCATAGATGGCGCTAAAGAGAAATTCTGAAATTGGTTAAGCGTCAGTGACCATACGCTGGATCACTTTTTATAAGAGTTCGATATTTGAACGTCTGTAGTTTTAAGTAGTTTTCATAGATGGCGCCAAATAGAAACTCGGAACTTCGCTAACATAATCGTCAGGGACCATACACTGATCCTTTCACTTTTTAAAGGTCAGATGGTCACTTTTTCGATATTCGAACGTAGGTTAGTTACAAGCGTTTTGAATAGATGGCGCTAATAACTCGGAAATTGGTTTGGCTGAGCGTCAGTGACCATGCTCTGTGCCTTTCACTTTTTATAGTTTTTATAAATCAGGTTTTCAACTTTTCACTAGTTATTTAAGTTTTGAATAGATGGCGTCCAATATGAGTGTGATTGTAGTTGTTTATAATGTTAAGTGATCCGAACAGATTTGAAGGTGCTTCTAAGGTGGACCTTTCACTGGGTTTAATAATATAGGAACAGTATCGCCAGTTGATATAGGTTTACATAGATGGCGGTGCTGCATACATCTGCAAAAATAGTGGCTGATGTTCAAAATGATATCTTATGCAGATCTCAATAAAGTCTTGATTAGATCGTATTGTACTCTTTGACCACCTGGGTACTACTGCTGCTGACTTCTAACGCTGTATTGTCTCTATCAAATACATTGGAACGGCCAAGGCGCTCACAAATATCTGAACATTGTCGAAGCGTTAAAGTGCGTGTTCAGATATTTTGACCACCACGGCCGCTCCGATATATCTCATGGCGACTGTACAAATCTGTAGCCGAAAAAAACAGTTCATAAAATTAATTCTATGTACTTATAATATCATATGGGAAGATATAAATATTTTTATAGAAGAACTGAGGTTGCGGAGTATGTATGTATTTCTCTTATTTTTATTACTATTATGAATTCCTCAATTGAAGAAAAAAATTGTACAAAAATTTGTACAAGCATATTTAAAAACATTTTACAGTACATATGGTCCTATTTTTCCGCACTAGTGCGTAAAATCGTGCGATTTCAAAAGTTTAAAGGGCCATATGTACTGTAAAACGTACGATGCAACTCGCGTCGATTTAAAACACTCCGTTCGGTCGTGTTTTAATTTATCGCCACTTGTTCCGAATTTCCTCTTTTCCGCACTTGTATCGTAAATAACTATTTTGTTGTTTGTTATAAATGTGCACTTGTGCAGCAAAACAGTATATTTTTAAGCCGCATTCACACGTACAATTTCAGCAGGTAACAATGCGAATTTCAAAATCTCACTTAAAACCACATTAACACTCAATAACGACAGTAAGTTTAATTAGTAAATTCGCTGATTCGCGATATAAGTGTTGTTACACACATAACGACATAATTACAGACGTGTGGTGACCCCGTTACGCGCGGGTAAGAAAGCGAAATGAAGACGGGAAATGTTGGTCGTATCTAGTAGTTAGAGTACAGGTTTTGCTTACAAAGAGTTTGCCAATTTCATAAAATTTCAACCCCTTTTTAACCCCCTTAAAGGATGAATTTCCAGAACTATTCGGCCACTTTGCCGAATATTCGGTATTCGGCCTATTCGGCCACTTTGCCGAATATTCGGTATTCGGCCTATTCGGCCACTATCCGAATATTCGGTATTCGGCCGAATGTTGCCTACTATTCGGCCGAATACCGAATATCTATTGCACCTACCTAAAAAGAAAAATTACACAAAAAATAACCAAAAAATAAAAAAATCTTCCATAGTGTGGAATTTTTATTACCTAATTAATATAAAATAATTACTTTTTCTTTTTTTTTGCAGGTAAGTCCAAATAAAAAACTGACATCATTGGTAAGTTTACCACACTAACGCTATGATTTTCGTAGCGGAAAACCTCGGAACTAACAAGTTAGACTGCGCGCGAGTGACCAGGCTTGGACCTTTCACTTTTTTAAGGTAAGGTCTGTAGTTACAAGTGTTTTGCATAGATGGCGCTAAAGAGAAATTCTGAAATTGGTTAAGCGTCAGTGACCATACGCTGGATCACTTTTTATAAGAGTTCGATATTTGATCGTCTGTAGTTTTAAGTAGTTTTCATAGATGGCGCCAAATAGAAACTCGGAACTTTGCTAACATAATCGTCAGGGACCATACACTGATCCTTTCACTTTTTAAAGTTCAGATGGTCACTTTTTTGATATTCGAACGTAGGTTAGTTACAAGCGTTTTGACTAGATGGCGCTAATAACTCGGAAATTGGTTTGGCTGAGCGTCAGTGACCATGCTCTGTGCCTTTCACTTTTTATAGTTTTTATAAATCAGGTTTTCAACTTTTCACTAGTTATTTAAGTTTTGAATAGATGGCGTCCAATATGAGTGTGATTATAGTTGTTTATAATGTTAAGTGATCCGAACAGATTTTAAGGTGCTTCTAAGGTGGACCTTTCACTGGGTTTAATAATATAGGAACAGTATCGCCAGTTGATATAGGTTTACATAGATGGCGGTGCTGCATACATCTGCAAAAATAGTGGCTGATGCTCAAAATGATATCTTGTGCAGATCTCAATAAAGTCTTGTTTAGATCGTTTTGAACTCTTTGACCACTCTGGTACTTCTGCTGCTGACTGCTGATGCTGTACAGTCTCCATCAAATATATCGGAGCGGCCAAGGCGGTCATAAATATCTGAACATTGTCAAAGCGCTAGAGTGCGTGTTCAGATATTTTGACCACCACGGCCGCTCCGATATATCTGATGGCTACTGTACAAATCTGTAGCCGAAAAAATCATTTCATAAAATTAATTCTATGTATAATATCATATGGGAAGATATAAATATTTTTATAGAACTGAGGTTGCGGAGTATGTATGTATTTCTCTTATTTTTATTACTATTATGAATTCCTCAATTGAAGAAAAAAATTGTTCAAAAATTTGTACAAGCATATTTAAAAACATTTTACAGTACATATGGTCCTATTTTTCCGCACTAGTGCGTAAAATCGTGCGATTTCAAAAGTTTAAAGGGCCATATGTACTGTAAAACGTACGATGCAACTCGCGTCGATTTAAAACACTCCGTTCGGTCGTGTTTTAATTTATCGCCACTCGTTCCGAATTTCCTCCTTTCCGCACTTGTATCGTAAATAACTATTTTGTTGTTAGTTATAAATGTGCGCTTGTGCAGCAAAACAGTATATTTTTAAGCCGCATTCACACCTACAATTTCAGCTATAAACAATGCGAATTTCAAAATCTCACTTAAAACCACATTAACACTCAATAACGACAGTAAGTTTAATTAGTAAATTCGCTGATTCGCGATATAAGTGTTGTTACACACATAACGACATAATTACAGACGTGTGGTGACCCCGTTACGCGCGGGTAAGAAAGCGAAATGAAGACGGGAAATGTTGGTCGTATCTAGTACTTAGAGTACCTACACGAGGTTTCATTTGCTTACAAATAGTTAATTTGTGAATTTCATATAAATTCATCCCCCTTTTTAACCCCCTTAGGGCCACTTGCACCATTCACTAACCCGGAGTTTACCGGTTATACCTGGAGTTACCATGGTTACCAGTACAATTTGACACTAGTTAACGGTTTAACCGCTTAACCGCGGGTTAGTGGGGTGGTGCAAGTGGCGCTTAGATGATGAATTTCCAAAAGCGTTGAAATCATTATTCTTGTACTCCTTTGCCGTTGTATACGTATTATAAATTATAAAATGACCTCCCACGGAGTTCCAAGCTTTTCATTTGAAAAAATATTCTTCACCCCTTTTTGACCTCCTAGAGGACGAACCTTCTATTTATTGAAGCGTTACCATATACATCTCTAAGTAATTGTAATACGTTAGTTTGAATTGTTAGTTGTGTTTTATAAAATTGTTGATGTATTGTTATTATTTTTGCTTGCATGTAAATTCAATGTTGACGTGTAAAAGTGCCCTTGTGGCCTATTTGCTGAATAAATGTTGATGTTTGATGTTAATGCACTATAATCACTTTTCCTTTATTGTAACATTAATAAGTCCGTTACCTACTCAAAAATATATACTTCTTTCAATACAAATTTCCAACACTCTTAAGTAGGGTAAAGATGTCTGGGATAAAGACTATCCCATATCCTTTCCCGGCTACTTAAACTAAATTTTATCTTAATCTGTTCAGCGGTTTAATTGTGAAGACGTAACACACAAACAGACAGACTATAACATTAACTATATAGATAACAATATAAGTAGGTCATACACATTTTATAGTACTTCCTGTAGACATAGCAAAGTCAAGGTAATCTAAAGCAAATTTTTACGCTACACCCTTACAGTAGGGATAATTTTATTCAGTACTTAATTGAGCCTCAAATAAGAAAAACGGGATAATATTATAAAAAAAAATATATAAGACACATTGAAAAATTTAGGGTAGAAAGGGGTTTCAGTCGATGTGTGGAAGGGCGGCACCGCAGAAAAACGGGATACATATATGTACCAGAGTCGTTAACTTTTAGAATATTGTCCGCAGAAGTGACCTTTTTCTAAAATTTGATTGACCCAAGTGCTTTTACTTTTCCAACTATTAAATTGTACAGCACTCGGAAATCTTACATCAAACGCCCAACATATTAAGTACACGAAGCACGCTCAAAGATGCATCTCACGATCATAACCGGACTACCCACTAACCTCAATTTACCTCAAGGCCACAACGAAAGTAAAATGACGATGATAGCGAAAGTAAGCAACGAAAGTAAGAGTGAATGAAACTGAGAGTATTAAACGAAACTAAGAGTTGTGTTGAATGAAACTGAGAGTGGAATCAAAAGGAAGATGAAAGTGAAATGATTTATTTTAAAATTATGCAATCGCGGTTAGAAAGTGTATTTTGATGATTTAATTTGGTAAATTAATGGATCTGTCAGTTGATATTATGAAATAAGAATTAGAATTTGATTTAAATTTAATTTGATAGAGATGACCTATTTACAAAATGCCACTTATTTAAATGTCCTGTCTAAAAAACAACCACAAACAATTTTCTTTAAACATTTCCAAATTTTTTTTATGAATTGAAGCTTTCGCAAAATAGCACTGCAAAATTTTAGCTTTAACCTTTCATGTTATTTGTATCGTGGATTCACACCACGGCTAGTGTACAATCGACGTCAAAAATATGTTTACACTATTTGCCTTATTACAAAGGACTAAGGTGCAAAAGTGTAAACATATTTTTGACGTCGACTGTACATACCTACTCGTATATAGAGGAGATAAAATCTTTTTCGAAAAAAATGCATAGATGACTAAAAACTCGGTAAGGATCCTTATCATATACAAACAAGAGATTAGCGGGAAACTAATTCAAAACTTGCTTACGCCTACGCATACCAATAATAGTAAACAAGTATCCAAAATTAGCATACTATACGCTACTTAACTGTAATACCACCACAATGCCCACGGGGTCACTGACACGTTCGAATATACATCGCAATCGTTAACGATTGGTCGAGAATTAATGATCGTAGATCTTAATGAAACAATGACTTTAATGATGGTGTTGCAACGGCGTTGCAGTTATGTTGGTTTATGATTTAGTATCGTTTATTTGAAGGTTGTCTTTTCTGATCATATCATTAATCTACGTTTGATATGTAATTTGCAATACAACGCAATAAGTTTCGCGATGTTTAGTGAAGTTTCTAGTCCAAATATTTGATAGTTGTGGCTTAATACGGATCATAATATTTTTGTTCATAACTTATTTTAGAGTTATTGATATCTCGATGAGTTAGACATGTAAACTAAGACCTAAGCCTCTACCATCAGTTTTAACATTGACATAACGCTCACGTCTACGTAATTTACTTTCTGTACATCTCGCTTCCACTATTGCTCGCATATGCGAGTACGAGCGAGATGCATAGAAAGTAAGTTACGTAAACGTGAGTGAATATGTCAATGTTAAAACTGGTGGTAGTGCTTCTAGTTACCTACTTTACTATACAAATGAGTTTATTTAATGAGTTAACCTATAGATGAACTTTGAACTCAGTTAATCATTTAAACGACACGCCTTCGATCTTTCGAATCGGTATTTAAAATGATGAAATGGTAAATAAATTAGTTACGTTAACTCCGATAAGAAAACCCGTTAAGCTTATAATTACTTGAAGTGTATCATGTCATTTATCACGAGATAAGAAACGCTTGAGTTTAACTTAATTATGTTACAATTTTAAATTTTTAACCCGTCCAACGACCATCATACAACAAATTGTTGCAAAGCTATTTGACCCATATTGATCTGTACATAGTAACACACGTTTGATACTGAGTCGCTACGACCCAAATTGTGTTAGTATCACATGTGTGATACTAGGGCACTCCACGTGTTAAAACCATAGGAGTATTAAAATGTAGATGTAACTTTACGATATTGAACTTAAGATAAAAATTCTATAAAGCTTAGAATAAATTGAACTTGAGACTTGAACTCACGACCCCTGGATCCAGGGGTCGTGAGTTCAAGTCACACCCAAGACAGTAATTTTTCCACTTTTAAATTTATTCTAAGCTTAATAGCATCGTTTGCAGACGTTTATGCTTGTTAAAAATTAAAATTAAAATCTATAGTTACACAAGATTAATCAATGACAATTTAAAATCGTGATTGTAGGTTTTCTTCAATCCTCCAAGGTGATAAGTATTTTAATAAAGCCACTTGAAAAATTCACACGATTCACAAATTACTCGTAACGTGCCCAAGAAATAAATATTTAATAGAACAATAAAGTTTTGTTGGTCAATGCCAATTATTAAAAGCTTATTTTTCTACATAAATGTTAGCTTCTCTTTTAGTTGGGTAAACCAGAAGGTTTGGTATTTAATAAACTTAGGTACAAAATCCATATTGAAGATTTTAATGCACTCAGCGAAAAATAAGATTGCGTTTTATAGAAAATTGCATCTGAGCCTTTAAGGGTTAAGCGTTATTGCTAATAAAAACGTGATTCTTTTGAGTTTAAATTTGAAGAACTTATTTCTACAGACTGGGTCCCACAGGATGGATCTCGAGGCAGAGGAAGACCAAACCGGAGATGGCGGGATGACCTTGATACATTCTGTAAAGAGTGGCGGGAGTGTGCATCGGATAGGACCAAATTGCGGGAAAGAGGGAAGGCCTTTGCCCAGCAGTTGGACACACCTATAGGCTAATAAAAAATAAAAACAATCTTCAAATTCAAACTCAAAAGGCTCGAGTTTTTACTCTAAACTATAACCATGTTTGGAAGACGGGCAGGTAATTTCACGGCTTAGCAGAAGAGACTATCGGAAGCAAATAAATAATCTTACAAAATCACCTCATAGGAAGCCCTACGTCCTTGGCTACGGTATGCTAACAATCGGTTGAACAAGCAGACGATCTGATAGGCCATGTCCGTCAGTGGTGCAACTTTCGAGCCCGTCACACTTCTGCACTGACGTGTGACTCCACGGTGTGTGAGTGCGACTTGAGTCGTGGGCCACGGGAACAGCGAGTCTTGGGTCGGTTTACGCACAATTGGGAATATTATGCGATGTCGAGACACATAATACATATCATAGCATGTAGCGACAGCGACCTTCACCAAGGAGAAGTTTTGGCCGAAAGGCCACTAGTTGCCTGAAATAAGATTTTCATTTAGGCCAAGATGTATTTTACTATTCAAGTGGTCAAAAGTCATCAATGAATCTCGTCGTGCTATAAAAAGGGCATTATAAATGACTAATTCACGTCACGCGGAGGGACATTATGATTGTTCTCGATCCTTTTTTACGAACTGGAAGATGACGATGCACAAATTTATTTAAAAAGGGAACTTAATTAAACACATGTCTTTATTAGTTATTAGCTTCAAAATTAAATTACATACGGCACACAACACTATTTACATTTCAAAACTACAAAATATTTGTGAATCAGAAATTATTGAATGAAAATGTAAACTGTGCTGTGTTGCAAGTTGCAAATTGAATATTTTTCTCGCTAATTCTCTAGCCACACTGTAGTAGCCCAGTTTGATCCTTATACAATATTCACTTACGTTAGTCATACTATCGACGCATAATATATGTTTCGGAAATGATAACGAAAGTCTGGATCAGATGTCTAACTAGAATGCCTGTAGATACATTTGATAACATCAAGGAATTTAATTTTCATACCATTTCGTAGCAAGTCACAGTGGCAATAGCAGGTATGAGGTCCTTAGGGACTTTAATATTGATTGTCACTGTGACAAGATGTGAAATGGTACTGAAATTAAATTATTTGATGGTACGTTTACATAATTAGCTGTTATTCCAGCTTTTTAAGTAAATAAGTACCTATTAAAAGTTTTTATGTGATTTTTTTCATGGCATCTGCTCTTAATTTAATATAAAAATTTATTCTTTTATTAAGATCAGATGTTTTTTTTTTGACGACCGGTCTAGCCTAGTGGGTAGTGACCCTGCCTGTGAAGCTGATGGTCCTATGGGTTCGAATCCCGTAAGGGCATTTATTTGTGTGATGAGCACATATATTTGTTCCTGAGTCATGGATGTTTTCTATATATTTACCTAAGTATTTGTATATTATATGTATCGTTGTCTGAGTACCCACAACACAAGCCTTCTTGAGCTTACCGTGGGACTTCAACTTGTGTAAGAATGTCCTTATAATATTTATTTATTTATTTTCTGTCAGCCCCCTCTTATCGTGTGGACATAAGGTTTCAAACCTTTGCCGTACAGAATTTAAATACATTGGGAAACTATAGATAAGAATTAATAGAACATTTCGCCACGCGGCTCAGAAGCTGTGCGATTGAAGATTACGATTACTTCCATGGCTTTGCGTAACAGAAACATGACTACATGAATTGCTTGTATGTCTTTCTACGTACCATTTAAAAGTGGGCCTTAAGTAGTTACTGATTAAGTTCATTTTTGGAGAATTAGAATTGGATAAGGGTTGATTTGGAATTGGTAAAGTGGTATACGCATTCCAGAAAGTTCGATCTCCGATTGAATGTAGATTTGACCTTGAGTCTTTGATCTAATTTAATAATAACAAGATAATGTCCTTGTATTTAAATTAGATTTTTATTAGGTTTCTGATGAAAGTAGTCAAAATAGATGAAACCTGTCTTTATTCTGCAATCGATGTAAGCCGTAAGGTACCTACTTTTTAATGTCATAGTTTTTCCCTGCCATTTCTGTCACTGAATGTCTGTTGAATAAATTAATTGTACATAATTATATTGTAAGGTATTTAATTTATACTACATAATTAACTACTTACCTACCTATCGGCCACGGACGTCCATTGCTGGACATAGGCCTCCCCTACAGACCGCCACCGCCACACACTGCAGCCACCGGCTCCCAGCGACGCGTACGAGATCATCCGACCATCTACTTTGTGGGTGTCCGACACTGCGCTCACCCATCCGTTACTAAAGTTTAGCTCCCAATATCTTCACCCTCTGTTAGGTTGGCTAATATAACCGTAGTTTGACTAGTTTTCCCGCTGTATTATTACATTGTGCACGCATTCTCTATAATTATACGCATAAAACCAAGTACGTTACCGATGTACATCAATCTTTTACACCCTATTTGAGATAATGCGCAATTTCTGTACGATTACAACATCGATTTTAATGGGGTCCATAAAACAGATCATAATCGCTTTGTCTCAAGATATCTACATAAAACACAAAGTACAATACGGTTTTACGAGCGTGGAGACAAACGCCTTTTATACAACGAGAGGCTTATGCCCAGCGTTGGGACATATAGTTAGACTTTGACCACGCTTACTTTTCACAAACATGACAGTAAGATTGCATACAGATCTATCTTTATAAGCTGAATACTTGACGTGTAAGCTTTGCATAACATTTATAATGTTTTCAATTATAAATCTGACTACTTTACGGGTAGAACATGCATTAGAAGCCACGTGTAGCCTCCCTGCCACACTTGCGTACGAATTTACAAGTGCGACAGAGAGGCAACACGTCAAACGTGGTTCGTAGGCCCTCTGGACATATGTGCCATTAAACGTTGGTTAATTAAATAAATAGACGTGAAAAGGTAGTTACTTAACTATTGTTGCATATTTCTAGTGACATTGGTCGACCAGAGCTTTATATTTCGTGGTTTGAAAACAAAACATATGTGATTTGTAATTTAGCATTTTCGCAACACACATCCTCAGCTCTGTCGCAAACGAGACTAAATCACCGTCCACCAACATTTTGTAACCGCCATTTACTAAATGACACCGCCACTAACTTACAATTTTATGCATTATGACGTATTATTACAGTTTTTAATGTGCTATTGAAATCTTGCTTTTAAACTGTAGCTCTAATTGTATGTAGATAGTAAATATTACGCAAAACAAAGATCTCGTAGCTATAATGTCGGGACGATATTACGCCATGCGCCGTCCGGCGATACGGATCTGGGTCATATTATGCCATTTCGTAAATCTCAACAATGCTAATAATATGTATTTTTATTACCCCTAATGCGCAGCTTAACGCTCAAAACAATAATGCTTTAGTGTGGGAATAAAACAAGTGCATACAATTATCTTTTGGCAAAGCCAAACTTTATTACTCAGTTCGTATAAAAATACTTTTCACAAAGGAAGAAGGAAAATCTATAAAATAACAGGTACATCAACTCAGGACTAAAAAAACATAACACCGATCAGGCTAAGCTTAAACAAAAATCACAACAAAAAATAGACTAAAAGGAGTACTTTTCAGTGCGTTTCGTGCGCGGGTCGAGCGGCGGTACCTCCAAGTATCTAGCTGAAGCTACTATGCTTCTGAGGGCGCGCCGCTCGGCCCCCGCGCGTCGTATTACCGTGCTAAGCTTAAAATTTACATATCACATTCAGTTTCTGCTTCCTGCAGCCTCTAATAGCTCTCATGATGTCCATACTCGTGACCATGACCATGAACGACAACCGGGACGGGGACTTTCACCGGGTAAGGCACCGGCTTCTCAATGTGGACGGGCACGTGCTTCTCGATGTGGACGGGGTACGGCCTGTCGACGGGCACCTTCACGGGGTAAGGCACGGGCTTTTCTACCGGGTAGGGGATGTGCTTCTCGACGGGGTAGGGCGCTGGCACGTGCACCTTGACTGGGTACGGCACGGGTTTCTCAACATGGACCGGGTAGGGCCTGTCGACGGGGACCTTCACAGGGTAGGGCACGGGCTTCTCCACGGGGTAGGGGACAGGTTTCTCAACCGGGTAGGGGACGGGCTTGGGCACATGCACGGGGTAGGGCCTGTCAACATGCACCTTGTATGGGACATGCACGATCTTCTCAACGGGGTAAGGAGCGGGCACATGGACGGGCACCTTCACTGGGTACGGGACCTTCTTTTCAACTGGGTAGGGAGCGGGCACCGGGACCTTTACTGGGACATGTACGTGCTTCTCTACGGGGTAGGGCTGGGGCACGTATACTTTATAGGGAACAGGCCTGTCAACTGGCACATGAACTGGGTAAGGTACCTTCTTTTCAACAGGGTAGGGTGCGGGGACATGTACAGGTACTTTGACGATCTCCTTGACTGGGTAAGGGACGTGTTTCACGACTGGGTAAGGTTCCGGGACATGTACTTTAACTGGGTAGGGGACTTTCTTCTCAACGGGGTAGGGGATGTGCTTTTCAACCGGGTAGGGAACTGGGACGTTCTTGACCACGGTTATGGTTTTGTGTGTTTCTTCGTGTCCGTGTCCATGTCCGAGTCCATAGCCACTGTCCCAGCCGCTTTCGAACCCGCCGTGGCCGTAGCCCAGTCCTATGTCGAAGAGCCCTCGCTTCTCGTGTTTTTTGTCGTCGGTCGCCGCCTCTTTGTTGTCGGTCACTGCCACTTCTTTTTCTGCTTTCTTTGCCTCTTCCGCATGCGCGAAGGCCAGAAGAGCCACCAGACTGGCAGCCACGAGCTGTAACAATCATTTATGTTAATTAGGATTTTTTTAAAGCAATTAAAATGTATTAGTCATTAAGGGTAAGAGAAACAGTTTATTTTGCTCGGGGCAAGAGATACATTAGGTATGAGGATGAGGAAGTATTTCTCTAATCCCATCTAACCTTACTTTGATTTAAAATTTACATCAAAGAAACTAATTTCCATTGAATGATATATTGAAGAATTCGCAATATAAAATGCACTTGGTGAATCTAAAAGTGACTGTCATCGCAAACAAAAGTAAACGCAACTGGGATCGTATGTGATGTTGAATTGAAAGCGTAATTAATACTAGACTGTCATTAATCGATATCCAGTTACAGCGACAAAAGCCTTTCCGCGTTGCATAATTCAAATGCATGAGAAACAACAAGAACAAGGAATAAGCTCCGGCGCACTGCACTAGTCACTGTCACTATCACTATTTTAAATTTGGAATTAGCCACAATGGAAGAAAAACAGTTGAACACACCATGAGCTTCATGATGCTGCGCGTAGGTTGCACTGAAGTGAAGTCCTGAATGCGAATGATGCGTGTTTGGTCGTAGCTTCGCTATATATAGTGAGCTGCGAGCGCGCGTTAAAAACGGAGGCAGTAGGACCATGTTACACTTTCGCTTGCGAGGGGTTCGGACCGTGGATAGGAGTTTGAGGCTTAATTAGGTTTGGTCTGATCTGCATAAAGCCTTTTTAATTTTTTAATTCGGTTGTTTTGTAAAATTAGGTAAAAGTGTATTTAAGTGTGCTCCTTTAGCTAAAAGACAAAATTTTCATTTGATTATTACAATCATAATGTTGTTCAATAAAGCAATGTTTGATGCGGGTTTAGGTTTTGGTTTGACAATAATCTGCATTCGTAAGAGTATAATTAAAAAGTTAATTATTTCGTTTTGTGAGATTAATTAAAGGTATACCGGGTGTGGCCTGTAACACGAGCAAATAATTAAAACATAGATTGTACTCCTCAAACGGTGACACTTTTGTTCAACAACTTTAAAAAAATATGAAGTATTTAGAGTCCCTATTTTTCATACAAAATAAATATTATCTTCAATGGACGCCATCGCCACGCCATATCATTGTGATTGACGTTGCTTGTCACGCCTTAAACATAACAAATTCGCAATACATTGCGTCTTAGAATAAACTTTAAAGTGTATTAAAAATCAAACCACAAGTTATTTTTAAAAGTTGCTGAACAAATGTTGGTCAGTACGAGGAGTACAGCCTACAGTTTAATTTTTTGCTCGTATTACAGGCCACAGGCTGTATATGAATACTTGAGAAGTAATTTGAGATTGTAATAAGACAACATCGTAAATTATTGTCTCGTTGTAATCTTTTTAAAAGATATGATAACATTTCAAAATAATGATTCATATTGATTATGAGAATAAATGATATAATTAATCGAACGAGCGAGCGAAGCGAACGAAGTTCTTACATTCGACTTGGGACACGCGGCTGGCTAGGGGCATGTCCCGGCATTCCGATGTTTTTAAGCTGAAGAGGATAGTTTGATACTCAAGAACTTAAGTAAATTTGTTCTAATTTAAATGAAATTCGGTAAACGTGTAGTTAAGAGCATTATATTGTAGTCATTAAGTTATGAGCAGACTCGATCAATGGGTTATTGAGCTAGAAGAGCTTAGAAGGCTAAAAAGCTGTTTGTGAGGGGTCTTGCTATTCTGGTCATCTTTTTGCAAGAAAGTATGGTTGAGTTTGGTATCAAATGAAAGTGCTTGGATTACACGGCCCCACAGACCTTGTAATATATCCACGCGATTTTTGATCCATTGCTGCCTATAGTGGGACATAAAATAGTAGAAATTAAATAAAATGGAACTCTAAAATTTCCATACTATAGTCGGTCAAACAAGTTTGTCAGTAGAAAAAGGCGCGATATTCAAATTCTCTATGGGACGATACTACATTTTTAGCCGCTTTTTTCTACTGACGGAAATGGCTTGACAGACTATAAATTGTTGCCACGTGTAAGCATTTTACGTCAAAAATGTAACAGCTACGTAGATAGTGGCGCCCTCATTTATTAACTGACTTCCAAATCTCAAAACGAGGAGATTCGATTGTGTTTTTTTTTTTAATGTTTGTTACTACATATCACCGTCATTACTAGACCTATTTCAAAAAAATTTTTTTTGATTGTTTGTACTTATATGCATACAGATTGGTCCCGTTTTTCAAAACTCAGTTCTGATGATGGGATCCATGAGGAATCGAGGGAACACCTCAAATTTTAAAGGCATACATATAGTGATTTATGTTTTTTATCAACAAATCAAGCATATACATTCAAAAAAGTAACATTTGATGAAGTGGAACTGCTGATGATGATCAGAACGGAACTCTTCAATGAAGCATAGTTCACGTTTGGCGATTTGTCCCCTTCGTTATGTTTGTTAAGCAAGTTAAGTTTTTAAGCCACATTTTTGTCAAGCTCGAGTTTTGATGATGGGATCCACGAGGAATCGAGGGAATTCCTCAAATCTTAAAGGCATGCGTATAGAGATTTTTGTATTTTCATCAGAAAATCAAGCATTTTCTTTAAAAACTGTCGCATTTGATGAAGTGGAACTGCTGATGATGATCAGAACGGAACTCTTCAACGACGCATAGTTCACGTTTGGCGATTTGTCCTACGTACTAGAAAACCTCCTTTTCTACATAGTGCACCATCTATGTACAATCATCTTTCACCGGCCCCCATAGAAGTCGGTTTTTTTTTCTTGAAAATTATTTTCTACTACTTATTTTATGTCGAACTATACGAGTAAGTAGGTGCAACAAAGTCAATCGCTCTATATAATTTTTAGCAAACCGCGAGTTCTCAGTTCAGGCGAACTACTAGTATATAAAGGTTTCTAAATTACAATGTAAACAAATAACGTTGTGAAATATTCTATGTATTTTAGAAGCCATATACCTAAACATGTATTTATTATAAAGCCCATAAAAAGGATAGATTTTTTGAACATTTACGTTATATAAAAAACAACGGGTTGCACTCCGGGAGTGCCGGCAGGAGTGAAAACTCAATGACATTGTAACAGTTTTTCGATCAGGTCACGCGTCCGTCTTACGAAGCGTCTTACGTCTTACGCTGTCGCGAGTTTAAAAAAATTTCCGCATCACAAAAAGTGCACAGCGCCGCTAAAGATGTTTTCACTTCAAAAAAAAGTTAAAAATACTTGTACCTATTAAGTATCAAAAAACACCAAATAAGATTTATACTTCCCTCAATTTCTTCCTAATAAGTACCAACATAATTGTATGTAAAGCAGTTATGTAAATATTAAAATTCATTCATGCCCAGCAAAACCCGGCGCGTCGTTATCGTTCGAGTACACATACATTTCGACATTTCTCAGCAAACACTATTGATGTCTCTTGCGCATGTTTACTTCTATCGAGTATAGGTTACAGTACCAGCCAGTTAATATGTCACCTTTATATTAATACAGCACTTTAACCTTTCATGTGTGTGTTGGTCAAAAAAGGTTCAAACTTCAGTTGTGCTGTGTAGAGATGAAAAATCGTTTACAGTACATACATATGGTCCTATTTTTCCGCACTAGTGCGTGAAATAGCACTTTTCGTGCGTATGTCATAAATTTAAAGGGCCATATTTACTGTAAAACGTTGTACGATACACGTGCGAATAGGTAATTCGCTGAATTTCCTCTTTTCCGCACTTGTATCGTAAATAACTATTTCGAAAACATGCAAAAAGATAATTAAAATTCGGTTAGAATCATTATCATTCAAAGATTTAAACCTTTAATGGTAAAGCCAAAATTATAAATTGTTAGCTACGAGTACATGCGTTAAGAAAAAAAAAGAAAAAAAAAGAGAACAAGAAAATTTTATAATATAAAAGCAGTATCGATGACTTCAAACCACACATATGATGATTTTAAATAGTTATTTCGTAAACAATTACCACTTGTCTCTTTTATTAAACGATGCCACTTGAAATTCGTTACGGTACATAATGTCATTGACTGACATTGTCATTCAGATTATTTAATCTATCTAAAATCAATTCTTTTACGATCAATTCTTATATTTATATATTTCGGGGATCTCGGAAACGGGTCTAACGATTTAGATGTATGCTCGATCGATCTAGCTAGGTCTTATCTGTGGGAAAACGCGCATTTTTTAGTTTTTATATCGATTTCCGAGCAAAGCTCGGTCTCCCAGATATTAATAATAGGTAAATTGACCAATCGTGATTGTTTAGTTATTGTATTTTCACGTGTCGTATTATTTACTACTGTATAAAAAGTCGCTGTAAAACGTCATCTTCACAAGAATATTGTTACAATTTTCGCAACAAGTTTCGAAAAACTTATTATGTTTACCACATTACCTGTGTGCAAGACGACGTAATTTTACGTCATCCGCACCAAAAGATCGAACCCCGGACACGACCTTAACACAACTCAAAGTGCACCTCGTATAAACCAATAAGTATGAGCTTTTGCATTATTTTAAATAAAAAATCAAGTTAACAAAATTGATGACCATAATTCGGTCAGGATCCTTATCATTATCGTACACATCAGGCAAGAGACAAGGGATTAAAACAAAATGACTCATGTAGAGTTAGACCTCTTGGTGCAAGTGTTATTTATCAATATTCGTCATAATTTCATATAAGTTTGACGTTTAAATAAAATATCACTAGCACTGCGTGTGCTATCAAAATCGTTGCAGACTTGCCTTGGTCTGACTCTAACTATATTGCTGGTTGCCACTGCACAATAAGCTCTTTCAGGTGATATTGGTTCTATGCAATAGGCATATGTTCTAACCTATTAATTGTAAAATTGTGAAATGCTGCTAGTATTTCAATTTACCGCTATAAATAACTAGTTGGTTATTAGTTAGATAATAAATACGATTATTAGTTTTAATAGTCGTGGATTGCATTGCTGTAATATAAGGTAACATTACTAGTTCTGGATATTAATTTATGAAATGAAATGAAAATATTTATTTTCAGGCAACTATTGACCCATAGATAAATACCTTAAAACCCTTAATTTATCCATGGCACTTTAAATTACATTCAACAAGTTATAGCAACAATTGTATAGATTTAAAAAACGCCAATCGAAACTAAAATTATAAATATTATTATATTAAATAAAAGATATCTTGTCATTCCCGATACATTAATTTTAAATTGGCGGTTGTCTATGAATTATGAATGATTGTTATATTGGCTATAGGGACCATGCGCGTTGGAGGGCATCTTGTGGCCTGAATCGGAAACATTTGTGCACATGTTTATTGCCAAAGCAAGTGCTACGATCTACCGTTCTCGTCGGTACGTTTCCTTGTGCATAGTAATTTCTGCTATCTTGACGGCTACATCGGAAGCATAAACGACACATTTACGCCTCGCGCCAAATATCAGACGGCTCCTATGCTGCCCCCTATAGTTCATGCACGGGGCCTATGGCCCGTAGAACTGATTCTTAGATTAACGAATTGTCCTGACAGAACCTTTGACAAGTAAGAATTGACTTTGGAATGCTCTTTATCAGTAATTCAACTTTACCTAATGGTACTTTGCGAGAGAATATTTTCATTTCAGCACTTTTTTAGTAAAAGCAGCCAATCCAGCGAGAAAATGCTGTCAGCATTGGTACATATGCTGCAGGGGCATTTTTAGAGTTATTTTATCATATTATGTATACTTATAGTTTAGTTTTACTAGTTAAATGTATCTCCCACCTGGTTAAGTCGGACTTTTCTACTATAATACCTAGGGAAGATAAAATCAAGCATTCTTCAAAATCATTTTCGCCATCCTACACTGACCCACCATCTTCCCACCACCACCTACCACTTCCATCTATACCTATTTACACATTATTTGTGTTTCGAAAGATGTTCCATACCCACTGCATCAAACATAAATCACAGGACAACCGCCATTTAATCTCTATATTTGGTCTAAATGCCTAGACTTGATCGCGACTAGTAATAGGTTGTGCCATTTTTTGCCTTTCCAATGTTACGTATTCGTTAGACTAATTCACACTTGACGGATAACTACAACTGTAATCTGCTTTTACTTGCAGCTTATTAAATCTTATGACAATCTGTGAAAACATGAATTTTTTAAATGTATGGGGAAGTGAATTAATTTCTGTCTAGGACAAAAAGCTTCTTTAGAGACCAACTGTACGGTTACAATAATAAAATTTAAATACAAGAAATATTAACTCATACGAAGAGGAGGTAAGTTTTTCTTTTTCAAATAATGTCGGGTAAACATTTTGCAGATAGGTACAGAAAGGGCTATTACCAGGGAAAGAAACACGGCTATTCCAATGTAGTACCTACTGACAGCTTTGTTTCGAGGTAAGTTGGAATTTTATCATACGATGTGTGTAGTATAATAAAATCGTGTTGATTTAAAACACCCCCTTCGGTCGTGTTTTCATTTATCGCCACACCTTTCGGATGTCCTCTTTTCCGCACTTGTATCGTAAATAATTAATTAACTATTACACATGTTAATAAAATGGCTGGATAATAGTGCTATTATGAGTCCCATTATCGACTCGTTTGATACAATACTAAAATAAATACAGGTACTTTTTAGGGTTCCGTACCCAAAGGGTAAAACGGGACCCTATTACTAAGACTTCGCTGTCCGTCCGTCCGTCCGTCCGTCCGTCCGTCTGTCACCAGGCTGTATCTCACGAACCGTGATAGCTAGACAGTTGAAATTTTCACAGATGATGTATTTCTGTTGCCGCTATAACAACAAATACTAAAAACAGAATAAAATAAAGATTTAAATGGGGCTCCCATACAACAAACGTGATTTTTGACCAAAGTTAAGCAACGTCGGGAGTGGTCAGTACTTGGATGGGTGACCGTTTTTTTTTTGCTTTTTTTCGTTTTTTTTTTTGCATTATGGTACGGAACCCTTCGTGCGTGAGTCCGACTCGCACTTGCCCGGTTTTTTGTTTTTCACTACACTAATTCTACCACATCGGGGCTAGTAACAAGTACATAAGTAGGTAAGTACTTGTACGCATATTTAAGTGTTATTATTTACTATAGAAATCTATACTTAAACTTTATTATGAATTAAACATGATTTATCAAGGTTTAAATGTAGTAGCTACTAATACTTTGTTGCCTACCTAATAATTATTTTGGATATTCGTGAAATCACAGATCACTTACTATTAGACGGCGCGTGCAACACGCGGTGGCCTAGCATAGGCGCTTCCATACTAAGACAGTACCTTTTTGAGCGCAACCTTTTATTTCAGTTGCGGCTACGTTTTTTACTAATACACAGTACAAAGCTTATAACTAGATAGGTCCCTGCAAAACTGTATTTACAGTTTGCCTGCAGGTTACTGAAGTTAACCAAAGTTTTGTACGGAACACTAAAAAATAGTTTTAGTGTTCCGTACAAAAGGTCAGGAAATGAATGCTCAAAAAAGTTGTAGAGGGAAATGCTTCGAACACAATTTTTGACTCGGTAACTTTGTTTGGACTAGTTAGGAGGTGAACATATCAAAAGTCCCCGTCGTAGCCCCGGTGCTGGGGGGTAGAGGGGGGAAAGAAGGTCTCATTTTTCGGTTTTTCACTTATATCTTGGAAACTTTGCGTCTTAGCGACATGACTACTTCAACAAACCGAAAGCTGATAAAATTTGCCAGCCACCCCCCAGCACCGGGGCTACGGCCGGGGACTTTTGATATGTTCACCTCCTAACTATTCCAAACAAAGTTACGGAGTCAAAAATTGTGTTCCAAGCATTTCCCTCTATACCTTCTTATTGCTAGGCCTACAAGGAATTTAGAGGTAGTCTATGATCCCAATATCGGAGAATAATCAAGGATTGTAAAATTATTTTAAACATAGATTTGCACGAATGAGTATCCTGCACAATGCGTGCACTCATGTTTTAATGTTTTCCTGCCATTATAATGTAGATTACAATATTAAGTTAATAATTGTAGTTTTCAATCAAGATTTTTGCCATTTAATTCTGAACTTTGTCTAACTAAGTTCAAAGTTGTTTTTTTACCAGCAGTAGATTGACATTATGTAGGTTTATATTTCAGTTCTGTAAATCTAGATGTTACTTATTTGGAAATTTATAAACTAATAAACTTAAGGCAATCTGCAATCTTAAAGGAACTAAAGTAAAGGAACGGAAAGGAAAGGAACTAAAATAACCATTTGGTTATAATAATATGGGTCCTAATAACTTTTAAGGTTGAACTATTTTATGTTTAATAATACCTAAATACATCAACATACGTAAGAAACTTGTAAAAGGTAGATTTATGGATACCGCAAATAAAACAAGAGTTTACCTTTAAGGTTCAAGAAGTTAAAGTTTGAATTGATAACATATATACACCTTCATCATCATCATCTCCTCCTAGCCGATTTCGGTCACAGCGACTGCGTTCTACCGCTGAGAGCGTCGTTGGTGCGCTCTTAGGTGACTGACATAGCCAATTTTTGCACTGAATGTGCGACCAGGGATCGGATACCGATATTTTTGGTATGGGAACGAAAACGGTATTTTTTCGTGCTTTGTTAATTATTTAATTTCTAATTGGGCAATCTAATAATACGAAGTCGGTACCTAAAAACACAATTGAGTCGTACATTTCGAGTATAAAATAATTTAAAAAATATAAATGGTACTCGTAACTCCGAAGTTTTTTCAAAAAACCGGTTCCAATCCCTTTGTGCACCCCTCCTAGGCTTCGACCTAATGTACACCTTACATGTTTTACATGATCTTAAATTTGGGCTAGAGGTGTGGAGTTTTTTTTAAATAAACTGATCGGCAAGTAGCAAATTAAACACAGCAAGCTACTTAAGTCCCTATTTCTAGTTTAGAACTAGGACATATCTAATTGGCAACGATGTACATGACGCGTAACGAAATATTAGAATCCGATGACTGGCCACAATAAATACCTTGGAAACCGGTAGCTTAAACTAGTTAGGACTTCTTTCCGTGGGGCGGATCCGGATTTTAGAAACATACATTTGATTTTATATTAAACTCATTGCAACACTCTTAACTTACCATCGGTGTACTTTATTATTGCACTAAAGTTTACGTATTATCAGTTAACCTTTTAGCGCCACTTGCACTCCCACTAACCCGGGGTTAACCGGTTAAACCGTTAACCCAGTGTCAATAAATTGTACTGGTTCTCCATCTTTCTCTGGTGTCGTTACGTTTCGGTCGGTACGTTTCCTTGTGCATAGTAGGTTCTGCCATCTTGTGGGCTACATCGGAAGCATAAACGACACATTTACGCCTCGCGCCAAAAATCTTACGGCTCCTATGGGCAGCATATAGTATATATAGTTCATGCACGGGGCCTATAATGGGTTAACAATGTTGACGATGGAACAAACACAAACATGTAGGTAAGTGCGAGCGAGATTCTCTGAAACTAATATCAAATCAATGTAATGATTTTTAAATTTGAATTCGCCTTACTTCGCCTTTATTCGGCTCCTTTCACTGGGTTATTTATACTATGCTTCAAGGATCTGAAAATAGTAAAAAATGCGAAATGGTTCAGTCACTGTCAAAATGGCTTTTATTTTTAGTATTTTTTTCAACTATATTGTCTGAACTATAGATACATTCACCTTTTAGTCTTGTATTTGTTGTATTTCCGTTATGTGATAACTGTACTGTTATTGTCTGTTTGTTTTTATTTGTTTTGAGATGTATTCTTGCGCGTTACCGAACATCTTTACAAGCCAACGTTAAAAAAATACAATAAATGATGTTGTGCAAACATCATAGAGAAATATTACAACAAGCACAAGATGGACAGACGACCTTATTAAGGTCGCCGGAAGACGCTGGATGCGGGTCGCTTCCAACCGGTACGTATGGAGGTCCAAGGGGGAGGCCTAAGTTCAGCAGTGGACGTCTTATGGCTGGGATGATGATGATGATGATTACAACAAGCTCAATTCGGATTTAGTAATTTTTTTTGAACTGGTTTTGATATGACCTAGACGATTGCTACAATGAAATAACTAAGGCCATATGGCCGTAGGTAAAGCCAACCAATTTGATTCCTAGAACACTATATAACCATGTCATAATGAAACAATGGGGTTGGTCGGTGGAAGTTTTTAGCAGATGCGCCCGCCATCATAGCTTGCCCTGTCAATCCCTAGAATTGTGTCAAATTTTTGTTTTTTTAATACTCTGGATGCCAGCCCTTTAAGCCAAATCTAGTAGAAAAAGGGGCAAGCTATGATGGCGCCATCTATCAAACCTTTGACGGTTGCCAGCCCCATTTTTAGGATTCCGTACCCAAAGGGTAAAACGGGACCCTATTACTAAGACTCCGCTGTCCGTTCGTCCGTCCGTCCGTCTGTTACCAGGCTGTATCTCACGAACCGTGATAGCTAGACAGTTGAAATTTTCACAGATGATGTATTTCTGTTGCCGCTATAACAACAAATACTAAAAACAGAATAAAATCAAGATTTAAGTCGGGCTCCCATACAACAAACGTGATTTTTGACCAAAGTTAAGCAACGTCGGGAGTGGTCAGTACTTGGATGGGTGACCGTTTTTTTAGATAATGCATTCGCACTTGGCCGGTTTTTGCATTATGGTACGGAACCCTTCGTCCGCGAGTCCGACTCGCACTTGCCCGGTTTTTTTATCTTCTACGACAGTTCTTATTGAATGATCTATGTCATGTACCTATATCTATCTAGTAGTAACTACTAACTAGCCTTGGTAATTGGCGCGCATCTCACAAAAGACTCATTTCATTTCGCATGCACCTATCAGCGCGAGCGATATTCAAGGTCGTGTCAAATAAGATCAAAACCATGACTAGTTGTTATCTGAATCGAGCTCAAGAAGGATATTCGTGTTCAATTTTGATGACTTATATTACATTCAAGATTAACCCCTAATAATCGCTTGTCCTTATCTGTCATTTTAACTTACGTATTTGTAAGAAAGGGATAAAACATAATTTATCTAAATCAGGCCCGTAAAGTTTCATGAATAAGGGGGTAAGTATATTACTTACGGCCTGATTCTAATTTTAATAAACGTCAAAAATTAGATCTCGATTCACTAATAATCTCGATACGATATGGATTGGATCTGTCAGAGTCAAAAGTGATGTTTCTTCAAACAAAAATTACACTTTTGACACTGACATCCGATCCTTCTTCTTTGTCGTCACACTCTTGTCAGAGTGGTCGTGGTCATCATATCAGGGCTGGTGGCCAGCTTCACAATACGTCGCCATTCCTCCCGTACTGTAGCCCTTCTTGTACATTCATGGAGTGGTTAATTGAATGCATTTTTGACTAGGTCTGACCAACGCATTGGTGACCTACCGCGCCTTGTGTTCCACAGATGTATCATCTCGACCAAAGAAAGATCCCTACACATCATAATATGTCCAAAGAAAGATCCGATACTTACGTATCGAGAACTACTTGACGTTTATTAAAATTAGAGTCAGGCCTTTAGTTCAAAATGTAAAAGCAATAAATTATGGAAAGCGAGTGTTAATTAACAACTAGTCTTCTTACGTTAGCTTCACTTTAATTTATAATAAACGCAACTAGGCAAAATACGTCGCTTACATAACAACTTTATCTGGAAACTAGTTGGTTCACTTAAACGATTGATCAACGGTATAGTCGACACTAATTATGTGTTGATACTATTAGAAAAAAAAAATCATTATTATGTTAGGCTCTGAGTAACTTGAAACGCTAATGGCTCCTCTACACGATGGCCCAGCGAGATGGCCATGCGATGGTTGAAACGCCACTACACGATGGCGACATGTGATCTATTCGATTTCTTTGATGTGTGGACGAAAAACTGGCACCGTTGCCATCCCATCGCCATCCCGCTGCGGATAAGCCATCCGACACCACTACCCTCTCTACACGCTGGCCCATATTAGTGGGCCAGTATGATGACCCGTCGTGTAGAGGAGCCAAAATAGGCATAGTAGTCAAATCAGTTAGTTTTAGGATTTTATGACGGTCTGACTGTTATATGAGCTACAAAAAATGCGCTGAGGCTATGTAACAACGACCAAAATGCGCGAATTGTTTTTTTACATAATAATCATTTTTTAATTAATTTGTTGTATGTTTAAATCATTAATTGAACTCTTTGCACTTAATTAAAAATCGATTCTGACTTTACAATATAAGTGTCATTTACTATAGTCTCCATGGAATGAGAAGCACGTCTTTTATATACAAAATACCTTCATTTACACTCTAACATAACATTACACTACAGTACCATTAGTTCCTAATAAAAGTCACACTGCCGTATTCGAACTTCAAGATATTCACAAGAGACGACACGTATTAGATCCATTCTAGATACGTTATAGTTTAGATATCAACTAGTTCTCTTTTGCAGCGCAATTCGGGCAACCAATGTCACTTTTACTTTTACTTTTTTTATAGAGTAAGATATCTATTAGATGTGAATTGGATCTCTAAGTCATATCCTGTGGAAATCGTTCAACAGTATCTCCAGAATCGAGCAAATGTCAAATTTGACAGGTTAGATCTTAAACATATCGTTATCGTATCTTGGTGATGTCTAAAAGATGTCTAATAGATGTCTATTTCAAAATCCGAGTCGGGCCCATTAGCATAATGCATATTCAAAATGCCTCTTTTACGGCTTCACTTGAATAATTATTTTCATATGAGATTATCAAGATAAGCTTCGTTTGCTTTAACGAGTAAGTGCTTTTTATTTAGAATTAATTTAAACATATAATTGATAAGTTGTAATTCATAAATCGTGAAAGTTATATGATAAACCTCAAATAAATAGTCAGTTAATTACAATATAAATTAATTTGATAGTTACGACAATTCATATTTATTGTCATTATGATGCAAATTACCCAGAATTACAAATTGGTCTAAACATAAAGATTGATAGCCAAACCATAACTTTATATTAGCACCGTCCGCTGCGTTCGTTTTACCAGAGTTGTCATTCTTCTCGTAACCACTTACCGAGCGCGAGCGCATAGATAATGTATTCGCTCTGTGTGACTGTGGCGCCACCCTAGTGGGCGTGGGATATATTGCTTTGACAGTTGGCAGCTGCCAAATAGTATGATGACGCCGTTCCACGAAAGTTCCTATTTTCCCCACGCCGTGCGTTGGCGTTGCTTGTATTTCCCTTACTACCAACTTCGTACCAAATACACACGTAGGCAAGAGACATTACAGTATTCCATTGTACAACATTCATAAAAGTATGATAATAAAGGTATTAGGAGGAGGGTAGCGAATATGTCAGTGTCAAACTGATGGTAGCCGCCTTCGAGTAACACGGAAGGGAGTCGGCATGTCGCATTATTTCCCCTCTGCCGAGGTACAAGATCAACTGTGCATACACACAACTAGCGCGGTGCGTATTATGACTCATCCGTACACAATAAAGAGATCGAGGTGTGTCTGTCGTAGTCAGATCGTATAATCCGCCGTATTACATTACGGCTAGCCGTTTTCAAAAACAGGGGCGTTTTGAAATGCAGCGGCTCGACGATTAGCCGGATTGTCATTGCGATACGTTCTTCAATAAGGCGGCCTACGTTTAGCCGCATCGTACTACTATTTTAGATTGTAGAGTTCTTTCGGTCGCCTACGTAACCGGAGTTTGACAATGTTTGCAATTTAATTTATTTTTACCATGGTCCCACCGCACTACATGTGTTTCTTTTCCAAAACAGTTCCTTCACAACTTAAATAGACGGAGCCCCGCAAGCGGGGCTCCTATTTCTGGGCGGTTTGCCCTTCGGGCATCTGAAGCTACCTAACGAACCTAACCTACTTACCTACCTACGCTTTTTTCCCCAAAGTGTAATGTTTTCACGGACGTCTCACTAATCAATAGGTAGGTAGGTTAGGTTCGTTAGGTAGCTTCAGATGCCCGAAGGGGAAACCGCTCAGAAATAGGAGCCCCGCGAAGCGGGGCTCCGTCTAGTTAAGTTGCGATGGAAATGTTTTTTGAAAAGAAACAGTCCGACGAACTCCAGATTTGATGGACACCCCAGCGTTTGTCAGGCAGCGCCACGGGTGTTAAAAATGGGAACTATAAACTGTCAAAGCGGCGGCTAATGAATCGTTGTATTACATTACGGCTAGCCATGTTGAAGAACGTATGGCGCCGAATACATTCCGGCGGATTCTCATTCAGCCGCATTCAATCCGGCTAATCGTTAAACCGCCGCATTTCAAAACGCCCCTGTTTTTGAAAACGGCTAGCCGTAATGTAATACGGCGGATTATACGATCCGACTGCGACATGTCTACTGTATTTGTGTTATCATTACATACTGGATTTTGTGTGTAGTGAGTGAGAAGTGCGACTGTGTGCACCTTTCCCATCGCAAAAAATGGCAGAACGATTTGTACGGTAAGATATCGCTTTCGCTGGGCTCCTGTCTTCCGACGTGTCGGAAGCCGGTGTTGCTCGAAGGTAGCCGCAGTAGGTACGCTGAAGATCTGTAAACTGACATATCAGGGTGCAAGATATTGACGCTAAATAATAATTCAATACAAAGATTGAGTATCTAGTTATCCTAGTTTTCCTGAGAGCTAGATTATTATTCGCTATATGAATACTAAGTCTGGTCAGTTACGACATCTTTTGTGCCGTTTACGGCACTGGGAACATTATGCGCGGAATATTCTCACTAGGACACTGCAGGCCCCGGGCGCTCGCGGCGACATCGAATAGGGACCCAATTTAGAGCGAGATGCTGTGTAAGATACCATTGTAAGTGTAGTTAGGTTCTGATAGATTCTCTGACCTCATTGGAGAGTTATTTACCTACAAGTAACCTATTAACTACCCGAGACAGTAAAATTAAGTGTGCAGCAAAATCAGGTTTCGAATCGATGAAGTTATTAGAGAAAGGCCTCAGGATTCATATTTTTAGCAACCGTATTATGATCTAAAAAAGCGCTACAAAATTCTTCTGGCTGAATCTACGGCACTTTAATATTGTTAGTTTCTGACGTCTAGTCTAAATCATCATCCGCTTGCCCTTATCCTATTCATTTGGGGTCGGCCCAGCATCTCTTTTCCTTCCATACCTCTCTCTCGCCCGTCATCTCATCATCCTTCTTATAGTAGGAGATCCCACATATGGTCGACCTTCACCGATCTGTCTGACGGATGAAACTATGAAAATATGAAAGAAAATATGTTCCAGAACATAAATAAATAGGGTTGCCTAAAGAAATATGGTCAAGGCTATTTTTAATAAATTTTTGAAAAAAAAATTTTTTCGTCAAATTTCACCGATTTGTCTGACGAACGAAATAAGTTCCAATGGAAAGTATACAACTTGTACAACATAAATCAACTAGGTTGCCTATCTTTTTCCGGTCACTATTATGTGGTTGCCGTGTTTAAACAGATGATTTTATATCGATAATTGCACTCATCTGTCTGACGCTTGCATTATACATCAAAATGATGGTAATTTTATTGCAAATACAATGGTATAGGGTTGCCTGCGAAAATCCGGTCACAAATAAGGGTTGCCAGGCTTTTAATTAAAATAATAAGGGAAGACTTTTAGCGATAACTCATAAACGGCTAAACTGATCAAGTTTGTTTACGGTAATACGGTTTATTAGAAAAAAATTTTTGATAAAGTAAATATTTTAGGAAATAATCACCTCGAAAGAAACAAATTGTACGTGAGGATTTTTTTTTTCATGTCAACCCTATGATGTGGGATGTTGTTGGAAAGGTCTTTCAAAATTAATAGAGGGTTTAGAAGAACATTTTTTGATAAAGTGAATATTTACGGAAATAATCGCTTTGAAAGAAACAAAATGTGTGTGACAATTGTTTTATCGTTTCAACCTTATCAAGAGCAAGCGTTCTACGACCATAAAGAGTTCTTTAAAATTTAGGAACTAAGGTAGATGTAATATATTAAATACAACCTACATTATGTAGTGAAAATTCATACTTAAATATAATCTTTATACACTGTATAAAATGTGACATGTAATTTATATTATCAATAAATATTATGATTATGATGATTATGATTATGATTATAGTGTGGGGTATCGTTGGATAGGCCTTTTAAAATAAATAGGGGTCTTTAAACAACATTTCTTGATGAAGTGAATCATTTCGGAAATAATCGTTTAGAAAACAAAATAAAAGGTTTTCCCTTCTAACTTTTGAACTATGTGTCCAAAAAATATAAAATTAAAATCATGAAAATAGTGCTTAAAAAACTCGATCAAATAAAATTAAAACAAACTTGATCAGTTAAGCCGTTTATGAGTTATCGCTAAAAGTCTTCCCTTCTTATTTTAATTAAAAGCCTGGCAACCCTTATTTGTGACCGGATTTTCGCAGGCAACCCTATACCATTGTACTTGCAATAAAATTACCATACCATTTTGTTTTCAAAAATTTTGTTTTCAAAAAATTTTCGGCAAATTTCACCGATTTGTCTGACGAACGAAATAAGATTCAATGGAAAGTATACAACTTGTACAACATAAATCAACTAGGTTGCCTATCTTTTTCCGGTCACTATTATGTGGTTGCCGTGTTTAAAGAGGTGATTTTATATCGATAATTGCACTCATCTGTCTGACGCTTGAATTATACATCAAAATGATGGTAATTTTATTGCAAATACAATGGTATAGGGTTGCCTGCGAAAATCCGGTCACAAATAAGGGTTGCCAGGCTTTTAATTAAAATAAGAAGGGAAGACTTTTAGCAATAACTCAAACGGCTTAACTGATCAAGTTTGTTTTAATTTTATTTGATTGAGTTTTTTAAGCACTATTTTTATGATTTTTTTTATATTTTTTGGACACATAGTTCAAAAGTTAGAAGGGAAAACCTTTTATTTTGTTTTCTAAACGATTATTTCCGAAATGATTCACTTTATCAAGAAATGTTGTTTAAAGACCCCTATTTATTTTCAAAGGCCTATCCAACGACACCCCACACTATAAGGTTGAAACGATAAAAGATTGTCACACACATTTTGTTTCTTTCAAAGCGATTATTTCCGTAAATATTCACTTTATCAAAAAATGTTCTTCTAAACCCCCTATTCATTTTGAAAGACCTTTCCAACAACATCCCACATCATAGGGTTGACACGAAAAAAAAAATCCTCACGTACATTTTGTTTCTTTCGAGGCGATTATTTCCTAAAATATTTACTTTATCAAAAAATGTTTTCTAAAAAACCGTATTACCGTAAACAAACTTGATCAGTTAAGCCGTTTATGAGTTATCGCTAAAAGTCTTCCCTTCTTATTTTAATTAAAAGCCTGGCAACCCTTATTTGTGACCGGATTTTCGCAGGCAACCCTATACCATTGTATTTGCAATAAAATTACCATCATTTTGATGTATAATGCAAGCGTCAGACAGATGAGTGCAATTATCGATATAAAATCATCTCTTTAAACACGGCAACCACATAATAGTGACCGGAAAAAGATAGGCAACCTAGTTGATTTAGGCTTTAGGCAACATATTTTCTTTCATATGTTCATAGTTTCATCCGTCAGACAGATTGGTGAAGTCGACCATATTATAATATAATACGACCATAATTAACTAATGTCCTTACCTATGGCTTGCGCCACATAATGCCTGGCTATTGGCTAAGCCAGTTTGGGTACTGTTACCTGTGTCGTTATCGTTTCATTTTGCATTTTCCTTATTTAGAAGAGCGAGATAGCTACATGCTATTGAATTTAGCTATATTGAGATTAATTAGTTCTAATCAAATTTAAACGCAGTTCAGTTCAAACCCTGACTTATAGGTACCAATGCGTTTTTGGAACATATGTGTGTATGTGATATAATTTGATGTTTACCAATTTTTTTGATGAGGGAAAACATCGAGAGGAATAAATAAATAATAAATATATAAATATTATAGAACATTTATACACGGAGTAACCAAGTCCCACAGTAAGCTCATCAAGAAGGCTTGGGTTGGACACCCATGGACACCAGCAGCAACACCAGAGGGTTTTTAGACAGATGGACAGACAGACAGACGGACAGAGGAGTCTTAGTAATAGCTGGTAATAGGGTTTTTACCCTTTGGGTACGGAACCCTAAAAAAACATATATCCAACCATCTTCAGCTACTTGGCACGAGTATCTCGTCTAACCTGAACTTTGGGGCGTATATTGAATCTCTGGCCAAATCTGCAGCTAGACGATTAGGCGTCCTCGCTAAGGTCAAGCGGTTCTTCACACCAGGGCAGCTCCTTCAGCTTTACGTAGCTCAAGTCCGGTCGTGTATGGAGTACTGCAGCCACCTTTGGGATGGATCCGCCAAGTATCAGCTAGCCGCCTTAGATTCCATAGACAAACGCGCTAGGAAGCTTATTGGAGATGCGGGATTGGTAGAGGCTAGACTGCAGAGCCTTGAACACCGTAGAAAGGTAGCTTGTTTATCGGTATTCTACAGGATACATTTCGGGGAGTGTGCGATGGGATTACATAATCTAATCCCCCCATCTCCGTTCTGCCACCGTGGGACTAGACGCGGACTTGCGTTTCACCCTTACGTCGTTACTCTGCCGCTGATTAGAACTAAGCGCTATGCATCCAGCTTTATCATGCGAACGGCTAAGGAGTGGAATTCACTTCCTGCAAATCTATTCCCAGTCCACTATAACTTGGATCTCTTTAAATCGAGAGTGAATAGACATCTTTTAGGCAAGCATGTTCCATCCTAGACTGCATCGGCACTTACCATCAGGTGAGATTGTGGTCAAATGTTTACCTTTTTCCAATAAAAAAAAAAAAAAAAAAACAAAAAAAAAAACAAAAGATAAACATATTAGCTAGAATCTCTATAAAGATACAGTTATGAGAATGTGACACAATGCCAACAAGTTTGGTCAAATTGTTATTAATGTGTACAATATCATGGTTCAAGGGAGACTTGTATTGTTACACCTCATTTGCATGTTCTGTCGTGAAGATGGTTATCGACATGAATTATAATATTACAAGATAATAAAGACCGTTAGAATTAAACTGTCATCACACGATTACTTAGTCTAATATAGACAATATTAGTAAAGGAATTTATAATGTCATTATAGTGACATCAGTTTTTCTCGCTTACATAAGAGGATACTAAATGACCGCTTTTCTCACGGTAGTCCCCATTTTCCTGCCTATTGACATTATAGAAAATCACTACACCTTATAAAACAAAGTTGGTAGCTTTTAAGGTCCTGTATTATTACGCTTTTGTTTGATACTGAACGCAGAACTCTGTAAGTATGTACAAGTACAATTCCGTCATACTTTTTTTTCCAGTGTCTTATGACAACCGCCAAGCCAACAAAGCACGTTTATTAAGAATCGTTGTTTTTCCATATCAAAATCTCGACTATTTTACGATCTAGATAATCCAGTTTTCTTGACATTAACTATAGTTACTTTTAATCTCACTTTCATACCTTTAATGCCAAGGCCGACCATAACAATATTGACTAAGTTTCTACATCTTGATAAATACCTTTGTGAACAATGACAGAATAATTATGACCGTTGGGTAAAGTAGCCTTGGTAGAAAGAATAGGAAATGTAGCAATGTCCCCTGAGATACACACACATGGTGTATGTGGAGCAAGACGGACTGACAGACATACCAACCCCAAAATGACGAAAAAAATTGACTGTTTCATACATTTTGGCTGGTCAGTTGTTGTTTTCTATGGGAGAGCCAATTTTTTTTGCGATTTCGGTGTTGGTCCTACAGTGAAAGTTGCTCGGTATGACCATATTCACATCGCAAAATATTGCCGGAAATTAAAAAAACATACGTTGTCGTCAGTATGTATGTGTATATATGCAAAGATAGAATAACTATGATTGTTAACCAGAATAATTATGATTGTTGGGTAAGGTAGGTAGCCTTGGTAGAAAGAATAGGAAATGTAGCAATATCTCCTGTGAGTCACATGGCTTATGTAGAGCAAAACGGAGTGACAGGGTGACTGTGTGGTGTAAGATACAAATTACAGGAGATTTGATTGTGATACAAAGTCAAATGTTATTATTTACTACGGGACTTAATTGCGTATACTTAAACTTAAAATTACCTCCGAGAACAGCTTTACTAGTGTGCAAAACGTTTTAATTGATAAATAAGACAAAGTCCGGGAAGTTCGAAAACTCGCGGGGTTCGCGAGGTCTACTCAGCTCACAGAGTCACTAGTATATTTACCATGACCTAATCGATGATTGCTATCCCTTTCCAACATATTATAAGTCATAATCGTAAAATCGCTCCTCTCCTCTGACATGCGACAGCAAGATTGGTAAATAAGAATTAGCAGAGGTGTTTTAAGATGAATTTAATTGTAACCACGTTACAGTTTCATAATCAGCTACCTATCTTTATAACTGGCCACTCTCTCTGTTTCTCGCTTGTTGAAATTAATATAAACTTACGATTTCTAGCTCATATTGTCATTAACATTTAAGAGGGAAGAATAGCTTTGAGATCCTTACGAACTAACGGTACTTTTTCTATGTAGCTCTATTTCGGGAGAAAACGGTTTCCACTAACTAAATCTTAACAAATCACTTTGACGTCGATCGCTTAAACATCATAATATACTTATTCTAGGTTTATAAGTTTCGCTTTTTTTTTAATTTTTGTATTGTAAATTTTGAAATAGGAAAACCTAGTTTTTCATTGTGTCAATAAAATACAAAAAAAATTCTTAAAGAATGGAAAATATTTAGAAGTGGATTTTTTTTGTATGGACACGTACGTGCTATACTTACGTCCCTCTTAAGTAGGTATATTAACTAGCAAATAGATATTTTTTCCTGTCAAAAAGGAGTGATTGACAAAAGGAAATATCGACATGTCTGTAAGAGTTAGACCAAGAAAAGTCTGCAGCGATTTTGATAGCCCACGCAGTGCAAGTGTCATTTTAAACGTACATCAAACGTACGTACGTACGTCAAATAACACTTGCACTGCGTGGGCTATCAAAATCGCTGCAGACTTTTCTGGGTCTAAGTCTATCAATGTTACCTTGACGTTATGCATAAAGTGATGTAAACTAAAAAAACATTTATTCAAGTAGGATTTTACAATCTCTTTTGAATCTTCAAAAGTACCTACATTATAAATAATATGAAAAATAAATAATAATTTACAAAATACAAACATCAACGACATTTTAACTAAATTATTATATTATTGGTAGTTTTATAAGATTTTGCTAATGTTTAATATATGTATTAAGGACAATATGTATCGATTTGTAATTGATTTGCATTCTCGAAACTTTTCGAAACTTGAAAGTTAGCACATTATTATTTATGCTCTCTTATTTATTAATTTATAATTTTAAAATGTATCGAAAATAGATTTATCGATATTTCGTTATGTTATTCACTCGTTTTTGCCACGAAATGATCCTTGTCTGATAATAACGACCTATTATTTAAAACGGTTGCGGACGCTCCGACTGTGGAATGAGCTCTCTGCTGAGGTATCATCAAGGGACCACAGTATGGGGTTCGTCAAAAAAGGAGTGCGACATAAAGTTGTAGAAATTAAATAAAATGGAATTTAAAAATTCCATACTAAATAATGATAACACATTTATTATGTTAAATAATACAATTTTAAGCTTATTTCAATACAGTGGTGTGGTAGAAAGAAGAGAAATCTAATCTTCAAGGATGGGTATTCCACAGCCGTCTTCAGATCCAAATCTTTATATCCTTCTTCTCGTTCCTCTAATTCTTAGAGACAGCTCTGATGATTGATGTATTTTGACTTTGATCCAGTTGATTATTTGTGAGTATGGTTTGGACCATTTTTCATGGAGCTTAAGGGATGTTCTTTTTATGAAGGATTCATATTCCGTTCCGACAGCGCCATCATACTAAATTGTTGCCATGTTTAAGCATTTTACGTCAAAAATGTGACAGATGCGTAGGAAGTGGCACCCTTAATAATTTTCTACAAATGCTTGTCGGATTATACCTACAGGTTTCGGTAACGCGTATGTCACACCAATGGAGTTGCAGGCGTCCATTGGCTCCGGTGATCGCTCACCATCTGCACATAACTATGTTGTCAGGAGATACGATAAAATGGCAATAAGTGAAGCAATAAAAAATCTAAAAGTACTTAACTCCTTTCGCGTTTCAAAATGGCTCCCACCGTTACAGAATGTTTTCATCGCTATTTTATTGGGAATCTCGTTATTAACACTCAATCGCCGTAATGATACAATTTATCTTTGTTACGTCATGTGTGATAGTCACGTATTCACTTATTGCGCAGAGTCGAGAGCTTAGGCGAACCATTCCAAGCAGTGGCGTTGCGCGAGATAGCACGCATACAGAAGTAGGTAGTGCTTAATTCTTTTCCATCGTATTTTCTCGGAAACGTTCGTATTTGTCATGCTTCAGACAACCTCTGTACTTTTTGTACGTAGATTGACTGAAATAGCAAGACACGTTCGCACGTTTCCGTGAAAATACGATGGAAAACTATAATTATGATCTATCTGAAGGTATATATATATGTACAAATATATCTAGTGGCTCTATGAGCTGGAGACCTCACAAGCATAACTTAAAACATAAAAAAAATGCTAAAACTTAATCAAGTTACAGTGGTTCTTTCCAAGCCTTGATTCAACTGTGAATAGTCTAACAAGAACGAAATGCTGACATGTGAGAGCAGACGAACAGACGTACCCTTTCACAAGCTGCTACCGGAACTAAAATAATTATAGAAACTTAAACTAGGACGTTTTTAAATTAGTTTGACTAAAATTTGTCTAGGTAATCTAATTTAATGCATGTTGTGGTAGTCAAACAGAAACTCTAGTGCAAAAAGCAGACTTGGAAGAACCTTACAAAGTTAATTACGGTCCACTTTTCACATTTTATGTCTTGAGTGGCCTTATTACAATCCCTCATTAGGTTTATATTCATTAATGTATGTCTTTCTTATCACGGAACAATGGTGTTCCGTACCTTTGGGAGGCGTGCGCGGAGCCGAAGCCAACACGTATAAACCCTTTTGACACTTTAATGAAATGTAAGGGGTACACCGAGCGGAGGCTGCCCTTGCCCGTGTCATGGGACGCACGCAGAGGCAGCACCCGCCAGGGTGTAAGGACTAATTGAGGGTTGATGGAATCTAAAATGAACTAGGTTATTGGGTGAAAGCGATGGACTAAGAACTGAGCTATGGGGCAAAAAACCGGACGCCTGCCTAATAAAACGGTATGCAATTTTATTTCCGGCAGACGGTGACTCGCCCTCACAAGATGGGCCCCCACAAAAAGCGACATCTCAGGATGGCTCAAGGGCAACACCGGTGTGAGCGGCTCAGGGGTGTCGAGAGGTGTGCGCCGCTTTCTACCCAGTGGCTGGTACCAGCCACTGTGCCAACTCGCGTCTTAATATTCATTAACTATCATTATCATTGATTCAGCTAAAAAATAGTCTTCACCACAATTATGGGTAATCATTTCATTAGGTTTATCAATTTTATCATTAAAACTTTCTCAATCTTCGCTACGGTACCCAAACATTGTTGTTGAATGTTTTGGTACGGTATAAAAATATTTTTATGTATTTTTATCTATCCGCTTTACAATAAAGATCCTACTGTTCTCAAAAACTCCAACTTACTCCCCAAACCCTTACCGTCTATCCTTGTACGTTCAAATGTTTCATGGTACGTGTTCAACGAATTGGATTCCTGAGCAACAACTTATATGCTTTCATATCGATTGTGAAGCTGTAACAAAAGGGCCTACCACGACCCTCGTTCGACGTGTTGCCTCTCAGTCGCACTTGTCAATTTGTACGTAAGTATGACATCAGGGAGGCAACACGTCGAACGTGGTTCGCGGTAGGCCCTAAGGTACAAAGTGGCACAGAAATCAAATTCCTTGACCGCCCGTGGTCACTGTTCCATAAATTTTGGGCCCCACTGACCATCATATTATATTCTGGCCTTGCACCCTTCCGCTATAAGTGTTCTCAAAAACTGCGCACCAGTTTTTCAAGGACGCATCACTTATTAATAAAAGCAATAACAATGTATGGAGCTCGTACCATCGCCCACAGTGTTAACTGATAGTTCGTAAACCTTATTCCAAAAGGCATAAGGTCCACCACCGTTCACCGATGGACAGTAAAGAGTGTTGCTGTTTGTACTTTAACTTAACAAGGCAATAACCTCCTTTCTTCGTATCAAAATGACCTTGGTCGCAATAGAATAACGATATAATTAATAAAAATAGTTGATGCGATGTTTCGACAGACCTTAAAGGACGTTCTGCTGATTAGGGTGCACTTTTTTGTTACGTGACTGTGAAATAGAGATGCACCGGATATTCGGTTACTATCAGGTATCCGGCCTATCCGGCTATTATTTTAATCTCCGGCCGGATACCGGATAGTAACATTGCTTGATTTCGGAGTAAACAAAATTGGATTTAAGAGACAGTCACGGTCATAATCGTACTCATTATTATTTTAAAACAATTTAAACATTCTGCAGACATGCACGCGCACTCATTTCGAACCAAGAAATGAGTCTGCGAGAACGTTCACTGGGGAACAGGTCAAAATCTGCACAATACGCGCCTGAAAAACCGAAATGTAGGTTCGAATAGTTCCGCCGGCCGAATATCCGGCGGCCGGATACCGAATATTCGGCCGATGGGCAGGCCCAATATCCGGTATCCGGTATCCGGCCAAACAACTATCCGTTGCATCTCTACTGTGAAATCATTTACAAGAAGAATGAGGCCCGGTGGCCGAGTGGCTTAGGCACCTGCCGCGATAGCAGAGGACGCTGGTTCGATTCCAGCCTGGGGCACTAGATGCCTTGGTCACTTTTTTTCCTTAGTATATGACATTTATTTCAGTTTATAATTTATATAGTAGTGTTTCTACTTGATAAAAACAAATTAAAATATTTTTCAGAAATAATTTAATTTGTTCAAATACTTTAGTAAGAAGAATGAGGCCAAAATCTTCTTGGGCGAATTGGGGCAGCGTTTATGGGAGGGTCATGACCCTTGTTCCGGGTCATTCCTGATGCAGAGGCTGTCTATCGCGATTCAGCGTGGCAATGCGGCAAGCGTGATGGGTACCTTTGCGTCTGGAAGGGCGTGGAACGAGTTGTTTGACTAAGTTGTGGCTTTGTTTAGTTTAGTTTTAATTTAGTTTATAGTTAATTTTAATGTATTTTAATGTAATTGAAAAAGATGGGATGGGCGAGGGACTGTATTTAAATGATAACAGGATTTTACCTTCGATATTGAGATGTTTAATTATGTTTTAGTATTTACAAGGAATTAGAAAAACACAGCATTTGACACGACCAATCAATGAAATCTGAAGATCTATAATGTCAGTTTCTTTTTTAAGACAATTTTGAATTTATAATAAGAAAGAAGAATAAAGCCCCCAAAGAGTGTGCAACAGTAATGTTTGTAAGTATATTGTAGTGGCCCACTGATTAACAGTCCGCCGGACGGTATCGGCCTGCCAGTTAGAACAAAATTTTGACAGTTCCGAACAACTGACAGGCCGATACCGTCCGGCGGACTGTTAATCAGTGGGCCCCTTTATGGAATCTTAATTATCTTAAATATGGGTAGAAGAATGTTGTCATTAGGGAGCTTAGGAGAGATACACAGTCATGTTAAATTTATAAAACCCTCTCTGAACGTCGAGGGTTAAAAAGTTTAAACTATTATTACTTCATTTCGCGTCTCAATATTATTTTTAACAAATACATCAAAGCAGGTATCTAAATTCGTAATAAAAAATCATCTGCAATATAACGGGAATGAAATTACTTATATTTACATACATTAATGCTAATGCTCGCTCGGACTACAAAATTTTGCTGCATCTAAACTGAAATATGTAATAATCAGACCCACTTTTGATCCTGCAATCGAAATGTCAATGTCATGATATCGATAAAAGTATCATCATTTGAAATCCCAATACTTACGTAAGTTCGCCCTTGAATTCCGAAATGTGGGTCAATATAATACACAAGTATACTCAGCATTGCAAACATGATTATTTCATCATTACACGCACTTTTGGGTGAATCTGACAAATTATTTAACATTACAGATTATAATCCAAATGAACGATATACTTACACATGAGATAAAGAGCAATTTATTCATCTTAAAGGTGAATTTAATGCAATATTTTACGATTTGCCGTGATTTCATCTCTGCCATTCAGACCATCTTGACACTTGAGTTGCGCAACATGTAAGTACACATTGCGACCAATTTAAAGCGAGATAAAGAGCAAAAAGTGAGTGCCATTAACAATTTTGGAGGCGTCGATCGGCTTAATGTTAAGAGAATTTGCGATCGGCTGTCATACAAACAAGATTAACCTCTTGTCTGTATGTTAAGGCTCCTCCTCGCCGAATTTTTGATTTTTTTCATTTTCTTCTACAGTTTTTTTCCTGCTCTATACAGCACAACCTAGGTTTGAACGCACTATACACCGTGTTTTTATTGAATTCCGTTAACTTCGGGGTATGGTTAAGTACGTTTAAGAAAACTAAATGGCATAGTTAATATTGAAAAAAAAAATTTTTTTTTGCTTTTTTTTTCAGAAAAAATAATATTAAAAAGTAATTAAATGTAGCATATAGCGTTGTTGTAACACGGGCATTACATTTAACTAAACCAAACAATTGAAATCTGTGACATATCAATGTCAATTCGAACATCGATCGACCGAGATTTTACTTAAGTTTAGTAGCAAATGTATGAACTCATTCTAAACACTAATCAATATGCAAACCGACCTTAAGGCAAGTATACAAGCTTGTAGAGGCCTTATAGGAAAAAAATAAAATATTGATTATCTTCGAAATGGAGTTAATTAGAATATCGGTGTCTTTGGGAAAGTTACTTGATTTAAGCTCAGGTATGCACCCTTGAAATTAACGGAAATCAAAAAAAACACGGTGTATAAAAGGTCTACCTGTCTTTACCCGTCAGTGTGCTCTAATTTTTGTCTTGACATAGTGCAGAAATATACTTTGCATTAGGTAAGCTATACATTACTAGTCTGTTAAAAAAACATAAATGAATAAAAACACATTAATAGGTAATTTAAATGAAACTTAACCTGGATATTTCATTAGTTAGTAACATACAAATACTCTTTATTGCACATCTCAATACAGAAAACAATAAGTGCCTATAATGAATACAGCAAGTCAAGCAGAGGTAAACAGTGGACGCTCTCATCGCTAAAAAGCGCTCTCAATACATATATCGCAGGTTTAAAAAAAAAAAAAAAATTTTGTGTGGGATATCGGATTTTGCTGTAGATCGACGAATGACATACAAAAGTGATAAAGTCAGTTGTTTTACAAAACGCTTTACTGCGATGACTTTTTGCGGTCGAATTCAATCACGCGTAGGCATGCAATGGTCATTCCTACATTGATAATATATGATAATAAATATGACAGATATTGGTTTCATACTTACTTACTTACTTATTACTAGAAGTGGATCTTGGCCTCCGACACCAAAGACCGCCATATATTGAAACAAAAACGTACGGTGCCTGTTTTAAAAACTTGTGTGTTTTTATACTACGTCGGTGGCAAACGATCATCCGGACCATTTGATGGTAAGCAGTCACCGTAGCCTATGGACACCTGCAACTCCAGAGGTGTTGCATGCGCGTTGCCGACCCTAACACTCCGCAACCTTAACCTTAGTCTAGACTAGACCTTACTCATAGTGTTGTTGAGCGTTTCTTTTATTTTTTGCCATTTTTATTTATTGTTACCTGTTTTGCCACTTTTGTGTTATTTCTACTCAGAATCACGAGCTCTTTCGATCCTAATGGGATAAAAAAAATTTTTCCTGTTGTGTTACCATTTCCCCATACACTTTGTATGGCGGTAACAAAAAGGAAAGTTTGAATAATGTATGGAAATTTTAGGACACTTTTTGTCTCCAATACAATACAATACAAAATGCTCGCGATCCTGACTAGAAATAACACAAAAGTGGCAAAAAAGGTCACAATATATAAAATGGTAAAACATAAAAGAAACGGTCTTTTGGAAAACAACACTATGAGTAGGGTCTAGACTCTAGAGGATAAACGCTGAAGCACGACCTACTATTTTATTAGTATTTTTACATAGGTACCTTAACTGTAAGAAACAGGCAAAAATCGTATTGTATAATTTACTGATAATTTTAAAGTTGCACATATGTTGGTAGAACGTGCAATAGCCCTATTACACACAATTGCCGGCTACCTATTAATGTGTATTGTTTTATTTCGCTTGTCAGTCAGACATGCAATGTCGATGGTGAAGTGATTCAGTGGGGCTTTTCTCGTGAAGACAAATGAAGAGATTTTCTTTAATAGCACGTCGGTGGCAAACAAGCATACGGCCCGCCTGATGGTAAGCAGTCACCGTAGCCTATGGACGTCTGGAACACCATATTACAATATATTACATGCGCGTTGCCGACCCTTTAATAACCATGTATACTCCTTTTTTGAAGAACCCCATACTTTAACTCCATACTTTCTTTAAATAAATACTTTTGTTGTCAATCACGTCTAGAAAGAACTAATGGAAATAAGTACAATACATCGAAGTTTTGTTTTTAAATATGCTGTAATTGTGGTGTCTGTAGATCCCTTTATGTTTAATGTCTCTATGGTCTTGTCTATGCCAATGATGGCGTCCGTGTACTTTGTGAGATAGTGTCTTATTCATAAATAAACTACATGAATTAATTTGTGTTTAAATAATTAAGACATCACAGTAATATTCTGACAAATTGCTTACTTTTTTACTTCCATAATATTTTTCATACCTACCTTTCTTGTTTTATACTACTATAATTGTCTATAATTATGCTTTTTAGCGATAAGAGCGCCTGTTGTTTACCTCTGCTTGTATTTCTGTTTTCTTTTGTATTGTTTTCTTTTATTGAGGTGTGCAATAAGGAGTATTTGTATTGTATTGTATTATGTTACTTTTGATTCAATTGTTTTGTTTCGTTTTAAATGTCTGATCAGGTCAAACTTCTTCTGACCGAATTTGTGTGTTTACTACTTACTGCCGTATTCGAACTTCAAGATATTACGTAGAATAGATATTACAGAACTACTAGATACGTTATAGTTTAGATATCAACTAGTTCTCTTTTGCAGCGCAATTCGGGCAACCAATGTCACTTTTACGTTAGATAGAGTAAGATATTTATTAGATGTGAATTGGATCTCTAAGTCATATCCTGTGGAAACCGTTCAAGATTATCTCCAGAATCGCGCAAATGTCAAATTTGACAGTATCGTTATCGTATCTTGGTGATGTCTAATAGATGTCTATTTCAAAATCCGAATCAGGCCCTTAGTGCATAAAGTTTTAACATGTTAAAAACGCTTGCGTGCTCAATTAGATTTGGCCAAGGTTTTTATTGTATGCCGTAATGGCTTTAAATTTAAATTCAATGTTACTTCTAGCATAGAGAAAAAAATACATAGAGTGCTCACTCCATACATCACTATTATTTTCGTAGTCGACATTGTCGACATTTAGAATCGAGTAGCGAAATTATCAGTATTGCTACTTGACAATAGAGAGATGTGCCGACGACCGAAAAGTCTAATGCTCAACAATTTTCAGCTTGGTACTATTATAACCGGAACTTTCTATTATCAAGTAGCGGTACTGATAATTTCGCTACTCGATGCTAGATGTCGACTGCGAAAATAATAGTTGTTTTGGTATCACAACAGTACGGTTACCATCAGTTTATCACTGACATAAACGCCGTCGAGAACGTAATTTACTTTCTATACATCTCGCTCGCACTCGCATATTAGTGCAAACGGGATGTATAGAAAGTAAATTACGTTCTCGACGGCGTTTATGTCAGTGACAAACTGATGGCAACCGTACTGATGTATGGAGTAGTACTCTATTCTTACTATATTTCTCTATGCTTCTAGTCAACCATCTTACTTAGAATATGATATAAATAGATCTTTTAATTTTTATTGCCTTTTTTATTGCATACATTGGCCAGTGATTAACTATCTTGATTCATTTGATGGGAAGTAACTACTATAATCCGACAAGCAATTGTAGAAAATTATTGAGGGCGCCACTTTCAAAGTAACTGTCACATTTTTGACGTAAAATGCTTAAACATGGCAACAATTTAGAATGGACATTTTATGCTTTCATTTTATTTAATTTCTACTATTTTATATCGCACTATACATAAATTGAAGGAAAAACTTACTGGTTCAGAAACATGGAGCCGATTTTTGAATTTCTATCGCTCTATTTCGTCACTCGAAAACCGGTGGAAAATGGGGAAACGCAAATTTTTGAAATACGAGCGATCGAAATTTGGAATCGAGTGGTATTGACCACTCGATTTCAATTCTATTAGTAGAATTTTAATGCCTAGTAGTGGAGATATTATTTAACGAAATACACGAAATCGAGCGGTCGAAATTCAAAAATCAGCCCATTAAATTGAATTTGTGGGGAAACACAGGTGATAGGAGCTCATTCCGTAAATATTTCTCCTATTTTTTATTTTTAGTTTGTATTAAGTATAACAATCGCTTTAGTCAAATCAAAACGGATTTTTTTTAATAGGCCGTTACACCCTGACCTAATGAAGGTGTTGACGCTAGAAAACTCATATGTACCTGTGTGGGATAAGGCTCGAAATACCTTGTTAAGAACTTCCATAAAAACAGCTAGATACTTAAAATCTACTATAAATAATAATAGTTTTATATATACATACTTATCATGTAAAAACATTAATATAAATATTCTAAAGTAACTTACCTGTAGCGCCATCTGTGAACCTAGTTAAGGAAACAGTTTTTTTATAATAAAGCGAAATGTGAAGGAAGTGGTATGCATGTGTGCACCGTTTGACCTCTAGTCGCCATTGCACCTTAACGAAGCACACACGTATACCGTTCGCTCGCATTTTTGGCAATTTTCGACTCAAATCCGTCTTCTCATTCCCGCACCATACCTACACTTGACAAAGTGGTACTTCGACCGGATCACGGGAACAGAACCTGTAAGCAGGACTAGTTGAAAGATGTCCAGTCCGCCGCGCAGTGTTATTCAAACGCGACGCATGAAGAATGAAGCATCTTCCAAGCTAGTGGAGAATAACGGAGAACCGTCAGCTCAGCAACCCCAGCCTATGCCTGAGCAGCAATCGGAAAATAATATGGAAGCCAAGAAAGACCTGGTGAAGCCGCAACCTCCGCGCAGTAATAAATCGGTATCCTCGTCGGTTTTTATGGCTAGAAAAATGCAGTTAGAACTAGAGGCTGCAGAGTGTAAGGCTAGAATCGACAAAGAACTAGTCGATAAAAAATTAGCTTTGGAGATCGCAGCTCTGGAAGTGCAATCAAATAGAAGTGACAGATCTCATCGTTCTGCTAGCTCCAGCTATAAAAAAGTTGAAGAATGGCTCGTGCGCAGTGATCACGTTACAGAACAAAAACCACATCAAGAACTCGAAACCACCAGCTACGTTAACGGCGAGCCGACCGCCGTCCCCGCCGATAACCCGAGCGCGCCGTGCGCCGACTACCCGGCCGCTGCCGCCGCTCGCGCCGACTACCCGGCCGCCGCCGCCGCTCGCGCCGATTTCCCGGCCGCCGCCGCCGCTCGCGCCGACTTCCCGGTCACCGCTGCCGCTCGCGCCGACTTCCCGGCCGCCGCCGCCGGCAGCACCGACAAGCCACCGACCAAGCCGGCTCCGCAACCTGCCACTCAGCCAACTCCGCAGCCAGCAGTTCGGACAGCATCACTGCAGTCTTCGCGTGATCCGAGCGACATCGAAAAATTAGCTAACGCTCTGCAAAGTGCTATTAGTGCCTCAACTTCAAAAGCCCACAGCCCTGAACTAGTAGCCAGGTTGGTAACATCTAAGGACTTGCCGTTGTACTTCGGAGACCCCATGGAATGGCTGCAATTTAAAGATGCTTATGAAGAGACAACATTGCGCTGTAAATTCAGTGACTCAGAAAACGTAGGCCGTTTGCGCAAATGTTTACGTGGCGATGCTAAGGAGGCAGTTGTATCGATGCTCAGCGGCAAAACTGATCCAAAGATTATCATGCAGACCCTCGGACTTCGTTTTGGACACCCGGAAGTGATTATTAACAAAATAGTCAACCAGATCAAGAAACTGCAACCGCTATCTCAAGCTTACCACAATGAAATTGTTGTTTTTGCTACAAAAATAAAAAACTTTGCAGTAACTGCTCGCTCAATTGATCAAGCTGATTATTTACGGAGCCCGGAGCTAATAAACACCGTGCTGTCTAAGTGCCCAAGTGTCCTTATAAATCGGTGGGGTGACTACGTGTACGAACATTTATATGAAAGTAAAAGGTCAAAGTTCGAACATTTATCGGATTTTTTAGAGCGAGAGGCTGTAAAGGCTGCCTCAGCAGGAGTGTCTCACATTTACAGTCAAGCTGATAAGAATAAAAAACAGCATGAAGAGCGACGAGGTACCCAACACCCTGTTCTACTAATGACTGACACAGAAAAATGCAATTTCTGTAAAATATCTAGCCACCAACTGCCAGACTGTCCACGGTTCAAGCGAGCGATGCGGCGCGATCGCTGGCGTTATGTACGTTTTAGCAAATTATGTTTTAAATGCTTAATATCGCAGCATGATAAGCAAACCTGCCCCGCCGCGGCCTGCAACGTGGATGACTGCGGCCAGGATCATCATAAATTACTACATTGGCTTCCAAAAAACAAGAATGGTTTAAGTGAGAACTATGTTAACTTTATTGACAGTGAATTTGCCGTACAATCTAACCAGACTGAAACCGCGGACTTAAGTGATTATGTAAATAACATAAACAATAATAACAAGACAGTGCTATTGAAAGTAGTATCATTAGTGGTGCACGGACCTAATGGAAGCAAGCGAGCCTGCGCGCTACTTGATGACGCGGCATCGATATCTCTGGTATCAGCTGATCTCGCCGACACATTGGGCTTGCGCGGCTACAGTAAAACGTTACAAGTTCAAGGCGCTTGGAAAAATACAGAATTACAGTGCAAAAGTGAAATCGTAAACTTAACCATTACAAATAACACAGGTGAATCATTCGATCTGTGCGCGCGTAAAATGAGTGATCTTGATTTGGCAGTACAAAAACTATCTAGTGTTAAATTTGAGAGCGACGAACAGTTAAAAGACTATAAGCAATATGTATTGCACGTCGACGTTAAACCACAATTGTTAATTGGCCAGGACCATTATCATCTAATTGAACCTGTTACAATAATACGTGGAAGCAAAAATAAGCCTTATCTCTCACGCACACCGCTCGGCTGGTGTGTCCATGGTAACATATGCGCTGCGCCCGCCGGCCGGCTACGGAATGACGCAGCACTTTTATCAACGCGAGCGCAGCCACTGCATCACCTGGCGCCTGCACCCCCCGCCCCCGCGGCCCGCGCTGACTCATTGCCTATGTCTTATCAGCTGTTGCCGTCGTGCATAGATAGTGCGAATTATTTACAACATAAGGTCTACAATATCAACACTTGCTATCCGGAAACTGTCACATCTGTTCGTAATATTGATAATTGGGAATCACAAGAGGAAAATGAAGCCCTAAAAAACTTAACTATGATGGTACGTCATTCATTTGAACTGGAGGCAATCGGTGTTACTACGAAACCTCGACAGAGCAAAGACGAGTTACAGGCGATTTCAATTCTCGAAGACACTGCCAAGCTAGTTAATGGAAGATGGGAAGTTGGCTTGCCATGGAAATCTGATGCAGCCCTGCCGGAATCGCATTCTATGGCCTTAAGAAGATTACTTTGCCTCGAAAGAAAATTTAAAAAAGATGTGGATTATTTTTCCCGCTATCGTGAAAGAATAAACCATTTGTTTAACAATGGGTACGCTCGAGAAGTAAACACTTGCTCAATTACGGGACGCATATGGAATTTGGCTCACTTTGGAATTGATAATCCAAATAAAAAGAAATTAAGGGTTGTTTTCGACTCTGCAGCGACCTCTGGCGGACATTGCTTGAACGATTTTTTATTGCAAGGTCCAGATTTACTTCAATCGCTTTTGGGAATTATGTTCCGGTTCAGGGAGGGTTCCATCGCTTGGGCCGGAGACATTAAAGACATGTTTCTTCGAATAAGGATTAGAGAGGAAGATCAGAACGCGCTGCGGTTTTTATGGCGCGAAAGTACCTCAGAGCCTGTGAAGACATACGCCATGACGGCTTTGATTTTTGGTGCGAACTGCTCACCGTTCGTTGCACAATTTATTAAAAATAAAAACGCACAACGTTTCGAAGCTGACATGCCTGACGCCGTGAACGCTATAATTAAATCCCATTATATGGACGACTACTTGGATAGCCACGACGACGAACAAACAGCTGTCAAAATTATCAATGATGTTTTGAAAATCCACAACGATGGCGGATTTGAAATGAGAAATTTAACATGCAACAAACCGGAAATATTAAGTCATATGCCAGTTGAGACCTTGAGCCCTAGCGCAATAAGGTTTAAAATCGGTGGCGAAAACCTTTGCGAGCGAACGTTGGGATTGTTATGGAATCCCGTTATCGACTCGCTCGGCTTTGATATGTCGCTCAAGCGTATTCCTGATGAGATATTGTCATTTAAGCAAGTGCCTACGAAGCGAGAAGTGCTTCGCATTGTCATGTCTATTTTTGACATATACGGCCTACTTGCACCTTTCACAATAAAAGGAAGAATAATTATACAAGCGACATGGAAATTAAACATCAACTGGAACGACCAACTACCTGAACAATTATTTGCTGCCTTTCGTGAATGGATAACTCAAATGAAGACTATCAAGGACTTGAAAATACCTAGGTGGTATTTCCTCAGCCCCACCCAAGGTGACACACTGCAGCTACACGTTTATTGCGACGCTTCACCGAGCGCCTACGCATGCGTTGCTTATTGGCGTATAGTCGACAACAATAACAGCATACGGGTTGCTTTTATTGCCAGCAAGAGCCGTGTGTCCCCAATTAAATCTACGGTGACTGTACCTCGTATGGAGCTCCAAGCTGCGGTGCTGGGGTGTCGCTTAGCAACAGTCATAGAAAATGAACACAGAATTAAACCTACCGCACGTTTTTTCTGGTCAGATTCTTCAACAGTTCTTCACTGGATAAGAAACGAAAACAGGAACTACAAAGTGTTTATCGCGAACAGACTGGGAGAAATTGACTCGCTAAGTAAAATATCAGAGTGGTACTACGTTCCTACAAGTATGAATATAGCAGATGCAGCGACCAAAACAAACGCGTACAAATTAGAGGCAAACAGTGAATGGTTCAGGGGTCCAGCTTTTCTATACTTACACCCCAACGAATGGCCATCCACATCTGAAAACCTTGACGATGTGGATGAAGCAAATCTAGAGAGAGTACTTACCATAGACGAGACCTGCCACAGCGATTTACCGGTTCCAGATCCTGGCAGATTTTCATCCTGGCGGCGTCTTTTAGGAGCTATGTCGACCGTCATAAAATTCGTGAACAAGTGCAGAAGATTACCTGAGCAGACTGAGTACGACATCATGAAACAGGCAGAGAGTCTAATAATACGCCAAGCCCAGCAAGACACATTCGGAAAAGAATTGGCTGCACTAAAAACCTTTAAAAATATAGAAAAAAGCAGTAAGCTAATCAAACTATCGCCGTTCCTAGATGAGTATGGCGTTCTGCGTGCTGGTGGGCGAATTGGTGCAGCTACCGAAATTCCCGCGGAAACCAAGCAGCCTGTCATTTTGGATGGCCGCCACCAAGTATCAAGATTAATTGCCAGACATTATCATATTCAAGCAGCCCACGGAAATCAGGAGACTGTGGTGAACGAATTAAAGCAAAAATATTGGCTCATAAAACTACGACCTACTGTAAAATACATATCAAGCCAGTGTATGCTATGCAGACTTCGAAAAGCAAAGCCCCAGGTTCCCAGAATGGGCGATTTACCTGCAGCCCGTATGGCACACCACCAGCGTGCTTTTACGCATTGCGGCGTCGACCTATTTGGCCCAATGGAAGTTACCGTCGGGAGACGCAGGGAGAAGAGGTACGCTGTATTATTTACTTGCTTGACAGTGAGGGCAGTACATATAGAAATAGTCTGTTCACTCACGTCAGATTCTCTCATAATGGCTCTGCGTCGTATGGCAGCCAGAAGAGGCTGGCCGTATTGCCTTTACTCTGACAACGCCACTAATCTTCGCGGGGCCGACATTGAATTAAAACGAGCAATTCAGGACATCGACACCGAGGCACTGAAGAAAGTAGGAGCGGCACACGATATAAACTGGACGTTTATCCCTCCTCTCAGTCCCCACTGGGGAGGCGCCTGGGAGCGACTAATCGGAGCTACAAAGAGATCTCTTAGAGTAATCCTTAAAGAGCGTGCGCCCCGCGACGAGACTCTCGCTACTCTAATAGCTGAGGTGGAGGGGATAATGAACAGTCGCCCTTTGACCCACGTTGCCGTTGAGCCGGGGAGTCAAGAAGCTATTACACCAAATCACTTCTTGATTGGCTCATCTTCCCTGCTCCCAGTGCCGGGAGCATTCAACGACTCAGAGTTCTTCCTGCGTAAGCAATGGCGCATAGCGCAACGCCTTGCGGATATGTTCTGGAAGAGATGGGTCAAGGAAGTACTACCCGACATGATACCACGAACCAAGTGGAACCAAGAAGTGAGGCCGCTACAGGTGGGAGACATTGTGTTAATAGTTGACCCTGACGGCCCCAGAAATGTATGGCCACGAGGCGTAATAGAAGAGACATTCGCAGGCAAAGACGGCCGAGTAAGGGTAGTTGCAGTGAGAACAAAATCTGCAACACTGAAACGACCTGCCACACGCGTCGCACTGGTTCCCATGGGAGATGAGTGCAGCTAGGGCTGCACTAGGGGGGAGGATGTTGACGCTAGAAAACTCATATGTACCTGTGTGGGATAAGGCTCGAAATACCTTGTTAAGAACTTCCATAAAAACAGCTAGATACTTAAAATCTACTATAAATAATAATAGTTTTATATATACATACTTATCATGTAAAAACATTAATATAAATATTCTAAAGTAACTTACCTGTAGCGCCATCTGTGAACCTAGTTAAGGAAACAGTTTTTTTATAATAAAGCGAAATGTGAAGGAAGTGGTATGCATGTGTGCACCGTTTGACCTCTAGTCGCCATTGCACCTTAACGAAGCACACACGTATACCGTTCGCTCGCATTTTTGGCAATTTTCGACTCAAATCCGTCTTCTCATTCCCGCACCATACCTACAATTGACAGAAGGTACTAAAATGATTTCCAGCTTGCTGGGAATTAATTCCTCAAAACGCTTGTTTGAATCTTATTTGATTGGCCTAAAAGTAGTGTATGTAATTCTATAACTGCTTTTTGGGTTCCATTACCAAAGGGTAAAACGGGACCCTATTACTAAGACTCCGCTGTCCGTCCGTCTGTCACCAGGCTGTATCTCACGAACCGTGATAGCTAGACAGTTGAAATTTTCACAGATGATGTATTTCTGTTGCCGCTATAACAACAAATACTAAAAACAGAATAAAATAAAGATTTAAGTAGGGCTCCCACAGAACAAACGTGATTTTTGACCGAAGTTAAGCAACGTCGTCGTTTTTTTTTGCCGTTTTTTGCATTATGGTACGGAACCCTTCGTGCGCGAGTCCGACTCGCACTTGCCCGGTTTTTTCAAGTGTTTATTACTGCATATAAATAGTTAAATACACGCTATAAATGTTTCAGTCATATATATCTTATCTTACTCACAATAACTCATTGTTCATAATCAAGATATATTTTCATCAAAATTTACATAAAAAATTTAATAAACACACAATTTCTATTCTACATTCATGATGACTACAAGTGCTAAATATAATTACGTATCATATCTAGATCAGCTTGCAACATTCACTAATTACAGTCAAAAGTAGTAACAGTAACTCATTCTGTAATCATTTTAACAATAAAACTTATAAACAGTACGTTAACCACTTCGTTTAGCTCGGCCAATCGAAACCACTCTTATTCTTTTACTTTAAGAGCTATACACCTGAGTATAGAAATGACGATGACATTCAAAAATAAACTTTATTAAGATTGAGGTAAAGTTGAATTGTGATTTTCAAAGGAGTAGGTAATTAAAGGTGTGTGTACTGGCAAAGGCATCTAATGGGTGTAAATGTTGTTACAGTTAGTTTGTTAACAGTAGACCTTAATGTTATAGAAATAAGGTTGAAGATTAGTCAGTTATCTCATTCATTTGTTTTTTACTGTCAAAATAGCCAACTTCGCCTCTGGGGCTCAAATGTAAAAGAGTTATAGTAACACTACTTACTACTTATATTTTTAGTAGAAAATGGGTTATATTTGTGAAATCCCTATTTTTTTATGTGTTCAACGAAACTCGTAAATTTTCAGCGAGTTGTCAAAATGTAGGCTGTATTTTTGAGGACAAAATCGTGTTCAAAAATTAATGGTTAATAGTAACAAAATACAAAGAACCCTTTAATAAATATTTCAGGGTTTCTAAGTTATAAAACATGAAGCGTAGACTATTTCGTAGGGTTATTCGTTATGGATATGATCAGTCAACTGTTGCAAGTGAAATTTCTGATTGAAAAAAGTCTCTACCACCATCCAAATCAAATTCATAACCGGTTATTACAATTGGAATAAGCCTCCAGAGCTATGCAATAGATCAATCCTATTGTTTACATTCGGCCCTCTATCGGTGAACGTGCGAACTAGAACCTACACAATACATTCTAAACCTTCACATCGATCTAAAGGTAACGTGCTTATAGTTTGCTTTTCTAGTTGGATAGATGGCGTTGTTATTTAATTTTAAGGAATGGGAAATATAGAAAATTTAGACTTAATTAAAAAGGAAGGTTATAATTTAGACCTCTGTCAAACAAATGTTATTTAAATATTATCTAAAATAAAATCAAAGGGACACGTAATTATATGACCCGCGTAAAGTTTATTGTGTTTAATATTAATTTACTTAATTTGAATTTTGTTTGTAATAATGTGTGTCACAATAAATAAGTTTTTCTACATACTTACATAACTGTTACACGAAATTACAGTAAATGAATCACTGCGTTAAATAATTGGCTTACTTCATAATTAAATTATAAAATTTTACAAAAACAAAAGAATTACTGAAACCGAATTATAATCCAAGTAGTGGTCGTCAACTGTTTTACGAAATATTGCCATTATGAAGTAATGTTAAAGTTAAAACTCGTTAATAAGGTACACTTTGGGCCATTTACCTTGATATTAAAATATTTGGGATATTCGCACTAGTGTATGAGATGTCACAAGTTGAAATGAGTTGGGAAATCTTAGATACATTCGTTGTTTTTAACATTTTTAAATGTTATCAATTTGAGATTTTTTCTTACACTTGAGGACATTGCATCGGGCTTTATTCTTTTTAATGTTGTGAGGAATTGTTGACGATGTTCTGTTTTGTACACGTATACTAATAAAAAATTTAAAATGTGCTATTTAGCATAAATGGCAATAAGTCTAGTATTCTATGCTATAACAATATATCGCATGGTTTTTTATTGTAAACAATTAATTAAATATGTGTAAAATAAATATAGTTATTAATGTTTCTTCATAACTTCGTTTTAATTATAGGTATTAAACCGACGAACATTCCTTCCTGCCTTCAAATAAGTTCAGAAAGCTCTGTAAATATTAAACTAACCTCGATATATGTAAAATGATTGAGTTTTTGTTTAAGAAATGTAACAAAAATATAGTGCATTGTCAAATGCGTCGACACATTTATGACTCATTATTACACTATGGTGCCATAACTTCAAAAACTATAATCATTAATAACCATGCGACTGTCAACCGACGAGAAAACATACTGTAATAGCTGTAACAGATTGTAATTATTTTTTGCAACACTATTTTTTTCCTCAAGTGTATGTGTGCGTGTGAGTATGTTAACAATAGTACAATAAGGCTTTGTTTTGAATGTAGTAATGTGCGGTGGGTATATGGGGTAATTCTGTAGATGGATTGTATGATAGACGTGGAGATTTTTGGATAAAGTCAGGTAATTTAATTATTGTTTTAGGTATTTTAAATATACTTAAAGTTTTTTTTTAAGGGATCAGAGTAAACACTTTTAAAATTATCTTCTTACATCGCATACCTGTCTTCGTTGTTGTTAACATGAGGTTTGTTATTCTCTTATTCTAACTAACTAGCATTGCAGAAAACCAAAAATATTTGAAACTAACTCATATTTCATAATTTTCTAGGTATGTACCTATAGAGTGAATATTTGAACATTTTCAAGGCAGGTAGTTTAGACCCTAATAAACACACTTTTACGCATTGTATAAAAAAATGTACGACTTATTTTTCGCGACGACGCGACGTCACACGTTATCACGATGTACATAATTAATTTCGCTGATAGTTAATACTAAAAAATCTTACAGAAAATCCTTTTATAGCATTAAAACCTACGCCTAAATAAGTTTGAGGTTAAGTATATCAAAAATATTTATGTTAAACTATTTAACAAAACAAAACAAAACAAACTGGTGGCAGAGAGGAAGATCTTTAGAAAGATCCTAGGCCCTACAAGACGTGAGGATGGCTCTTGGAGAGTGAGGAGGAACTTGGAGGTGGAAGAACTGGTGGGCGAGCCCAACATCATCGGCGAGAGCAAGGCTGCTCGACTTCCCTGGCTCAGCCATGTGGAGAGGATGGGAGAGGATCGTGCGGCCAAAAGAGCTTATCTGGGGCGACCAACTGGGAGACGTCCGGTCGGAAGGCCTAGGTACCGATGGATCGACGAGGTCCAGAAAGACCTGTGTGGCATACAAGCGGCTGAATGGCGTCAGATCGCACAGGATAGGAACGAATGGCGAAATCTAGTGTCGGAGGCCAAGATCCACTTCGGGTCGCAGAGCCAGCGAAGTAAGTAAGTAAGTAAACTATTTAGAGCTGACGAGTATCGCATCTTTTTTTGGCGTGATCTAAAATGATTACGATTGGTGATGGATGTGATTGCTCGTTAACACGAAGTTTTTGCGAATAAATTACGTGATAAAACTGATAAACGAGATAAATGATAAGATAAAGATTGGCCTGACAAAATTGTGCAACAATAGTTTAATGTAGGTAAGTAGTTTTTTTGCACCGCTCCAAGTTGGTAAAGCAAATAATTACAAATATTTTTCAATCTTTAAACATTCGCTTTTATAAGATTACTGACAAATATAAAGTAATTAAAATATATTATATCTCCGCTATAGTTCTTTTTAATCATCATTTATCTCGTAGGTTACCGTTAAACATTATAAATATCCGTCTCACTAACCTGACATACCACCATTACTCGCCACTCTTGCAGCAACATTCCCAGGCCACAATTTGACCATAAAATGACCTTATAATAGCCATAAGAACATAACAAGGTTACCAAATTTAGCAGACGTTTCACAAACTATTGCATGCAATGCTTAATAACAACTCTTATTCGACCTTTACTGGACCTTATGTGTTGGTAATAAGGTATATACTTTTGTCAGTGGATGTACATGTTGAACTTGTTGAAATGCGAGTAATGCGACATGTAGCTTAAAAAGGCATATTTGCGTTTAAGGTCTTTTATAATGGTAAAACTGGAACTGTGTTGCTGACTAGTGACTTTAGGGAATTTTTTGGGTCATTGTAAATATTAAATGGTTAGTACAATAATGGTATAATAGTATTACTTTGTTTAAAAAACCCATTTAGCTCAGAACCCCTAGTGTAAATTTAATTCGATATCGTGACGTGCGTTCGCGTTTGCGTTATGTCTATTTTTGTATGGGATTTTGAACAGCGCGCCAAGCGGGACGTTTTGGAAACTCAAAACGCCCATACAAAATGACACTTAACGCAAACGCTATATCACGTCACGCTATCGAATGACATTTACACTAGGGTACTGATTTAGAATCTATTTTTATGTTTTAAAAGCTTAAATCGAAAGATAGTATTTTATTAAAAAGTATTATTAACTGCTGAGTAAATATTATCTTAATAAAACTATGTTTGAAAATGTGTTGACAATAACGGAAGAAAATCTTAATAGTTATTTTTATTTTATATTTCTTCTTTGTTGGTAGTTAGAGTAATAAACTCTTTTTTGTACACAAATACATAATATTCTTTGCAAAGTTTAGGAAAACTTCCTAATTACGTAATTAACGACTAGTTTTCTAGAAAATGCAGTTGTTATATTTCTTGTTCTAGAAATGAATGTTTGTTGTGCAATGCAGTATAACTTGTTATTGAAAGACTACTTGATTTATACTCGATCATGGAAAGGAAATTGACTAATTCAAATGTCCAGGTAGGTAATTCAGATTGATCAAAATAATTGAGGATTTATGAAATCATAATAAAGCCATATAAAAGTATTTGCTAGAAACTTTCACATACTAGTTATATATTTGGTTAAATACAATCTATTTGAATTTTTATGCTAAATGCAAATTTCCGTTTAAATTTCTGGTTTTATAAGTTTGACATAATATGCGCTTCTAATAAATATAAGTACCAGTAAAAACGAGCTAAGTTTATGTCTCTTGCCACAATTTGTTCGAAGTATCTGATTTTCTAAATATCATTACAACTTGTCACCCATTTAGATGTCAATTTTATTATGATGTCGGTCAATTCATAAGACATATTCTTAATATTGAACTTCGCTCTCATTCTTACTATTATTTTGATCAGATTGTAATCAATGCATTCTGTGTATATATATCGTTATGAAAGCTTTTTTGGTTATGCCTATTGCTTGAGTTCACGTTCTAAGTGGTCATTGTGTCTTTTCTCAATCTGTTGTTACTGTGTTCAACAATGCACGGTCGTTCCTACCATTCAAAATATTATACAATCGCCCGCCGAACCGCGAAGGTCAAGTCGACAATTCTATCTTTACACTCACTTCCTTACTCTAAAATGGAAACAAAAATTATTTTTACAATTTTTTATTTTCTGTTTTCCTTATTTTACAGTCTTAACTTAGAAATGGTAACCTTGTATCACTAGCTACACGACGCTCGTATGACGTATGACGTTATAAATATACAAAAATTTTTGTTGCTGGTGTCCCGGCCATGCTGGGCGCTGAGATGGACCTTAACCTATTTAGTTTAAAGCACTTAGTGCTCGTAGTATGAGCCTCCGTAGTTGAGGTGACTGTGGGAATGGTCGTAGTGCTCGTTGTTGAGGTATACGGGCACCTTCACGGGCACGGGGTAGGGCTTCTCCACAGCGATGGGGATGTGCTTCTCAACATGGACGGGGTAGGGCCTGTCGACGGGGACCTTGACGGGGTAGGCGACGGGCCTCTCGACCGCGTACGGGACGTGCTTGTACACTGGGTAAGGCTCAGGGACGGGCACCTTCACGGGCACGGGGTAAGGCTTCTCGACTGGGACGGGGTAAGGCCTGTCGACGGGAACGTGCACGGGGTAGGCGACGGGCTTCTCAACGGGAACAGCTACTGGCACGGGCTTCTCAACGGGGTAAGGGGCAGGTACGTGCACGGGGTAAGGCCTGTCGACGGGCACTTTGACGGGGTAGCCGACGTGTTTCACGACTGGGTAGGGCTGGGGCACTGGTACTTTAACTTCAACGGGGTATGGCACGTGTTTCTCCACGGGGTAGGGTTGCGGCACGGGTACCTTGACCGGGTAAGGGATGTGCTTTTCGACGGGGTAGGGCTGAGGCACCAACACCTTGACGGGGTAGGGCCTGTCGACGGGCACGTGGACGGGGTAGGGCACCTTCTTCTCTACCGGGTACGGAGCGGGGACGTGGACTGGGACCTTGACGTACTCCTTCACGTGAACTGGCACGTGTTTGACGACCTCGTACGGCTGGGGGACGGGGACCTTGACGGGGTATGGCACGTGCCTCTCAACGGGATATGGCACTGGTCTATCGACCGGGTAGGCGACGGGTACACCCTTGACCAGAGTGATGGTCCTGGTCACATCGGTGTGTTCACCGAGAGGGATACCGTAGCCGTGTTGGGCGATGGCGCCTTCGTCGATGAAGTTGTAAGCGCCACCGATTCCGTGAGAGCTGCCGATGTGGCCGATATCAAGGCCGCTGATGCCGTATCCGTAACCGAGGTTCAGGAGACCACGTTTGTCCAACTTCTTGTCCAAAGGCTCTGCCTTTTTCTCTGTAGTCTTCTTCTCACTGGCAGCAGCTGCTGCTACCAGCAGGAAAACTAAACAGATCTGGAAAGAAAGAAGAAAATCAATTACACCTCAATGGAATCCTGAAAACAGGGATACCTAATCTTGGTAAAACTCCACTCGCTTCATCATTAAATAAAGATACTGATTATCATGCCTTTCCTTTACAACTTCATGATATTAATGAAGTGTTTGTCGCTACCGTTAAATGACCATAACCTGCTCGTTAGCCTGACTAATAACCAGATATCTGACTTAATGTATCGTTTACATTCGATAAACGCTTAAATAACGGATAGGCACTCGTAATGCGTTTCATTCAATTAAAAAAGCGTGGAAAGCGAACATCGTAACTGGCTTCCTTGTAAATACAACAAAAACGGTACTTGTAAATCCGTGTGCATTCGTTACAGAGTTTAACCGGATAGTTAAACTAAGTAATGGAACCTTGCTTTAAGTATCCGTTAAATTTAACAAAGACTTAACGCATTCTAGGATTTGCTTAAATGACGAAATAATGGTTAAACATGATGATACAAGACTGTTAAATGATGTTGCATAAAGGTCAAATAAGCAGACAGACCGTGACTTAAAGTATCATAAAACGGTAGTGCATGTTGCATGCGTGATTAATTTCCTCAAATTCCTATAATTCATTACACGGATAATGACTTAAATCACGCATTCTCAATAATTTAACAATAGACAATTAATTTTACGAAGCTTTAGTATAAATAGGCAAAAAATCTTCACAACATGACCAAAACATGAGTGCGTGCTTAACTATCGTGAAAAGACTTATTTAGAAATCGGTCACTCTATTCCCAAAGTTTTCACATAATTCAACATGCAAATATTGATGTTTGTTTTGTATTGTTTGAGTTTGCACCGATTCGCAATTGGTCGTGAGTCAGCGCGCATGCGTTGCAGCGGCGCGAAGTTTGCCATGTCTTGCGTACTCCTGCGCAGTTGAAACTAATAGGGTGTAAGTCTACATTCCTATAAATGCTTATACGCTGTTTTGAACCTAACTGAATGTATTGCAATGCTCTCTCATGGGTAAAATAGGGAGAATCAATGTAACTTGTAATGTTATGAATTAATTATGTCATGTTTCACCGACATGATTTTGTTGCAAAATCGAGAAAACACGGTGGAGTCAAAGTAGCCATTTGTAAGCCCATTTGAAGAAAAGGACAATAAACTTACAATAGTATTAACCATAACATTACAATGTATGGGTATTATGTTACCTACAACATTAGATTTTCTTGATATTGAATACAAAACAGATTTGTACACTTAGATTGCATAATCGATGTGTAGATTATAGCAAACCAACAAATTCTGTAAGGTAATAATATAGTAGTGTCAGTTTTGACAGTCACATGACAGTGGCCTAGTTCCATTTCCTAATACCCATATTGGTATATTATCAAATTGCTCGTCTCTCTTTATGCAATCAATAACCTTGCCGAGGATGACTTCGTCATTTGATTCATAATTATAATCATGAATGTATTAGTTACCACATATTTGAATTATGGTGTAACTTCAGAAATAATCATATTATGCTTAGGGCAAGATGTTCGAACAATCTATTAACCTACTATTGGTAATGCATTATTAATTTTGTTTACAAAACTGCGTTTCTAAAAATGTCTCCATCTTTAATGGCAAACATGCGAACTTAGTAACAAAAAGAAACCAAAAACTGTTGAAAATATGTAAACTGTAGTGAAGTATGATAAAAAAATTAACGTATTATTTTTTGGAGTGGCTTTGCTATACCCTTTACCGAACCTTTACGAGTGTGCCTCGGAATCGAAATATGTCACAAAACAATGGAATAGTGGATTTCCCATTGTCTCAAATTGACAGTTGCTTTTCAAGTTGACATTACAAGGCAGGTTGGGTAACGCTCCCAGGGCTCGCGTCACGACATTGTGGGATTTACTTTATCTGTGCTTTTATATAGCTTTTATCTAACTTTGTTCTGCATTGATACGATCTACGTACAGATTTAGAATTAATGCTTGTTTTGTAAAACTAATTGCCGTTTTAGATGCTATTAAACGGTTATAATTAGCATAAAATACCTATTTTATAAATGCTTGTAGCTTAGGTCCTGTGGAGTTACGACTACCTGGTTTAAATGTCGTTAATTACTTTTAGTTTGCAAAGAAGTGTAATCAGTCAGGTTGAACCTGTTTTATTTCCAGTTATTTCAAATACATAAATATGGATTAATTTGAAAAACTAGGATATTTAAATTAGTTGTCAAGTATTATGCGTTCCTGCGAATAATCTTTATTGATTACCAATGCGTTAAACGTAACTTATAATGCCTTAATCGTATTCAAAAAACGCGTAACGACACGTAACTGAAGAACATTCACAATGTTTTTAAGACACCGTTATTCTAAATTCTAAATTTGTATCACATCCGAAGTGAAAACTGCTCGTAAATTCTTAACGATAGTGAAAATCATTTGTGATTCTTTGGACGTGTAGATGACATCAGGTTATTATGTATGTTATAACGGTCATAAACCATGTTACTATTCAGAACACTTTCTGGATTCTATTTAACCTCTTTTATGTTTTGGATATTTCTTTTTTTTTTTCTTGTTCTATTCACACTATTCTTATATGTACCTACCTGTATTTTAATTTTACTAATGTAAAGTATCATTATTTCCTCTTGATGAAGGTGATTGAAAGTTAATTAATCGGGATCTTTTTAAGCTGTCATGTTTTATATTCATATTTTAATTGCTTTGTTATTCAAACTTAATTTTAATATCGATAAATCGATTCGTGAATCAGATAAAACAATATATTCACACAGACGCGGAATTCGATATTTGAACGAGGTCACCGTCCGTGGGATAGTGTTTCTTCTCGTTGTCGCAATGCATGGCTACTTATAGTGCTTACAGTACTTACCTAACTGACTAACTGCCTTATAATAGGTCACTGCAAGCTTGTTACGGATTTGCATATTCTACATTTAATTACGGCAAAAACTGTAATAAATTGCCTGTGTCTATATTTATATTGCAGTTTGCAAGGTTCGTCACTTTTGATGTATCATTATATTTCAATAGCAGGTTATTTAATCATAGTTCTAGTGTAATTGACGCAATTTATGACAACATACATGTGAGATACAAGAATCAGTAAAAATTACACCCTTTATAATTTTTCTGTTTTAATAAAGGAGTTTTGACATGAAATCTAGCTGTTTATCAGGTATCAAACCAGTTCCCAATTACAATAATTTCCTCAGGCCTAGAATATTTAATTCCGCCCATTCGTAAGAAAATTGCGTGTTTTTCTCGTTAAGTCGACTAGACTGACTAGATCGGGACTTCACATTAAAACATAAAAGTTCTAAGTGTGACTTCTGGATAATTACTTTGAGACTTGGTGTCTTAGTAATAAAGCTCTTTTTGAAATAAGTCGTTATTCAGACTTAAGTCATATTAGTTCTGTCTAATCACTTGGGCCTTTTAAGGTGAGCAGGGTTATTCAGGATATCTCATCGCTATTCGGTTTCGCAACTAAGTTCCAAGCTAACTATTTTTAGCTGTCACTTTGCCATCTAATTTAAATTGCAAGTATTTGATTAAGTGTTTTAACGGTCACATTTTGAATTAATTACGGATATGGTAATCTTATTTTAGAGAAGATTACTCTAACGTGACGACCCATTGTTAGACAAATCAGTATTTTATTTAATTTAAAAATAGACGTTATTAACTTATTAGTATTTTTAACGTTTGCCTAATAAACCATAAACTAATAAACAACGTGAAAATTAGTATTTTATGCACTTTTTAATATTGACTTAGCTCGGTATCTGAATATTTCTCTGTCAAGTGTTTTTTTTTGCAACAAACAGTACATCAAAAGATACAATGGATAGACTACAGAGAAGACAAACAGTGGCGAAAAATGTACAAAGTATAAATGTATATCTATAATTTTAATTAAATTTATCTGATAAATTATTTCAGTATTGTCAAACCAATTTGTCAGTCAGTAAGAACCAGGAAAACTATACTCATCCTATTCTTTTGGGTGCTAGTACTAGTGTAAGGCAAAAATAGTATGATTCTCTGTTTATGATTGAAATGAGACAGTCCTTTGACAAACTATATCAACATTTTTTCCTGACCTATTACGTCCTCCGCCGTTACACCTATCCCTTGTTATTTAACTATCAGGCTCTCATGTGGTCATGTAACAGTACATTCCCTACCGCTTCCTAGCCAAACCCGTTCGAACTATTGTGACGCAATCATTCTGCTAATTTGTTGCTATATTGGTAATTGGTAAAGCTTTAGAGTTCTTTGCTAGTTCTTGTTCTAATCTTCTGTACTATCTGCTGTGTGTTCTAGTAATAGTGATTGATATACTTGTATAAACCGAAATAAATGTCATATATGAAGGGAAAAATTAGCAAAACCGTCCGTCCCTCCGTCGTTTCCTAGAGCAGTGTCCGTCGTTACTGCCCGGTAAACTGGGAACGCTGGTTCGTTTCCAGCTCTGGTCATTTTTCCCTTCGTTTTCGACATTTATTTCGGTTTATATGTAGTTTAAATAGTAGTGTGTCTACTAGGAAAAAAGATAAATTAAAATATTTCCATAGAAAGTAATTTAATTTGTTCTTAGAGAGGATATACTAGCAGTGACAACATTCTCTACTAGGTACTATGTTTGTAATATTATGCGGAAAGTTTGCTTTCGTACGATTACGATATATTGAGAACTTAAACAGAAATATAAATGATCGATCGCAATGCTTAATCGATATGGGACATAAATAGTAATAAAATAAGCAAGGACATCCTTTCATAGACAAAATTTTTGATTCAATAAATTTAAAAGAAACTTTTTTAATTTAGCAGGAAAATACTTTTTAGTGATTGTTTTAAAATTGTAAACAATATTATGGCTCGTTTTCCATATTTACTTTTTCTAGCGATCATTATTCTTTACTTAACAAAAATAAATGTACTTAACTGTATTTCTTAAATAGCTTCAATGATGTAAAGGTATTTAAAATATTGTTGTAGGGATTTTGAAATTCAAATCAAGAAGAATAAAATTCTTCTTCAACTTTGTCCTAAATCGTGCCCTAAATAGCAATTGTTAACACGTTCTTAGCCCTTATACAGGAAAATGTACCTGACCTTTTATTAGAATGGTTGTGCTAATATACCACTTACATTAGAACCTTTGTTTTAAATGTTATAAATGAGGCAAAGGCTACATTTATCATTATTATCATTAAGCAATTTTAATTCGTGTTTAATTGATTTGTTAAGTACGTCATAAATGATGATTCTTGGTTGTTTAACAGTCACATAAAACTTAACTATTATTCATATCTTTATTCTAATCGTTATTCAAATGATTTGATATTGGTTTTGATGTTAGTTTAGTGATTTTAAGCAATTTGACTTCATCACATCCCATTATCCACTTTTATGAGTAAAACACAACAAAAATGCGTGCGTAGTTCACATTCGTTACTTAAACACAACAATGACACATTTCAAAATAAGTCATGACAGATTTTTTTTTTTTCGATTTGTGTCACTTTCGTTTTCAGCAACGAAGTGAACTAACTTTAACGCGTAATAGCTTCTCGACATAAGCCGATATAAAACTGTCACACAGTTAAAGTTCACGCACGGCACTTTTGTTTGTACAATCCATCACTTTGGGACACTTTGAAGTCACTTTGCACTGTCACTTTGCACTTGGCACTCACCGCTATTTTCATTGTGCCTCTTGTGTGTTGTTCGAGTCGGGAATGACTGGATGCAGAGTGGTTGGTGTTCTGTGTTTTTATACTAGGATATTTGGAGTGACTTTCGCTATGACCCCGCTTCGCTGTGGCGGGAAAAACGCAGCGCGCGGTGTGTGTGGAGTCCTTGTATTTGGCCGGCGTTCGGACAGGGGGCAGACGCCTCGTGCGTTCGTTAAAAAAAACTCGGTCGCGTTTGTTTATTTACTATTCGGTTTTCGTTTCATTTATTTTTATACGTCGTGTTTAATTAATAAGTTTTATAAATACCTACGATATAAATAATTACATTGCAATAATTCCTTTTTATCAAATTAGTCAGTAATTTATTCATTTTGTTATACTTGATACATTGTAATCAAATACTTCTTGTAATTAATACTACCTTAGTATCCAGTATTCATAAACGACCCAGATATCATTTGGTCGGTAAATGTATTCGGTTTTCTTTCGTTCTTACATGATGGATTATACATCGATTAACATCTAATTAATCCAACATAAACTTGTATAATTGTTTACTATGAAGCATCAGTGTTATGTCAATACATAAAAGTTAAATTTACGCTAATTAATTCACTACAAATTTCTGCTTCACGTACCTAATTTAGCAAAACATATATTTTATATTATCATAATATAACATATATTATCATAATATAACATATATTATCATAATATATCTACAGTTCCATACTAAGTAGCTTTATATTTACACAAATTGGTGTAAAAAGTTTACATACAGATGTTTCAAATGGGGCTTTGAATCAGTGCTTTGTCAATATTTAAACGTTAAATATGTAGTATTAATGAATAACACATTAGTTGTAGCGTAATGTACATTAAACTTTTTTGAACTACTATTAAAACTAATTAAGTTATATCTAAAGTTACATGCCAAAAGTAGTTCACTTTTGGAACTTAAATCAATCCTCGCATTTACAACCTGCCGATTAGTGGTATCCGGTTTAACCATACAATGCACGAATTAGCATATAACTATGCTACTCTAAATACTTAGTCTACTCTATTTTTTTCGGTTCACTAGACTAAATATCAGGTTTACGATGGCTGAAAGGATATTGCAAATATTTAACAACTAGTCTAAAATTATTGCTTCACAGTTAATAATTATCGTTCCGTGTTTAGTTAGATTTATGTAGGATATTGTGAAACTTATATTTAACGTAAAATTCATCGTATTGTGAAAATATAAGTATTGACTTTAATATAGAGAACACGGAAAGGAAATTACACATTTTATTTACTTCGAAATTAGTCAATGGCAGAGCAGATGAAAAACTTAGTCCAAAGTACTGAAAATAAAAAAAGAAGTACGTATTTCACACCTGACATTTCTAAGCATGTTTAAATCGGTTAAACCTAGGGTTTGTCTTTTTTTAATCGGGTAGGTAAAATTGTTGTCTTGAACATATGCGTATCCACCAACCAAGTCAATAATAATTGCCAGATATCGTACATTTTATATCATTTTCGGTGCAGCGGAGTGGTGTTAACGGAATTGGTGTAAACAATTTCAACCCTAATGATTAATTAGCGTTAATTACTTTAATATTAACCTTAATTTACCATTTCAGATGGAATTATTTATACCAATTCCGTTAACACCATTCCGCTGCACAAAAAATGCTATAAAATTTACGATGTCTGATTATTACATTACAATCGTGTAATGTAATCAATTATTCAATTCAATTTTTAGTGTACCGCACAAAACTTTGTTCGCGGTACACTTATGGGATCACTTCGGTCTCGCAAACCGGTTAAATTTGTTTTTTTAAACGTATTGTCTTCTAAACGGAGTGTAGGTACCTATTACATTATTTTGTGAACTAACAATATTTACTTTTGATCTACATTCACGAAACCATACTATAGCAAGAACTACGTAGTTCGTAATCGGAGCGGTCGGTTATTTCTGAACATTTGAAAGTGCTTCTGTGTCCTGCCAGGAAATGTTTTTTGTTCATTTTGTGCAAAGTCCTTGTCCACGCGGATATTGTCGTAAATTATCAACGTTTTTGATTAATTAAGCAAGTTCTTTGTTTTGATGTCGCTGGATTTTGTGATATTACGCGCTGGGAAGTTATTGTGAGGGTGGGAAATTGGGAAATATGGATGCGTTACAAGGCGTTTTTTGTGTTTATTTAAAGATAATAAGATCCGTAAAGGAAGGTAGTGTTTTCGATTAGTTTAATATTTCGCAGAAGTGTCTGATAGTAAAATCTTTAAATAATTTCCTTAACTATGAAGTGAGCAAAATAGTGATACGATATCAGGTGACAAAGGCCCTCGGATACCTACATACCTTGCAGACTAACATACACACAATAATTATAACCTTATAAACTAAAAAGAATTTAAACAACAACAGTTTTTGCTGCGTCGCCTGTTCTGGTGTAGGATCTTAACCTCGTAAGACCCACCATACAAAGTTTTCCAATTTGAATTTGAACCTTGTACTATAAGTAAATTGGAACGAAAAAGAAATGCTACTTTATTTGGTTTATGAAAGGTTCTAATTCGATTGAATCGGAGTGTACATTGTAATGCACATTGGGCCTTATGAGGTTAAATACTTATAATTATAAAATCTTCCTTACAATGCTGCCGAATGGTTACATCTTTACTTCTTTTTAATCTTAGGTCTAATGCTAATCTGGTACTAAACTGATTCTAAACTAATATACTTGATCTAAATTGTGTCTATTGAAGTATCTCGTGTTCTAGAAAACCGGTAACTTACCGAACCGCAATTGTGTTGCTATTAATATTGCAAAAATCCTTTTTTTAACCATTTAACATTCCTTTCTAGTCTTTCGATTTCGAACCGTAATTTTTATCTTACCATCGGATGATTAGTCTGCTGGTATAATTCTGCCTCCTATAAGATTAATAAAAAAAGAGTGACAGTTAACCTTATTGCAAAGACATAAGCTCTACCTGTGGTCAATGAAATATTGTTTTCATCACACTCGCTCAGTAAATGTGGAATTGCACGCAGGTTTAGCGGGAGTTATAGAAAAAGCGTTCTCCCTAGGGAGTTATGAAGTTTCTAGTGCCATAATTAACAGTTTTTTGTCTCTATACTTAATTTTTGTATCGCAAGTGTGATGAAAAACATTGTGTGTAACTCGGGGCGTAATAATATTGCAAACTCGAGTCTATAAATCGCTCCGGCAAGCCGTCGCGATTTAACTTACTCTCGTTTGCAGTATTCAACTTACGCCCCATATTGCACAATGTACTATAGTTCAATCCACAGACAAGACATCCTCCAGACTGAGCATAGTAGCTCTACCCCCTCTGCCACAAATACGGTAGTTTTACTCCATTTTCGAGTCAAAAGTGTCTTTGTGTGACGTCCGTGTCTTTGAATGGACCAATCACGGCACGGGAACTCGCTCACCTCGTCCCCCGCACCCCCGTATTTTTGGCAGCATCGGTTTCATGAAATAATTGCTCTAAACTCCGTCTAGAGGATTCCTAGTTCAATCTAGTTCATTAGTTGCCGAGCGGAAAACGATAAAAATAACAAAGGAACAATTATGTCACCGGCCTATTGTGGTTGTGACCGCAAATAGTTTACATAAACATCTGAAGTTCGACAAGAGGTCAAGGTCATAGTAACGTAACCTGAGATTGCAAAGAATTCGAGATGAGCCTATTTTTAATTTACAAGGACAATTTCGAGATATTGAAATTAATCGTTTGACATACTTATTTTTAAAACTGCTTTCGATTTTAATGGTTTTCTAAATGTAATGTAGATATGCACCACGATAATACTTTAAATCCCACTAAAAACTGTTATTCATGAATAAAATCATAGAAAAATATGAAATTAAAGTTATAAGATAGCTGCTGCAAAATAAAAACAAAACTTAATAAAAAAGACAAAACTACAGTCAAATTTTGAAAAATAAAAAACTTTTTGCATTGAATCCCACCGTTACCTAGTTAAAAATCGATTTCGTCGATAACCGTTTCAATTTAGTCAATAACCATAACAAAGAAACGATTATATCACAATACAAAATTCATTAAATCAAGTTCACTGTCGGCTTCAAGTTTCAACAGAGTTTAAGGGGCTTAGTCAAGATGACAATCGTTGATGGAAGAGCGTTTCTTTAATTTTTTGCCATTTTTAAATATTGTGACCTTTTTTACCACTTTTGTGTTATTTCTAGTCATAATCGCGAGCCCTTTTCATCCTTATAGGAGAAAAAAAGTCTCCTATAGTTTCCTTTTTGTAACCGAAATACATACATGGGGAAATGGTAACACAATAGGAAAAAAACGCTGGGACCTTTTTTCTCCCATTAGGATTAAAAGAGCTCGTGATTCTGAGTAAAAATAACACAAAAGTGGCAAAAAAGGTCACACGGCTCGATTCGGAAAATGAATTAGATTTCTACTAGACTTCAACAAGTTACGATACGGATAATTTAAAGATATTTGTAAGATAGATATGTCAAATTTGACGTTTCCGCGATTCTGGAGGTCCTCTTGAACGATTTCGACAAGTTATGACTTAGATACCCAAGTCACATCTAGTCGATATCTAATGTAGATCTAGTTGATCTCTAAATCGCCTCAAGATCTTGTGATAAGAAATCCGAATAGGCCTGACAATCGGCTCGATTCGGGAAACGAATTAGAGATTCACTAGATATGAAATAGTAAAGATATGTGACGTTCCACGGCAAAAGGTACCTTATGGCGGCTAGCGCCGCGATTCGCGCCGTATATATGAAACTGGCAAAAAATAAAATAAAACGCTCAGAAAACGCCAATTGGAACTTAAATAATGTATGGAATTAGTCTCGTGACTTTTAGTAGAACCTGTCATCCCTAAACATTTTTGCTTTTTGTTTGCCATGTATCGATTTTCATCAAAAAATTGAGAAAAACTTTAAAATGCAGTCTACAATAAAAAAATGTTTACATGAACGGAACTCGGAAGCGATTTCGCCGCCGCTTTTTCGTCAATAACCATAACAAAGACATTATATCACAAACCATAATTGGTGAATTCAAGTTCGCTTTCAGCCGAGTTCAAGGCCGTCGGAACCGGTCGTGTCCGGAACGCTGTCGCCTTTCCAATTTGTTCGGCGATTTGCGATAAGTCGGTCGGACATTGCTTTGTGAAGTTGGTTGGCGGTTATCTTTGATCTGAAGTTTGATATAATTAGTGTAGGTATACAGACCGTTTATTCGGAAGCTGTATTATCTGATAAAAGTTAACGACTCTGGTACATCTGTATCCCGTTTTTAGGGTTCCGTACCCAAAGGGTAGAACGGGACCCTATTACTAAGACTTCGCTGTCCGTCCGTCCGTCCGTCCGTCCGTCTGTCTGTCACCAGGCTGTATCTCACGAACCGTGATAGCTAGACAGTTGAAATTTTCACAGATGATGTATTTATGTTGCCGCTATAACAACAAATACTAAAAACAGAATAAAATAAAGATTTAAGTGGGGCTCCCATACAACAAACGTGATTTTTGACCAAAGTTAAGCAACGTCGGGCGTGGTCAGTACTTGGATGGGTGACCGTATTTTTTTTGCATGTTTTTTCCGTTTTTTTTGCATTATGGTACGGAACCCTTCGTGCGCGAGTCCGACTCGCACTTGCCCGGTTTTTTTCTTAATTGAGTCTCAAGTACTGAAATAATGTATCCCGCCTGTAAGGTTGTAGCATAAAAATTAACTTTAGATTTCCTTCACTTTGCTATGTCTACAGGAAAGACGCGAACAAGTTAACCATACTATAAAATGTGTATACTTATCTCAGATTTGTATTCAAATCTAGACACGCGGCAGCGTGTCAAGCCAAGTTCAAGCAAAGGAACTGGCTAGCCAGCGCCGAGTGTATCTTTACACGAACCACTTGGTGCCACTTTTGACCCTTCTATAACTCAAAACATATTTAACGTAAACACATAAAACTACGTGTGTTTAATTATATCCATAAGGACATCTAGAAGCCTAAATTTCATGAAGCTAGCTCAAACGGTTATAAAGATCTGAAGGTCAAAAAGTCGTAAATTTTGGGACTGACTGACTGACTTATAGTACCTAAACCTAACCTACTTCCAGATGACCTAGAAGGATGAAATTTGGAATCCAGCTCGGTTATTGTGTGTAAGCGTAGGAAAAAATCTAAAAATAAAAAAAAGTTAAAAAATAGGGGGGGTCCCCATACAAAAAAAACATTTTTTATTGTGACTGACATATAAGTACCTAAACCTAACCTACTTCCAGATGACCTAGAAGGATGAAATTTGGAATCCAGCTCGGTTATTGTGTGTAAGCGTAGGAAAAAATCTAAAAATAAAAAAAAGTTAAAAAATAGGGGGGGTCTCCATACAAAAAAAACATTTTTTATTGTGACTGACATATAAGTACCTAAACCTAACCTACTTCCAGATGACCTAGAAGGATGAAATTTGGAATCCAGCTCGGTTATTGTGTGTAAGCGTAGGAAAAAATCTAAAAATAAAAAAAAGTTAAAAAATAGGGGGGGTCCCCATACAAAAAAAACATTTTTTATTGTGACTGACATATAAGTACCTAAACCTAACCTACTTCCAGATGACCTAGAAGGATGAAATTTGGAATCCAGCTCGGTAATTATGTGCAAGCGTAGGAAAAAATCTAAAATTTAAAAAAAGTTATAAAATAGGAGGGTTAAAAAAAAAATATTTTTTTTGTATGGGGACCTACAAAAAAAATAATTTAATTGTAGCGTTGGAACCGTTACAAGCAGATCTTTGAAACTATCCCAATATATGTATTATTATATTTGCTATATAACAGAAATATAAAAATAAAATAAAGTCAACAAAAAACTTGTAATACGCGCTAAACAACCGGCCAACGGTGTGTCGCTGTCGTCGGCGGCGGCGGCGCGCGGCACCACATAATTATACACAGAAGAGAAGTAAATCTACATAAAAGCGCTCCTGTACAACAGATAAACATAGGCACCGCTTACGAATACCGATTTAGTTATTTATTGTTTTATTACATTTATGTTCATCCTGCTTCTTTCTCAACGATGAATTAAATGATTGTCATTCATTTTTTATTGTGACTGACATATAAGTACCTAAACCTAACCTACTTCCAGATGACCTAGAAGGATGAAATTTGGAATCCAGCTCGGTAATTGTGTGTAAGCGTAGGAAAAAATCTAAAAATAAAAAAAGGTAAAAAATAGGGGGGGTCCCCATACAAAAAAATATTTTTTAATTGTAGCGTTGGAACCGTTACAAGCAGATATTTGAAACTATCCCAATATATGTATTATTATATTTGCTATATAAAAGAAATATAAAAATAAAGTTAAGTCAAAAAATAAGTGGTGTCCCCATACAAAAAACTTGTAATACGCGCTAAACGACCGGCCAACGGTGTGTCGTTGGCGGCGCGCGGCACCACATAATTAATACAAAGAACAGAAGTGAAAAAACATGCGGCGGAAACACAAGAAAAAACATTAAATCTCAATACCTGCCTTGTTTTCTTTACAAAAAGTATTGATATCCCATCAAAAACATAAATGTAAAAAAGGAGAGCCAAGTTCAATACAAAAATTATGCTTGGCTGTGGGGTTCGCCGCAAAAAGAATGGAGATCTAAATGAGTGCCAAGTTCTATGCAAAATCCAAATATGTATTTATAAGAACAAAATAACATTATAAACAAGTATTCAACTCTATTTCTTTGCTTTATTGGATACCTATAACAATTGCTGTTATTTAAAAAAAATGTGAGATCTTAAAGTAGGTTAGATTTGGCTTGGCTAGTTTTTATCAGAATTACAATATATATATATATATATATATATATATATATATATATATATATATATATATATATATATATATATATATATATATATATATATATATATATATATATGTTGAATAACTTTATAACATGACTGATGTAATGAAAACTGGCCAAGTCAAATCTAACCTGCTTTAAGATCTCACATTTTTTTTAAATAACAGCAATTGTTATAGGTATCCAATAAAGCAAAGAAATAGAGTTGAATACTTGTTTATAATGTTATTTTGTTCTTATAAATACATATTTGGATTTTGCATAGAACTTGGCACTCATTTAGATCTCCATTCTTTTTGCGGCGAACCCCACAGCCAAGCATAATTTTTGTATTGAACTTGGCTCTCCTTTTTTACATTTATGTTTTTGATGGGATCTTCATTTGCGACAATCTGCCGTATTCGAACTTCAAGATATTCACAAGACACGACTTGTACTAGATCCATTCTAGATACGTTATAGTTTAGATATCAACTAGTTTTCTTTTGCAGCGCAATTCGGGCAACCAATGTCACTTTTACGTTAGATAGAGTAAGATATCTATTAGATGTGAATTGGATCTCTAAGTCATATCCTGTGGAAATCGTTCAACAGTATCTCCAGAATCGCGCAAATGTCAAATTTGACAGGTTAGATCTTAAACATATCGTTATCGTATCTTGGTGATGTCTAAAAGATGTCTAATAGATGTCCATTTCAATATCCGAATCGGGCCCAATGTATCAATGTATGTGACTGTAGTTACATTTTACAGGGCATATTTTGATAGTAGTCGGCATAGCATGTTATCAAATGGTCAAATGAGTAATGAGTATGACATAGGTATGGTATGATTTTCAGCATGAATTTCACCGGTAAAAATTGTAAGTATATTGAAACACAACCAAGACAAAGCCAGTACTTGACACCTGTTTAACCACATAAACTTTATCGCATAATAAAAATATAAGTAAAAATGGCGGACTTAATGCCAAAGCATTCTCTACCAGTCAACCATAGGGCAAAACAGAAATTCTCGAATGTGGGTGTACATCTGTACATTAATGCAAATAGTCCATCAAATCAAAATAAGTAACTAAATTCAAAAGTATCATAACATTCATAACATACTTAATACACCTTGACTTAGAGTGTTCTGATATTAATGAACATTTTGTTCACTCAAATACATTTGATGGTCACTGGCACTTATTGCATAGTAGTAATTCCTATCAATCACGTAATTATAGTTATTTTTTCAACCACTTTATAGCGACGCAAATTTTGAACCTTAAATATAGAGTAATAAGAACTAGTCAATAGTAAATGCTTGGTGGTTCTTTACAATGATATTTTGAGTAATTTAGCTAATTTTCTTATTACTGGATTAAGAGCAAGGTCTACTACGATCGACAACTTGAACTTGAAACTTTCTAAATATTAGATTACTAGCTGTGCCCGCGGCTCCGCCCGCGTGGAATTCGGTCTGTGTCAGTAAGCGGCTAATTTCTAATCCTAATTTCTCTCCCTCTCCCCTGGAGGCGGAACTTGAAGTAAAGTTGACAGATGGATATGCTAGAGGACTGTAGTCCAGATAAAATATTTTACAATTAGGTACCACTAAATAAAACTACACTCCAAAGTCAATAGTTTTTTCGCCCTTATTAAAATTTTACACGTGACTTAAACGACAGAGTAGTAGGTGTATATCGGACGATACAGTACCTAAGCCGTAAAGGGGCCCACTGATTAACAGTCCGCCGGACGGTATCGGCCTGTCAGTTGTTCGGAACTGTCAAAATTTTGTTCTAACTGACAGGTCGATACCGTCCGGCGGACTGTTAATCAGTGGGCCCCTTAAGGTATACGCGCGCGAGCGAAAGCGAAGCGGCCTGCCTGGCTAGACCGCCACTCACCGTGGTCTTTTTCAGACTCCTGAGGAAGACCACGTGCCCCTTGTAACCTCAATGCGGGATTTTTTCGGGAATGCATGGTAATGCGTATAAAATGGGAGTCCCAAATCGTTTGACTTTGACTCCGCAAACGACCAGTGCCGGATTAAGATATTTTGATGCCCTAAGCATTTCTAGACCATGGTGCCCCCTCTCCCTAGGGTCATCAAGATTACATTGAATTGTTTTGGTTAATTGAGTGACGTTCATTGCCGCATTACAGCTGAGAATGGAAATTAATCACATCATTTTATCACGACAATTGACAGTGCCGCAGCAGTAACGTTGCAACAGAGTACCTAATGCTGCTGCAGTCGCCACTCGAATGTCACCTTTATCATACCTTAGAATGTAATTGAAAACGCGAGCGAAGCGAGCGCGAAATTTTTTCAATATAAATAGGCAATTTCATAGACAGTTGTACATTTTTACTTTTAGTATGGAAATCAGTCACATCATTTTATCACGAAAATTGACAGTGCTGCAGCAGCAACGTTGCAACAGAGTAATGCTGCTGCAGTCGCCATATCTTAGAAAGTGATTGAAAACGCGAGCGAAGCGACTGCGAAAATTTTTCGATATAAAAACGCAATTTCATAGACAGATGTACATTTTTACTTTTAATATGGAAATCCGTCACATAATTTTGTCACGAAAATTGACAGTGCTACAGCAGTAACGTTGTAACAGAGTAATGCTGCTGCAGTCGCCATATCTTAGAAATTGACTGAAAACGCGAGCGAAGCGAGCGCGAAATTTTTTCGATATAAATAGGCAATTTGATAGACAGTTGTACATTTTTACTTTTAGTATGCAAATCAGTCACATCATTTTATCACGAAAATAGACAGTGCTGCAGCAGCAACGTTGCAACAGAGTAATGCTGCTGCAGTCGCCATATCTTAGAAAGTGATTGAAAACGCGAGCGAAGCGAGCGCGTAAATTTTTCGATATATGTATTATTAATTTATTAAATCAACATAATTATTCGATTATTTTTTTGATATCCGTGTCTTCTTAACTTAGAGTTAATTTGGCAAAATCTTTCCTAGGTGGCTTATTCATGTCACAACGTATTAAATTCAGCGCCATCTGTTAGTTTACCAGGGTACTCAATAGTGGTAGCACATAATTATTTGAAAAATTCAGGATATAAGATTCAGGGGCAAACTTAAGTCAATCGAGTGTTGTGGCTACCCCCCCTTTTAGGGGTTGAATTTTTATAGCCTATAACCTGGCCGGGGATTTTCTCGACAGATTAGTAAAGTTTTCATCAAAATCCGTTCAGCCGTTTTCACGTGATGCGCGTTCAAATAAACAGACAAACACATAAACAGACAAACAGACAAAAATCCTAAAAACTTTTGGAACGTGTTCTGTTATCGATTCTAAGTATCCCCAGCCAACTTTTTTTCAAATATCTTCCATGTACAGACTTTCGACCGTCTTCAGCTTTATTATATGTATAGATTAGACCTAACCTTAACGGGCCCACTGATTAACAGTCCGCCGGACGGAATCGGCCTGTCAGTTAGAACAAAAAGTTGGCAGTTCCGAACAACTGACAGGCAGATACCATCCGACGGACTGTTAAGCAGTGGGCCCCTTTATACCTATGCCACCTGTCAGTTTCTAAAACAGAGTTCCGTTGATCATATTAATGATTTTCTTCGGCAGTTCTACTTTACCAAACGGTTTTTATAAAAAAGTTATAATGAAAAAACCTTACGTGTACTTACCTACCTTTTATATTTGAAGAGTTGCATGTCAACCTATCATCAGATCCTATATGACATCTGAATAAACCCTTTCATAAAAAAATGCTGCGTTCAAGAAATCGGATATCACAAATAAAAAACACTTACCTACTTAAAAAGGAGGTAAAGTATACATATATGTACTTACGTACTCCATTGGCTCAGCGACCCAAAATGAGTCTTGGTCTCCGACACAAGTTGGCTCGAAGTTCGCGCAGATCCGCCTCCGCCATGTCGCACTTGCGATACCTGGAGCGTCCGATAGGACGACCTCCTGCTGGGAGGCCCAGGTATGCTCGTTTCACGTTCCGATCTTCATCCATTTAGATGAAGATGGCCCAACCAACGAAGTCTGTGAGCTTAAAGGGACCCACTGATTAACAGTCCGCCGGACGGTATCGGCCTGTCAGTTAGAACAAAATTATGACAGTTCCGAACAACTGACAGGCCGATACCGTCCGGCGGACTGTTAATCAGTGGGCCCCTTTAGACATAAGTGCTTAAGTAGTATTTTTGTACGAAAAGTTTCTTCCCTTTTGAAGTCAGTTAAAAGTATAGCAATCATTCTTGTTCCACGAGTAGCAGAAAACTCATTAGTTTAAAAACTTAGTTTTGTTATTGTTTTGATCCCTGATGTGGGTCAATGCAAAGGCCGAGCTTAATAATGGTCCAAATTATCAAAGTAATAATAATAAAATATGCGTTAATAATGCAATTACGTCCACATATACCATAACGGTCAGTAAAGGCCAAGTACAAGTAATAATTATGATTAGCCCACCTACTGTGTTAATTAAAAAAGTAACACTGTTAAAGAATGCAAAACCCTTTGAAAAAACCGGCCAAGTGCGAGTCGGACTCGCGTTCCAAGGGTTTACCTGCCATTTACCAATAAAACAAATTTTAGAAAAGTAACATTGTCTATGTTACTTTAGAATAGCTTTATAATATAATAGCCTATACGTAAAAACTTGCCAAGACAACCTTTATTATTTCAGGATTTTCTACACAGCACAGAACTTGGCACCCATAATTGATCTCAATTTTTAGTGTTCCGTACAAACTTTGTTCACGGAACACTTATGGGATCACTTCGGTCTTGCAAATCAGTTAAATGCGTTTTTTGTCGGCGAGTCAACAACGACACATATTCAAAAGTTGTTGCGTCGCCAGTTCCTTTTTCTTTGAACTTGGCTGGACACGCTACCGCGTGTCTAGATTATCGGCCCGATTCGGATTTTGAAATAGACATTTATTAGATATCACCAAGATACGATAACGATATGTTTAAGATCTAACCTGTCAAATTTGACATTTGCGCGATTCTGGAGATACTGTTAACGATTTCCAAAGGATATGACTTAGAGATCCAATTCACATCTAATAGATATCTTACTCTATCTGACGTAAAAGTGACATTGGTTGCCCGAATTGCGCTGCAAAAGAGAACTAGTTGATATCTAAACTATAACGTACCTATAATGGATCTAGTACTTATCGTCTCTTGTGAATATCTTGAAGTTCGAATACGGCAGATTGACCGGATCAGTGACTATGATTATTTCGCTAAATCATATCTACTTATTTCACTAAACAACACACCACAGGAAATGAACCCGCTACCCTTCAACAAAAATAAATCCCAAATGACAGTTTCCATATCAGAATTATTCGATTGGCAAACTGTCAAGATGGCCGTGAAGACATGTCAGTTTGACCAATGTCGGAGAAACGGGTTCTGTTGATAAGGTTTTATTATGGTTGCAATAGTTTTTAGTTAATTATGTATTCAACAAAATGTTCACGCTACGCACTCAAATCACTTAAGTTTTAAACGTGAAATTAACATCAAATGAATTATAAAACAAATTAAACCTGAATTAAACTGTTTTGAATGATTCACGGTTAGTTTCACTAGACCTAAATCGACCGCTACCGTGAATAAGATGCATGTAAGTGCGTCGAAATATCGGGAACACAGTACAAAAGGTAATCACGGTTCATATCCCGGTCGATATAAGTGAAATAAAAACTTAATAGAATGTACCTATACTAATCAGATAGGTATTACATTTAGTCTTTTAAAATTGACTTCGTTTTAAGGTTGACTCACGCTAGACCGGGCCGGGGCCGAGCCGGAGCTTCCGGCGCTTCGTTTTCTATGAAAAGCACCACGTGATCACCGATCAGCCGTCATAGAAAATGTATCGGTCCGGGAACGGCCCGGTCTAGCGTGAGTCATCCTTTACTTAGGTACCTATTTTCTAAATATTCACCAATCGAAATAAGCGGAACACCTGTTTTGACAAAAAATAATCAAACTATAGCTAGAAACTTTTACACAATATTTTAATTTGAGCGATAATGAGAATTTTCCTCTGTGAAAATATTACTTGTAAAACCCTACTAATGTTAATAATGCGAAAGTAACTCTACCTATCCTGTATATCTGTCTGTCTATCTGCTACCTTTTTACGCTTAAACAGCTCAAGAAATTTAGATAGAATTTGGTATGGAGATAGTCTGAAAACCAGGAAAAGACAAGATTTTCTATCAATCATCATCGCCACTCTTCCATGCAGGCGAAGTCGCGGGCAGAAACTAGTCAAAACAATAGCGTGTTTTCATGAATGATCGTACACGCAACCGACCTTGGAGCGAAACAAAGAGCGATAATTGTACACATTAGAGCATGTGAAATGTTGTAAAAGTCATATTTATTTGACAGTTTTATGGCAGGAGTGAAGAAACGGAACAGAGTAACAGCAGTTTCCCGGTTGAACTTCAAAATGGCGACGACATCCGTCCTGAGATTTTGTTTTGTTGTTTTTTTTTGGCGCAATATTGTTGTTTCAAGTGTAATATACAGTCTGTCAAGCCGGATATGTCAATAGTAATTAATGTAAAGCAAACTAAAGTATGGTATCCCTAGGAAACGAACAAAAAGCAGCAATGTACATCGAACAACGATGAAATATAAACAAAACAGTTCCACAGACAAGATATAAATGACACCCGATTTTCGAACAATTCAAACGTAGTGTTGCTAACGCGCGATTTTTCATAATTGCCGCCTTTTTCTACTGACAAGATTTGCTTGACCAAGTATAGCTTATTTATTATCCACTGAACTAGCGAGTAAGTGTTTGACTATTCTTTAGTCAAAACCCGTCAATCCCTATGGATATGGCTATTTGTAAATGCCAGCTATCACTTCACTAAAAGCAACTGCCGAACATTGGCATTATCTACGAGCACACTTTTGAGTCTTCTGACTTGGCGATTTGACGATATCATCATAAATTTTATGGAAGTCATAAAAAAAGAAGAGGTGTAACAGTACCAGGGAACCGCGCTGGTAGAGTACTCTCAGAGTAGACTACTACCCTTTTAGCCTTCAAAGTGTGTCCCTTAGAAACGTAAGAGGGTCCCACTGATTAACAGTCCGCCGGACGGTATCGGCCTGTCAGTTAGAACAAAATTTTGACAGATCCGAACAACTGACATACCGATACCGTCCGGCGGACTGTTAATCAGTGGGTCCTTTAATCATATTTACCTGACAGAGTATAAGGTAAAATACTGTGTAAAGCATGTACGGTATTTGAAAATGTTCCTCTGTTATTTTCTTTATTCGTTTAGTTTTATAGCGAGGTCTGTTTTATGCAATTGTTTTCAAACACTTGCAATGTCATTATCACCCACGCAGTGAAGAAAGATTCTAGAAAGGTCTATATATTATGTTGTTTTATTTGACAACTGGCGTAATGGCTCGGTCAAAAGGTCAGGAAAGGATTAACTTCCTCACCTGCTTAGCTTAGCTAGCTCAGCGGTTCTAAAAATGTTAAAAAATAGTATTAAACTGTGGCTTTAAAAAACTCTTCAGAAATTATAATATTCGAAATATTTTCATATTAGTTAATTTCGCAATGTTGGAAACTTTCCGACGGGACATCAGTACACGTAAATTTTAATGAACATACAATACAATATTTAATAATTAAATATCATGTAATTCATATTAATGAACCTGTAATGAAAAACCATTAGACTTAGGTATATGATTAATTAAACGTTAATAGTTTATTATAATTTAAAGTTCAAGAACTCAATAATAATGAATGTTCACCTGTATACTTTTCAAGTTCAGCTGTCTTACATAAGTCTTCAATTGTTTACGCCTAATAACTCTTTCACACTTAACATTATTACGAGACTTTATTTGACTGCCAATGTTATGGTAGACTTGGAGGTTTATGCTGATAATACAAGGTTATGAATTTGATCCGGATTTGTTATGAACAAGTATCAAAAGTGACTTTTCTTCAATGAGAATGGTCAAAGATTGGAACTGGCAAGATTGGAACTAGTTCGGGATGTGTGATTGAGCCGAAAAAGTGGAGTATTAGAATGGAAAATTTTGGAAATTTGCTAAATGATAGTTTCATTTGTTTCCTGTGAAACTTTCCTGAAATTTCCTAAAACCTTTCCAAGTTTTTGTAAACTTTCCGCTTCTTCTGTACGCAAATTAGAAGACTGCTATGTGCACCGACCAAATATGGATTTTAAAGTCAGATGTCCTAAATATCAACTGAAAACCTTGCGCCAAAAATCTCACAACCGCTCATAACTTAGCAACTTTGCCAATTACATAAATTTCCTCACCCGCTATAATGAGCTCAAAAAACATTCATTTCGACAGAATCCTGATGATATTTTATTGCCATAACCACCTAATTAAATTACTGGTTACAGTGGTTACGCATCACTTTCGAAACTTTAAGATACATTTACTGTGGAATCACCAATTGCTTTTCGATTGAAATTGGATTTTTCAATTCAATCTCTCAACTCATTAATAACTTTACTATTAAAATCAACCTTATCAATAAGTAACAAAGTTGCTTTTAAAGTGCAGCTGTTTTATAAAGATGATACTTTGTGAAAGTTATTAAAACGATATATAAACTACTTTGGTTACCGCGTTGGGACATAACGAAATGCTTGGAAATGTTACCGATTACAGTTTATGGTACTAGTTTTGTTGTAATACTAGTTGAAGTATTTAAACTTTGAAGATTTTGAAGTTATGTAATAAAATTTATTTGTTTGTTAACTGTAACACTTTTTTTTTACCGTAACAAATTGTGTCTACTGCATGGCCGGGTAGCCTCTAGGTCCAGGGGGTTAAAGCTGAAGACGCCGGTTCGAATCCGGCCTTCGTCACTCTTCTTTAGGACTTATCTGACATCTATTTTAGTCTTTAATTTATCTGTAGTATTGTAACTATATAGGTAGTTAAAAAAGACAAATCAAAAATAGTTAAGTAAATAATTTGATTCATTCCCTAATTTGTAAACTTAATCCATTTATTTGTCAAATACATATTTTAGCATTTAAATGCCAGTATATGGGTATTTCTAACGTCATTTCTAATAAAATACTTTTATTGTTTCAGGTAACTATGCCTTTAATTGTTTCTGTAAGTACATACAATTCTCCGAAGATCGACTGAAATCACCATCCTCATAATCAGTCGAAATAGATTGGCTGATTTTTACCTTTCTCGACTGATAAAGAGGTATAATTTCATTTTAGTAAGTAGTATACGAATTTTGGTAAGTTTTTTCTTGGTTTTTAGGGTTCCGTACCTCAAAAGGAAAAAACGGAACCCTTATAGGATCACTCGTGCGTCTGTCTGTCTGTCTGTCTGTCTGTCTGTCTGTCTGTCCGTCTGTCACAGCCGATTTTCTCCGGAACTACTGGACCAATCAAGTTGAAATGTGGTACACATATGTAAGTTTGTGACCCGAATACGGACATGTAACGTAAACAAATGAATTTTAAACATGGGGGCCACTTTTGGGGGGTAAATGAAAAAATGAAAAAAAAAATTTTTCAAACTATATCATGTTACATATCAAATGAAAGAGCTTATTGTAAGGATTTCAAATATATTTTTTTTATAATTTTTGAATCAACAGTTTAGAAGTTATTCAAGAAAATAGGCAAAAAATGACCATTCCCCCCCCCCTTATCTCCGAAACTACTAGGTCTAAAATTTTGAAAAAAATACATAAAATTGGTCTATACCTATAGATGACAGGAAAACCTATTAGAAATGTACAGTCAAGCGTGAGTCGGACTTAATTACAGTTTTTAATCCGACCCCTACGGATTTTTTAAAGAGATTTCACTCACGTTTCACGTAAAAAATACATTGTTAACAGTGCCGGATTACTTAGAGTAGTAGTTTTCTTAGAGTAATTGGTGATAATTTTCTGATAAGATAATCATTTTAAATATTTAACGGTCTTACCTAGTTACGAGTAATTGTAAGGTCAAATTAAAAATAATGTTTAAAAAAAATGTTAAATTGAGAGCTAGCTTAAAGTTTTTTGTACTCGTCGACTTTAATGGTTGAATTAATAAAGACTTTGTAACCAATAAGCAAAACAAGCACGTGCTTAGGGCACCACGTTCAGGAGGGGCACCAAAATGCCAGGTTGAAAAAGGTGAACAAATTTTAAAATTAGGGACAGACACATCGTTTTTACCACACGATTTTGTTTTAGCTGGCCAAAAGCTAATTTGCAAAAATAATGGCGCGTAATTCTTTGGGAAACAATCGCTAGCAGTAGAAGAGTCGTGATTACATGCATAGATTCGATTTCAACCCACTCTTTTGCGGTTCGGCGTTAGGTCTTATGCGAGGCCTTCTGCCTTAATTACACTTGGGCGTGGATCCAAATCCAAGCTTTCCTCTTTCGCAGCTAGGCCTACTGCCTTTCTCACACTTCGCCAATTCAATTCCAAGCTCTGCTTTCTTGCATATTTTATGCATGAAAACAACCTCGAATATCGAAGCCTAAGAAATATCGAGCCCTATGCGAAGCTAGGCTGATAGAAAACTGTCCCATCCTTTCTCTGTATGAAATCCTGGATTCGCGCCTGGTTGGGACTAAAAGTAAAATTGCGTTTGTATATCGAAAAATTTTCGCGCTCGCTTCGCTCGCGTTTTCAATAGCTTTATAAGGTATGATAAAGGTGACATTCGGGTGGCGACTGCAGCAACATTACTCTGTTGCAACGTTACTGCTGCAGTACTGTCAACTTCCGTGATAAAATGATGTGACTGATTTCCATACTAAAAGTAAAAATTTACAACTGTCTATCATATTGCGTTTTTATATCGAAAAATTTCCGCGCTCGCTTCGCTCGCGTTTCTATTACTTTCTAAGCTATGATGAAGGTGACATTCGGGTGGCGACTGCAACAGCATTAGGTACTCTGTTGCAACATTACTGCTGCGGCACTGTCAATTTTCGTGATAAAATGATGTGACTGATTTCCATTCTCAGCTGTAACGCGGCAATGAACTTCTCTCAATTTACCAAAAAATCAATGTAATCTTGATGACCCGAGGGAGAGGGGGCACCTAGAAATCCTTAGGGCATCAACATATCTTAATCCGGCACTGATTGTTAAAAATTGTGTAATATACGGAACCCTTGGAACGCGAGTCCGACTCGCACTTGGCCGGTTTTTTCTATACCACTTGCTGCAGCTTAAACTACATATAATCTTTTTTTAAACCCTTCATACTATTTTTACTGCGTTTTTACACTTTTATCTATTTATATTTGATCGAATTTCCTTTAGTTTAATTGTCTACCTTTAATGTGCAATAATATCCCCAGGCACATTACGATACCTTGTACTCTGTTAAAAAAATGCTTAATTTATTAATCCCAAGACATAATCATTAATTATCAAAGTTACATTAATGGTTTAGCAATACATCTCTTCTATTTAATGATTCTGTGCACATCACCCAAGGTTTTATTTGTAAAACAAAAGTCATTAAAATACAGTATCGTAATACCATAAATCTCTTATCAAAACACTATGTTCACATTGTAAAATAAACTTTAAACTGTACAAAATAAAGTCGTGATTTCTACTAGCTTTATAATTAAGATGAGAGTTTTTAATATTTTATTTGCTTTAGTAAATTGCCTAGTAGTTTGCCTTGAAGTTCTTTCTAGTTAATTATGGAACAATTTCTAAATCACTTGTCATCATTTAAATTAAGTCAATTGTATATATTTTATCTCTATTCGTATTTATAGTTTGAATATTTTGACCATAAGATGGCATTGATAGATTAGATACTTTGAATTGTATCAATACACGTTATAAAACAGTCTCCCGCCGCGCCGCGTCTGTCTGTTTGTATGTTCGCGATAAACTCAAAAACTACTGAACGGATTTTCATGCGGTTTTCACTTATCGATAGAGTGATTCTTGAGGAAGGTTTGTGTATCATTTGTTAACCCGTGCGAAGCCGGGGCGGGTCGCTAGTTTAAACAATATTAACATCTGCTGTGATTTTGCATTTGAAAATTCCAATGAATATGTTGTGTATGGAAAATATTAACAGTATAATATATAGTCAAGATAAAATAAAATAGACTCCAAATTCTAGAAAACATATTTAAACTACTAATGTGCATTCAAAAGAATAAACGCCGTAATGTTAGCAATAAATGCCATCTTGACAATATTACGTTGAATTATGTGGCATTTAAGTTCGTTTAGTTGATTACTTAATTATCTATTTAAACTTGAACTTCAGTTGTCAGCTATTTTTAATGTGAGTTAGTTTATGTAGTATTTATTTAAATATTTATATATTTTTTTCTGTGTATCATACATATCGTCACGCCATATATTATACTTACAAGAATCACTAACAAAATTAAACTTCACACTTACCAATTATGGAAATAAATAAGGTAAAACAGAATAATGTTAAAATAATAATAAACAGGGTAAATCAAACTACGTAGTTTACTAACAACTAGAGAGAAAAAGTATAGTAAGGAAGTGATATAAGCCTCGGGCAATAAAAATTAGTTAATCATAATTTATATAAATTATCAGTTATTTCACAAGTAGTAGTAGAAATATTCTTTTTTGCAGAATTAAAACAAATAACGACGATACTATTTATATAAATTATAAACAGCTTTTATTAGGCGGTATTAGGACATTCGACAATTACACGATATACATACATATATACAGTATACACACATCTAATACTTGGCTGAACTGCATACCAAAATTCCTGACCCAAAAAATCGTAATAAAACAACTGACACGTAATTATATCCGCGCCGCCGCACTTTATGCGCTAAAACCAAAGGATTGTATCTTTGTATGACTGTACCTACCTACTTGATAATATGGGGGCACTGATAAAATAATAATAATACAGATTTTGAGAACATATTTTTTTGTATGACTCTAAGGACGGCTACCACCAGTTTGACACTGACATTTTCTCCATATCGTATTTTTAGCAAATTTTTCAAATATCTTAAAGTACGAATCAGGCCGATAATGTATTGTTTTAGTCACATTTTGAAGAGAAGAGTCACAGAAGAGATTCTGAAGTTTCTGAACGGAATAAACACAAAATCCCAATTTGACAACAGAAGTGTACCTATGTAATTTTTCGTTGTGTTACGAAAACTCCATACGTTTTCGTTACTCAGAGGAAGATTTTTCAGGATAGACGATGATATTTCATAAAATAATTTAGTTAATTGTTGACATTGCATTAATTGTTTAGATTAGGGAATCTATTCACCAAATTTTATCAAAATCTGACGAGGAAAAACAACAACATTAAAATCGGCCGGCCCTTAAATATGCCATAATATATATTATAGTTCCTGATTTTCCTTCAATTCCACATTTGGATTTAACATCCTGCACGTACAATTTTAAGGAAGCCATCCACTGCATATGTTTGACACACTTGGTTCAGATATTGAATGATGTTTCCGACACTGGAATGTGCGTAATGGGCGTTAGGAAACCTAAATGTTACAGAACATTTTGTGATATAGCCATGAGGTATCATTGCTTGTACATTATATGTCGAATTTATTTCTCTGCAAAACCAGTGTTACATGACCTCGTTCAAAATCTGCTCATCAAACTTTTGCGCGCACTATTCATCACGAACAAATGAATATCAAAGCAAATAGCTATTTTTAGTTCAAATATTGACAAGGATGTTGATGATGATGACTGAATACATCATCATCATCATCCTCCTACCGTTTGTCCCGTACTGTGACGGGGTCCACTTTCCTACTTTTCTCCTTCCATTTCGCTCTATCCTGTATTCAGTATTTTTGAATAATGTTTTCGATACTGGAATGGGCGTTTAGGAAACCTAAACGTTACTGTTACATTTGTGTTATGGCTATGTTATTGCTTGTGAGCGAATGTGAGACGAGATTTAAGAACCAGAGTAATGTAACTTTTAAAATCTTTGAATCCGTTATTTATTAGTGTATTCGTAGGTACATATTTGGGTACTTCCTGCTAAAATCATACCTGACTTAATAAAACATTTTCAAAAAATTTGGATGACTACTCGAAAATTTCTGTAATAATTCATTAAAAAGAAGGAAAGTTTCCATGAGTATGATCCTAGATCCAGCAGAATTTTTTGGATGTTAGTAAATTGAATAATTTTAGGTTAAAAAACAATGTGAATATATTTTTGTTCCTTACTTCCTGCCTCACACAAACTGCGGAATGAACTGTCGTCTGCGGTATTTATCCGGATCTATTAGACCTTCAAACCTTCAAATAAATAGCGTACCTACATCTTAAAGGCCGGCAACGTACTTAAAACCCCTCTGGTGTTGCGTGTTTCCATGGGCGACGGTGATCACATACCATCAGGTGTTTCGTCTCGGTTACCTCTTATATCTTGAAATAAACACTTTGGTCTAATAAGACGATCTTATTTTATTGGATATCTTGGAGCTATCAACTCGCTCGCTGGACGAACGATCGGAACGACATCTATGATGCGTTATTACACCGGTATGGCGGTTATTGCACGGGTTTCGATCTTAGAAGCGCCGCACATAAATCGGCTACTGATTGCCATCCACACTGTTAACTGACAGTTCGTAAACCTTATTACAAACGGCATAAGGTCCACCTATGGACAGTTAAGAGTATTGCTGTTTGTGTACATTTTTTGCGGCCAAACCCCAAGACGTATTTCTTACAACTCATTGCCGAGCATTTCACATGTTCTCTTGGCTTAGAACCATAATTTACCTACTTCCAATTAACTCTACTCATTTCACTGTCACGCAAACTGGTATCCTAAACTGTCAAGTTCTTATAAAAACGCCAACAATCTGTACCAACATGACCGTCATTTCCACTCGAAACCAAAAAGTCCTAAGCACACATGTCAACTATGCAAAGTTACTTCATTTTACTAACGGAAGAATTTACCAAGAAGAAAACTTGCAAGGGAAAAAGGGCTTAGTAACCTATGAAACTCATGTGTAGTTAGTGTGTTTTTAGCTTGGATGGAAATGTAGCAAGAGTATGGAATTTTAACGCGCAGTTTCCTCTGAATCGGGGTTCCGTCGTTGCGAAAGAACATTAGTGACACGCAGTAGTGTCAGGTGCATGGCATTAGCTGCCAAGTACAGGTACCTATGTGCGGCGTGACTCGCGGGAAATGTAATACCTACGTAAATAAAACTAATGACTTTTAGGAAAATAATTTGATTTGTACTATTTCTAGTAGAAACAATAGTAAATTGTAAACGGAAAAAGATAATAGGCATATGAAACAAAAATTTCCAAGACTTCCCAGGGCTGGAATCGAACCAGCGTCTTCGGCATTTGCGGCAGATGCCTAGACCACTCCGCTCCCAGAACCTTATTTCCCCTGGTATGTAGGTTCGTAAACTTTTTGATGGTAGGCAGTAAAATGAAGTCGGAGATTCATCTTTATAAAATCGCTCAGTTAGTATGAGAAATTTTACACAAAGTGGTAACTTTTAATAAATTGAATCTTGAAAGTAAAGTAACTAGTTAAAGAGAAAAAGACTAAGCCCAATCCATAAAACTTTACTAGCCTGTAGGGCTAAGATGGTCGGCTCTTTATCATTTGTCACCATTCCTGTCACGTTCTAACAAATATATAAGTGCGAAAGTGACGCATGGCTTGACAAGTGATAAAAATGCGACCATGATTCCTCTTCTGATTTAGTTAAATTATGCTTTACCCCTTTCTTACAAATACTTAACTCAAAATGTCAGATAAAGACAAACGATTCATAGGTAGCTAATTCAGGCCAGTAACGCGTTTATGAATAATGCCATACATTGTTATGTTTCAGAAAGCTAGATAGTTAAATAAAACGATAACATTCATATGAAATTATCATAAAATAAACGATTATTTATAATTTTAATTTGTGCTACACCACCTTTGTGTTCTCATAAAGGCCAAGATTTTTCCAGGATCCCGCTCTCTTTTCTAAGAAACATTTGCATCTATTGAAAAGCTTGACTTTATACCCCTATAAGGCAAGCCAAGGTGACCCGTTTTCCGCATTCACAGCAAATAAGCTAAGAGCTAGCCACGGAAAATGGTACTGTAAGTGCCCCAACTTAAGTATCCACATCGCCATACTACTTAGTTGTATAGAAAAATGGATATATTAGGACACCAATTGATGATAATAAGAGCAACGAAACTTGAGAGTTAGTTTGCCATACTATCATTTTAACTGGATCTAAACGTCTGGTAGCTGTTCATAGGTGGAGGTCTGAATACAGGCCACTGGAAGGATGTAAGATTTATGTTGCGTTGCTCTCATTGGCTTTAAAATGCAGGGAAGTCTTTACAATTTTCGGCCATGATATTAATTATATGTGGGATTTTTGGTTTGGTTCGTTTACCTACTAAACATTAATTTATAGTAATGTAACAGTTACACGAACCGTTTGAGTTAAAAAAAAACTTACTTAACCCCAAATTCTCCAACAGCCAGTCCATTTTACCGTAATATTTTCCGGAGTTGGCTCTCAGTCTAGAATGCGAATGCATTTTTCACTCCATAAATTAATACTGACATTCTTGAGATTGCGGACCACTAAATCAGCTTGTCAAGCTATTTTAAGCCTTATTTTGAGGTAAGAAAGTTTGTGGTGAAATATATGCTAGTATGTTGCCAATATTGCTGTTGCTGCAAAATTAGAATGAGATAAACTATAATAATGTAATCAATATTATAGTACAGTCAGCAGCAGAAGTTGCTAAGCCGGGAGGTGTTCAAAATTACCTTGACACGCTCTTATTTTCTTAACAATAAAGTTGCGTCAAGATCATTTTGAACACCTCGCCCGCTTAGCAATTTCTGCTGCTGACTGTACATCAGTACCTACATCTATGGGAAATAAAATCAACTGCAGTTTCAAGAGACATTACAATTTTATTATTTAATAATAATCGACAATGCCTACTAAAACCTATTATGAATGCTTATAACTCTTGTCTGTCTGTCTATTACATTTTGAAGCTTAAACCACTGAACCTAGTTATGGTTAGACCAAGAAAAGTCTGCATCAATTTTGATAGCCCACGCAGTGCAAGTGTTATTTTAAACGTCAAACGTCTATGAAATTATGAGGTATAAATAACACTTGCATTGCGTGGGCTATCAAAATCGCTAGAGACTTTTCTTGGTCTAACTTTAGATGAAATTTGGCATGGAGACATGAGTTCTGAGTAAGGACATGGGATAGTTTTTAATAAGGATAGTTTATTTTTAAGTAAAGTAATTTTTAAGAAAAACCGGGCAAGTGCGAGTCGGACTCGCGCACGAAGGGTTCCGTACCATAATGCAAAAAAAAACGAAAAAAAAAGCAAAAAAAAAAACGGTCACCCATCCAAGTACTGACCACTCCCGACGTTGCTTAACTTTGGTCAAAAATCACGTTTGTTGTATGGGAGCCCCATTTAAATCTTTATTTTATTCTGTTTTTAGTATTTGTTGTTATAGCGGCAACAGAAATACATCATCTGTGAAAATTTCAACTGTCTAGCTATCACGGTTCGTGAGATACAGCCTGGTGACAGACGGACGGACGGACGGACGGACGGACGGACGGACGGACGGACGGGCGGACGGACGGACGGACAGCGAAGTCTTAGTAATAGGGTCCCGTTTTACCCTTTGGGTACGGAACCCTAAAAAGACCGACTTCTATGGGGGCCGGTGAAAGATTATTGTAGATTGTGCACTATGTAGAAAAGGAGGTAAAACCACCTACTTGTCTACTAGCATTTCGATTCCGTAAGGGTCGTAGTTCTAGCCTAACCTAACCCACTTCTCTGATAGCAGTTCGGTTCTGTGAGAATCGCAGTTCGAGCCTAATGAAACCCAGTTTTCAAGTAGCATTTCGTTTCTGTAAGGCTCGTAGTTCTAACCTAACCTAATACTTGTTCGGTTCTGTGAGGATCGCAGTTCAAACCTAACCTAACCCACTTAACGGCACATGCGGTGCGGTGTACGGGGGTTTGAGCGGGAGGGGCTAGTAAGATTGGCATCATCATACTTTATAAGTAACTACATTTTATGGTAGGTAATCATAGTGGTTTATTTAGTTAAGGTATCATAGTGGTTTTCCGGGTCCAGTCCGGGTCCGAGTCTGGGTCCGAGTCCATGTCAGAGTCCGGGTCAAGGTTCGGGTCCGAGTCTGGGTCCGAGTCCGGGTCAAGGTCCGGGTCCGGGTCAAGGTCCGGGTCTGAGTCCGGGTCCGAGTCCGGGTGCGAGTCCGGGTCAAGGTCCGGATCCGAGTCTGGGTCCGAGTCCGGGTCAAGGTCCGAGTCCGGGTCCGAGTCCGAGTCAAGGTCCGGGTCAAGGTCCGGGTCCGAGTCCGGGTCCGAGTCCGGGTCCGAGTCCGGGTCCGAGTCCGGGTCCGAGTCCGGGTCCGAGTCCGGGTCCGAGTCCGGGTCAAGGTCCGAGTCCGAGTCCGGGTCAAGGTCCGGGTCCGCGTCCGGGTCAAGGTCCGGGTCCGAGTCCGGGTCAAGGTCCGAGTCCCGGTCAAGGTCCGGGTACGAGTCCGGGTCAAGGTCCGGGTCCGAGTCCGAGTCCATGTCCGAGTCCGGGACAAGGTCCGGGTCCGAGTCTGGGTCCGAGTCCGGGTCAAGGTCCGGGTCCGGGTCAAGGTCCGGGTCTGAGTCCGGGTCCGAGTCCGGGTGCGAGTCCGGGTCTGAGTCTGGGTCCGAGTCCGGGTCAAGGTCCGGGTCCGAGTCTGGTCTGGGTCCGAGTCCGGGTCCAGTCCGGGTCCAAGTCTGGGTCCGAGTCTATGCCCGAGTCCGGGTCCGAGTCTGGGTCCGAGTCCGGGTCAAGGTCCGGGTCCGGGTCAAGGTCCGGGTCTGAGTCCGGGTCCGAGTCCGGGTGCGAGTCCGGGTCAAGGTCCGGATCCGAGTCTGGGTCCGAGTCCGGGTCAAGGTCCGAGTCCGGGTCCGAGTCCGAGTCAAGGTCCGGGTCCAAGTCCGGGTCAAGGTCCGGGTCCGAGTCCGGGTCCGAGTCCGGGTCCGAGTCCGGGTCAAGGTCCGGGCCCGAGTCCGGGTCAAGGTCCGAGTCCGGGTCAAGGTCCGGGTACGAGTCCGGGTCAAGGTCCGGGTCCGAGTCCGAGTCCGGGTCGGAGTCCGGGTCAAGGTCCGGGTCCGAGTCCCGGTCCGAGTCCGGGTCAAGGTCCGGGTCCTAGTCCGGGTTCTGTTCTGGTCATCATCAGCAGTTCCACTTCATCAAATGCCACAGTTTTTAATGTAAATGCTTGATTTTATGATGAAAATACAAAAAAATCTATACATATGCCTTTAATATTTGAGGACTTCCCTCGATTCCTTATGGATCCCATCATCAGAACTCGAGCTTGGCAAAAATGTGGCTTAAAAACTTAATTTTTTAACAAACATAACGAAGAGGAAAAATCGCCAAACGTGAACTATGCGTCGTTGAAGAGTTCTGTTCTGATCCATCATCAGCAGTTCCACTTCATCCAATGCGACAGTTTTTAATGAAAATGCTTGATTTTCTGATGTAAATACAAAAATCTCTATACGCATGCCTTTAAGATTTGAGGAGTTCCCTCGATTCCTCATGGATCCCTTCATCAGAACTCGAGCTTGACAAAAATGTGGCTTAAAAACTTAACTTGCTTAACAAACATAACTAAGAGGACAAATCGCCAATCGCAGTTCAAACCTAACCTAACCCACTTAACGGCACATGCGGTGCGGTGTACGGGGGTTTGAGCGGGAGGGGCTAGTAAGATTGGCATCATCATACTTTATAAGTAACTACATTTTATGGTAGGTAATCATAGTGGTTTATTTAGTTAAGGTATCATAGTGGTTTTCCGGGTCCAGTCCGGGTCCGAGTCCGGGTGCGAGTCCGGGTCAAGGTCCGGATCCGAGTCTGGGTCCGAGTCCGGGTCAAGGTCCGAGTCCGGGTCCGAGTCCGAGTCAAGGTCCGGGTCCAAGTCCGGGTCAAGGTCCGGGTCCGAGTCCGGGTCCGAGTCCGGGTCCGAGTCCGGGTCCGAGTCCGGGTCAAGGTCCGGGCCCGAGTCCGGGTCAAGGTCCGGGTCCGAGTCCGGATCAAGGTCCGAGTCCGGGTCAAGGTCCGGGTACGAGTCCGGGTCAAGGTCCGGGTCCGAGTCCGAGTCCATGTCCGAGTCCGGGACAAGGTCCGGGTCCGAGTCTAAGTCCGAGTCCGGGTCAAGGTCCGGGTCTGAGTCCGGGTCCGAGTCCGGGTGCGAGTCCGGGTCCGAGTCTGGATCCGAGTCCGGGTCAAGGTCCGGGTCCGAGTCTGGGTCCGAGTCCGGGTCCAGTCCGGGTCCAAGTCTGGGTCCGAGTCCATGTCCGAGTCCGGGTCAAGGTCCGGGTTCGAGTCCGGGTCCGAGTCCGGGTCACGGTCCGGGTCCGTGTCAAGGTCCGGGTCTGAGTCCGGGTCCGAGTCCGGGTGCGAGTCCGGGTCAAGGTCCGAATCCGAGTCCGGGTCAAGGTCCGAGTCCGGGTCCGAGTCCGAGTCAAGGTCCGGGTCCGAGTCCGGGTCAAGGTCCGGGTACGAGTCCGGGTCAAGGTCCGGGTCCGAGTCCGAGTCCGGGTCAAGGTCCGGGTCCGAGTCCCGGTCCGAGTCCGGGTCCGAGTCCGGGTCAAGGTCCGGGTCCGAGTCCGGGTTCTGTTCTGGTCATCATCAGCAGTTCCACTTCATCAAATACCACAGTTTTTAATGTAAATGCTTGATTTTATGATGAAAATACAAAAAAATCTATACGTATGCCTTTAATATTTGAGGACTTCCCTCGATTCCTTATGGATCCCATCATCAGAACTCGAGCTTGACAAAAATGTGGCTTAAAAACTTAATTTTTTAACAAACATAACGAAGAGGAAAAATCGCCAAACGTGAACTATGCGTCGTTGAAGAGTTCTGTTCTGATCCATCATCAGCAGTTCCACTTCATCCAATGCGACAGTTTTTAATGAAAATGCTTGATTTTCTGATGTAAATACAAAAATCTCTATACGCATGCCTTTAAGATTTGAGGAGTTCCCTCGATTCCTCATGGATCCCTTCATCAGAACTCGAGCTTGACAAAAATGTGGCTTAAAAACTTAACTTGCTTAACAAACATAACTAAGAGGACAAATCGCCAAACGTGAACTATGCGTCGTTGAAGAGTTCCGTTCTGATCATCATCAGCAGTTCCACTTCATCAAATGTCACTTTTCGGGATGTATATACTTGATTTGTTGATAAAAACCCAAAAATCACTATATGTATGCCTTTAAGATTTGAGGAGTCCCAACGATTCCTCATGGATCCCATCATCAGAACTGGGTTTTGACAAAAACGGGACCAATCTGTATGCATATACATACAATCAAAAAAGAATTTTCAAAATCGGTCCAGTAATGACGGAGATATGGAATAACAAACATAAAAAAAAAACATACAACCGAATTGATTTAACCTCCTTCTTTGAGATTTGGAAGTCGGTTAAAAAATCGTTTTAACGCAGATGTAATCGTGGGCTAGCAACTTAATTCTACCTTCTGTATCGGCAAACCATTGATCCTGTCGTATGTCACATTATCTTCGTGATATCAGCTCGATGTCAGAACGCTTGCATCACGAAATGGCAGGTCGAGAGTCCATAGGTTATCGGGTCAATCAAAAATGCTACCAACTGATATTTGCATCTACTGATAACCGAGTTACGAAACGTGTTGTCGATTGAATAGGTTTTTGCAAATACTACCTGCCCGATTCGAAATTTAAGATACGTCAAATATTACGTCTAGATACGATATGGATTATATAGATATGTCATTGTCAAAAGTACCTTTTAAGGGTTCCGTACCTCAAAAGGAAAAAAAGGAACCCTACTCGTGCGACTGTGTCTGTCCGACCATACCCCTTTATCTCCGAAACTACTGGGTCTAAAATTAAAAAAAGAAACACAAAATAGCTCTTTCACAAAACCTAAGAAACCTAAGAAATGTGTAGTCAAGCGTGAGTCGGACTTAATTACTTAGTTTTTGATCAGACCCCTACGGGTTGCACCAAAATTGCTGGAAAATTAACGATCACTGATAATTATTCACGTTCCACATAAAAAATACATTGTTAAAATTTGGGTAACGTACGGAAACCTTGGAACGCGAGTCCGACTCGCACTTGACCGGTTTTTTATTTGTTTGGAGAAACGTCACTTTTGACACTGACATATCTATTCTATATCGTATTCTTAGACGTAATATACCGAACACCGTCTATACATCACCGACGATCTTTATCATACTGGCCGTGTGTTATCCAACCTCGACACTGGCGGAATCATCAAGCCCTGATGGAGCCATAATACACAAAAATTGATAGATTGATAGAAGTGATATTTGACGTATTTTAATGTTCGAATCGGGCCGTACGCCCGACTCGTGAGAGTATTTAAATATTAGTTGATATTGATACCTAATATTGCTTGCTATATACGAGTACTTACGAATACTTTAAATGCAGCCCCTTTAATTATAAACCGGAGCAACAGTGAGTCATAAAACATGGTCTAACCCCGGTTCTGCAACATCCGGCCTCCGTCCTTCGTACTTTTACTACTGCATGGTGTGACGCTGGTCGCGTGTATTAGGTTACTTGATCATATGTAACGATATTTAAGAACTTTATTACTAGCTATAGAAACTAGTATGTATATACTTGAGATTAGATAGATGCGACGAATATTGGCAACTATTCGGTAATCGGCCGAATATTGCATACCGAATAACTATTAGCACAGAATAAATAATAGTACTACGTACAGAAGACTCACTCTCTAACAAAACGCGTCTGTTATGATCAGCACAAATATGGCCGCTAGGTGGCGACAGCGCCACGCGCGGTTTATGGCTTTCCCCAAAATTGGGGCGGAACGGATGTACTTTTAGCTACCTGTACCAAAGCGACGAAATCGCGGAGTGAGCCACGCCTGCTATTAGGTACACCTACAAGAAAAAACACGCAACTTGCTTTTTCATCACTTTCATTTCATTTCATGCAAGCCAATACCGCACAGACACAGAGTGTGGGTGTTATTTTAAACGTCATAATTTCATAGAAGTTTGGCGTTTATGATAACACTTCCACGCTCTGTGTTATCAAACACGCTGCAGAGTTAGCTTAGCCTGACTTCATCTAAATATGACAGATCAAATTAGTATAATATCGCAATGACGGATACGTATTCCCTCTTGCGCGGGAGCTGGTGCGAGAGAGAGGCGCGCCCTTCGAACGGGTCCGGCTGCGAGTTCCGGCAGCGGCGCGCTACACTTCTTATGGATGCGGCAGTCTGGCAGTGGCACTAGATTCATTCAATACGTATGCCTACCATAAAGGAGATATTTAAGTGTGCTAACCTGCCTCGCAACTTATTATAACCATTCATGACAGATCAAAATGGTATAATATCGCAATGACGGATACGTAGTCCCTCTTGCGCGGGAGCTGGTACGAGAGAGAGGCGCGCCCTTCGAACGGGTCCGGCTGCGAGTTCCGGCAGCGGCGTGCTACACTTCTTATAGATGCGGCAGTCTGGCAGTGGCACTAGATTCATTCAATACGTATGCATACCATAAAGGAGATATTTAAGTGTGCTAACCTGCCTCGCAACTTATTATAACCATTCATGACAGATCAAAATGGTATAATATCGCAATGACGGATACGTAGTCCCTCTTGCGCGGGAGCTGGTACGAGAGAGGCGCGCCCTTCGAACGGGTCCGGCTGCGAGTTCCGGCAGCGGCGCGCTACACTTCGTGTGGATGTGGCAGTCTGGCAGTGGCACTAGATTAATTCAATACAGTATGCTTGCCATAAAGGAGATATTAAAGTGTGCTAACCTGCCTCGCAACTTATTATAGTCAAAATTTCATGACAGATCAAAATTGTATAATATCTTGATAATATCGCAATGACGGATACGTAGTCCCTCTTGCGCGGGAGCTGAGGGCCTACCGCGAACCACGTTCGACGTGTTACCTCTCTGTCGCACCTATAAATTTGTACGTAAGTGTGACAGGGAGGCAACACGTCGAACATGATTCGCGGTAGGCCTTCTGGTACGAGAGAGAGGCGCGCCCTTCGAACGGGTCCGGCTGCGAGTTCCGGTAGCGGCGCGCTACACTTCGTTTGGATGAGGCAGCCTGGCAGTGGCACCAGATTCATTCAATACGTATGCTTACCATAAAAGATGATTCACGCTAGACCGGCCCGAGCCCGGGCCAAGGCGTCCGACACGTAATTTTTTATGACGCCTCATCGGTGATCACGTGGTGCTTTCCATAGGAATGGATACTGAACGGATTTTCATGCGGTTTTCACCAATCAATAGAGTGATTCTTGAGGAAGTTAAAGTGTGTAATTTGTTAAGGTTTTACGTAACCCGTACGAAGCCGGGCGGGTCGCTAGTGTTGTATAATAAGCACATATTTAGTGACTTGCGGAAACCGTATGTTACGGGCCGTAACTTACGGCCCGATTCGATCTTTAAGATACGTCAATAAATAGATCTACAAACGAAATGGATTAAATATGTCAGTGTCAAATGTGACGTTTCTTCAAATAAAAACGTCACTTTTGACACTGACACATCTAATTTATATCTTATCTAGATCTATTAATTGACGTATCTTAAAGTTCGAATCGGGCAGTTATTTGTGTACCTAAGTAATTTAATCAAATTTAAAAACTGCCATATCCACCATTCCCACCTCCACAAAATTGCGCGCATACAGTAATATGACACAGCAATGTCGCATGTAACAGGAGATAATTAAAATTAAAACCTTATCGAGCCGACACAATATATCACAGATTATCACGTCGATAAACATATACCTTATCGATCTAAGTCGATAAAGGTCATATAAACAAGTACCAATCTTAACACTTCTCAATTTATAGTCGACATTGATGGCTTGATCTATTTTTGATTGTATTTAGTTTTTAATTACAATAAAGACAGATTAATAATAAAGACAACTTAATCTCCATATTAAGTCACACAGATAAGATTTTGATAACCACTGATAAACTGCTAGAGTCTGTTCTGAAAGACGACTTTTCTCTTTCTGTACAGACTCTATTTATATTTATCCCTATATTTATTTATTTATTTATTTAATGTTCTTAAATATGTCAGTGTAATAAATGTTGCCACTTATAGAAGTATCACTACTACACTTTATGGGCTTCGTTTTAAACTATGAGTTTATTTGTGAATAAATTGATTAATTAATATATGAAAAAGTGCTACACCATCTTACGCTTGGATTTTTACATCTGTCACCTTTTTAGGTGGCGCCATCTACAAACATTGTTTTGGAATGTTCAATTTGAGTTCATTCAAATGATACTCCACTTCACTTAGTATCTAGACTTTTGTTTTTGTTTTAATTTTGCCCCCTTTTAATATTGGTTATTTTCCATCGTTAATTTGAAAAAAAATACTTTCGATGTGTTTGGGTTAGCGTTGCTCATGACTATTCCAAATTTCAAATCGTTCTCGAGATATTTAGCGATGTGACAGACGGACAGAGTCGCGCCATAATTTGTACCTTTTTGGTACAGAACCCTAAAAAAATGTGAGGCACGTGACTTCACATAGAGATGAGCAACTTATATTATTTATTTGTCTTTAATTACAGATATATTTTGCGCCCAGGTGCATGACGAAATTTCCTCTCAAAATGGGTCATGGCTTAAAACGGATATGGGTATTAATGACATCCTTGTTCTAGTGAACGGGGGACCGGTTTGCGAAATCGGTAAAAAATATACGGCCCGATTCGAACTTTAAGATACGTCACTTAATAGATCTAGTAACGATATGGATTAGATATGTCGGTGTCAAATGTGTCGTTTCTTCAAACAAAAACGTCACTTTTGACACTGACACAGTCATCTCTATCATCTAATCCATATCGTTTCTAGATATATTAACTGTCGTATCTTAAAGGTCGAATCAGGCTGTTAGTCGATTTGCATTGGGTGATTAGAATGTTTTTAAGAGGTCTTGTAGTGTGGAATGTCAGTGTTATTTATGAGTGTTCGAAACAAGTGCAGTTCTAGATTCTTAAAAGTTCATTTGAGTTGCAAGTGTTGCAATTTATGGGCCGAGGCGAGTCGATAGGCTACGGAGACTGCTTACCGAATAGGTACAGGATGTTTCTTAACCCATAGGTACTCCGCGAGGTAAATATTTTTAGGTCACACGTAAACGACATTGTTTATGAGACCAACCACGAAAGAGACAAAGGGCTGTCAACTTTAACTTTGTTATAAAAAAAATATACACAAAAACATATACTAAAAATATTCATGTATTATATAATGTATACAAGGTGTCCCAAGAAGCAGTGATATACTGAAGCTGGGAGGTAGAGGACCTAGAGGGCTATCTGAATCACCCCCATGTATGTTCCGCGATTTTTCGTATTTTCGGAGTTATGATTTTTTTTTATTCCATTCAAAGATCTAACGATAGTAAATGTTACCATACTGAATTGGCCTATCTATCAGCTTAGCACACAAAAAAAATCAAGCATCTACCGCAATAATTCACGTCACCATAAATAAAAATCTCATCGTACTCGGCGATAGGTGAAAAATTAAAAAACTCATAACTCCGAAAATACGAAAAATCGCGGAACATACATGGGGGTGATTCAGATAGCCCTCTAGGTCCTCTACCTCCCAGCTTCAGTATATCACTACTTCTTGGGACACCTTGTATGTAATTAATTATGTTTTTCAGTTGTGTGCAATAGTTCTATATTAAATTCTCTTACTTTTCTTCTTGCACCATTTTTATTACATCTCTGTTTAGCCCTATGGTTGACTGGTAGATAATGCATAGGCATTAAGTCCGCCATTTTATTTGTATTTTGTGCAATAAAGAAAAAATATAATAGGTACTTTAATTATCAGAAAACGAGACCATACTCGATCTTGTTCGAATCAAGCCCTATTTCCAATTACAAAAACGACTATATTTCACGAAGCAGGAACACCCATTAACTCTGTTATGACCAACCAAATGTCAATGACCTACCGCCGCATTCGGACTTTAAAAATTGATTGGACTTGATTGGATTTGATATTTATGTCATATTCGAAGTGCATCTCGTTTGTACTTATATGGGGTAGAAGTACCGTTCGTGGCTACTGCACCCTTTATTTTATTTTCTTTATTGGAGAAACAACAGAAGTAAATACATAATAGTTAATTCTAAGTTATACAGACAATTTGTACTTTTAATAGATGATAAAATATTTTTGTCCTCCGGCCGGAAAGCGTCAACTTTCTGCCCGCTGCGCTAAACGAAGTTGCCGCTTTCCGGCTCCGTCGAACGGAAATTTAAAATAGTACACACCTCGGCCAGTAAATAAGAAATGCACACACACAAATTACTGTGATCTGACACATTTCTTACTTTACTGCCTTAAGTAGGTATATGAAAGTGAAAAAATTAAAAATGTTTATTGTGTTAAACAGTACAATTTGTATACAATTAGACTTGAGTCCTCCTTGTAAGTATATGTATACCTGTATCAGGAGAACCCGCTCTTTATTAATGTATGTACATAATTTTAATTCTACTTAGGTATGCTATATTTTTATTAATTATTAAATATATTTATTGTTGTTTAATATTAACTATACGATAGTGTGTGTGTGTGCGTGTGTGTGTGTGTGTTTGTGTGTGTGTATGTATTTGTGTGTGTTGTGTGTGTGTGTGTGTGCGTGCGTTTCAGTTTATAAGTAATTCAGTTTCATTATAATTAAGGGATTCTAACCATCTTTTTACAGTAATTTTACATTTAGATAGCGGCAAGTGATAAATTGATAGTTTATTGTTTATAGTATTATACAAGTGAGCAGATTGTGCCGTGTTTTGTCTTTTGGCAAACAAAGAACTTACATATGGTGTTGGGACAGCATTATGCTTTCGTCGACGGAATGAAAGTTGTGGTTTGTATGTAAGTGTTTTATGTAGATATAAGATAGAATTTAGGATGTATAGTTTTCTAACAGTGAGTTTATTTGAGATTTTATACAGTTCATAAGTTGGAAATCGGTAGGGTTTGGAGTACATGACTTTAAGTAGGCACCTTTGTCCTCGTTCTGCCTGTAGAATTTTCGTTTTGTTGGCTCCTCCCCAGACCGTGATGCAGTACGTTATTATAGATTGAGCAAGTGCGGTATAAATTTGGCTTAGTAAGGGTTTTGAGGCGATGTATCTTATTTTTTTTTAAATCCAGACAAGTTTTCTAACCCTAGAATTAATGTGTTCAATATATTTATGCCA